>NW_027192819.1:0-300000 GCF_949987515.2 Delphinus delphis
CCTCTTCCTGTTGGGAAATGAGAGTTAAATTTGCCCGTCCAGACACCTCCAGCTAGCCTCTCATTGGTTCTCGCTATTCCTGTTCATCTTCCGCAGAAATTGCAAACTGGGCCAAACAGGAGGTTAAAGGCGCTGACTCTCCAAGTGGGGAGAGTGTTAGTAAAGCGTCTGGAATGTTGCACCCGAGTACCAGGGGAGAAAAACTGAGACATATTTGAACACGTCTCCCGTTCACATGGTTGATCATACTTGGGTTCCACATGCATGTTTTAGCTGAAGGAAGAATACCTTAAACCTGGAGAGTTGAGACCCGTGTAATGGGTACCATGCAATATGACTTCAAAGGGTCTTCATTTGCTCACCGAACCTCTCCAATCCTATCACTGCTGCGTTTATGTCCCTGTACACATGCTTGATTCTCTTTTGGAGACATAGCAATCCTTAGGTTTTACGATACTTACTAGTCAGGTACATTCTTAGGCGATTAATATGCGGTGTTGAGTCCATTTCGTTGAGCAAGGAGTAGCTCTTGTCTATTCCATATTTGGCTTAAGGAACTTTATCTGTGCTCATTTCAATCTCTGGTTTTATGCAGCACCCCAACTCACCTTTACCCTTAAGCAAGCATAAGTTGGTTTTCTAAATTTGAGACCCTGTTCTGTTCTGTAATTCAGTTCCTGTGTAGCCCAAGTTTACATTCCGTGTATTACTGATATCTTATGATGTTTCTTTTTCTGTGTGACTTATTTCAGTTAGAATCATCATACCTGAATCCACTCATTGTGCTGCTAAGGGCCTGATGACATAGATTTCATTCCTGAGTGATATTGCTTTGTAAGTAAATACCACAACTTCTTTATCCATTTTTCACTTTCTGCGATGTTGAACTTGTACTGTAAACGAGGTTCTTGTAAACAGAGGCGTCCCAAACTTTGGGGTGGCTGTGTCTTTTTGATTTTAATTTCCCTAAGCTATAGGACCATAAGTTGCAGTGCCCTAGGCTCTGTTGCTTTGTTTTTTAGATGTTTCAGGAAACACCATACACTTCTCCCGAGTGTCTGTTGGCAATTTACATCCCGCCCATCTGCATAACAAGGCTCCGAGTTCTCCATGGCCTGTCCTGCCTTTCTGGATTTTACACTTTTTTCAGATGGCCCTTTTGACCGGGGGGAAGTGAGACTTCATTGTAGTGCAGATTTCCTTTGCAAGCTTGCTTGGTTGGCTAAAAAGGGCGTATGCGTTTTTTCCTGAATATATTCAGGAAAAAACGCATACGCCCTTTTTGGCCAAGTGCATCATTGTGGACGTTCTGCCTCTTTTCCTATGCTTTCAATGCAATTCCAGTCTACCTCCTGAAATCGGTTTCCTGCAATTCTGCCCCGCTTTCAAGTCCTCTTGGCAGCCTTACTTCAGTCTATTTTTGGACGATAGCTGTCATTTATAACTCTGCAGGTTTGTGAATTACAGTGCCCCTGAGCTCCTTTCTTCAACTCGCTTTCTTGTGACCTGGCCGCAACACCGCAGGATGGCTTCAGGCCCTAATCTGGTTCCGGCACGGCACGCTGAGCCTTTGGTTATTTCCTCTTCCTGGTGGGAAATGAGAGTTAAATTTGCCCGTCCAGACACCTCCAGCTAGCCTCTCATTGGTTCTCGCTATTCCTGTTCATCTTCCGCAGAAATTGCAAACTGGGCAAAACAGGAGGTTAAAGGCGCTGACTCTCCAAGTGGGGAGAGTGTTAGTAAAGCGTCTGGAATGTTGCACCCGAGTACCAGGGGAGGAAAACTGAGACATATTTGAACACGTCTCCCGTTCACATGGTTGATCATACTCTAGGTTCCACATGCATGTTTTAGCTGAAGGAAGAATACCTTAAACCTGGGTAGTTGAAACCCGTGGAATGGGTACCATGCAATATGACTTCAAAGGGTCTTCATTTGCTCACCGAACCTCTCCAATCCTATCACTGCTGCGTTTATGCCCCTGTACACATGCTTGATTCTCTTTCGGAGACATAGCAATCCATAGGTTTTAAGATACTTACTATTCAGGTACATTCTTTGGCGTTTAATATGGGGTGTTGAGTCCATTTTGTTGAGCAAGGAGTAGCTCTTGTCTATTCCATATTTGGCTTAAGGAACTTTATCTGTGCTCATTTCAATCTCTGGTTTTATGCAGCACCCCAACTCACCTTTACCCTTAAGCAAGAATAAGTTGGTTTTCTAAATTTGAGACCCTGTTCTGTTCTGTAATTCAGTTCCTGTGTAGCCAAGTTTACATTCCGTGTATTACTGATATCTTATGATGTTTCTTTTTCTGTGTGACTTATTTCAGTTAGAATCATCATACCTGAATCCACTCATTGTGCTGCTAAGGGCCTGATGACACAGATTTCATTGCTGAGTGATATTGCTTTGTAAGTAAATACAACAACTTCTTTATCCATTTTTCACTTTCTGCGATGTTGAACTTGTACTGTAAACGAGGTTCTTGTAAACAGAGCCGTTCGAAACTTTGGGGTGGCTGTGTCTTTTTGATTTTAATTTCCCTAAGCTATAGGAACATAAGTGGAAGTGCCCTAGGCTCTGTTGCTTTGTTTTTTAGATGTTTCAGGAAACACCATACACTTCTCCCGAGTGTCTGTTGGCAATTTACATCCCGCCCATCAGCATAACAAGGCTCCCAGTTCTCAATGGCCTGTTGCCTTTCTGGATTTTACACTTTTTTCAGATGGCCCTTTTGACCGGGGGGAAGTGAGACTTCATTGTAGTGCAGAATTCCTTTGCAAGCTTGCTTGGTTGGCCAAAAAGGGCGTATGCGTTTTTTCCTGAATATATTCAGGAAAAAACGCATACGCCCTTTTTGGCCAAGTGCATCATTGTGGACGTTCTGCCTCTTTTCCTATGCTTTCAATGCAATTCCAGTCTACCTCCTGAAATCGGTTTCCTGCAATTCTGCCCCGCTTTCAAGTCCTCTTGGCAGCCTTACTTCAGTCTATTTTTGGACGATAGCTGTCATTTATAACTCTGCAGGTTTGTGAATTACAGTGCCCCTGAGCTCCTTTCTTCAACTCGCTTTCTTGTGAGCTGGCCGCAACACCGCAGGATGGCTTCAGGCCCTAATCTGGTTCCGGCACGGCACGCTGAGCCTTTGGTTATTTCCTCCTCCTGGTGGGAAATGAGAGTTAAATTTGCCCGTCCAGACACCTCCAGCCAGCCTCTCATTGGTTCTCGCTATTCCTGTTCATCTTCCGCAGAAATTGCAAACTGGGCCAAACAGGAGGTTAAAGGCGCTGACTCTCCAAGTGGGGAGAGTGTTAGTAAAGCGTCTGGAATGTTGCACCCGAGTACCAGGGGAGGAAAACTGAGACATATTTGAACACGTCTCCCGTTCACATGGTTGATCATACTCTAGGTTCCACATGCATGTTTTAGCTGAAGGAAGAATACCTTAAACCTGGGTAGTTGAAAGCCGTGGAATGTGTACCATGAAATATGACTTCAAAGGGTCTTCATTTGCTCACCGAACCTCTCCAATCCTATCACTGCTGCGTTTATGCCCCTGTACACTTGCTTGATTCTCTTTCGGAGACATAGCAATCCATAGGTTTTAAGATACTTACAAGTCAGGTACATTCTTAGGCGTTTAATATGGGGTGTTGAGTCCATTTCGTTGAGCAAGGAGTAGCTCTTGTCTATTCCATATTTGGCTTAAGGAACTTTATCTGTGCTCATTTCAATCTCTGGTTTTATGCAGCACCCCAACTCACCTTTACCCTTAAGCAAGAATAAGTTGGTTTTCTAAATTTGAGAATCTGTTCTGTTTTGGAATTCAGTTCCTGTGTAGCCAAGTTTACATTCCGTGTATTACTGATATCTTATGATGTTTCTTTTTCTGTGTGACTTATTTCAGTTAGAATCATCATACCTGAATCCACTCATTGTGCTGCTAAGGGCCTGATGACACAGATTTCATTGCTGAGTGATATTGCTTTGTAAGTAAATACCACAACTTCTTTATCCATTTTTCACTTTCTGCGATGTTGAACTTGTACTGTAAACGAGGTTCTTGTAAACAGAGCCGTTCCAAACTTTAGGGTGGCTGTGTCTTTTTGATTTTAATTTCCCTAAGCTATAGGACCATAAGTGGAAGTGCCCTAGGTTCTGTTGCTTTGTTTTTTAGATGTTTCAGGAAACACCATACACTTCTCCCAAGTGGTTGTTGGCAATTTACATCCCGCCCATCAGCATAACAAGGCTCCCAGTTCTCCATGGCCTGTCCTGCCTTTCTGGATTTTACACTTTTTTCAGATGGCCCTTTTGACCGGGGGGAAGTGAGACTTCATTGTAGTGCAGATTTCCTTTGCAAGCTTGCTTGGTTGGCCAAAAAGGGCGTATGCGTTTTTTCCTGAATATATTCAGGAAAAAACGCATACGCCCTTTTTGGCCAAGTGCATCATTGTGGACGTTCTGCCTCTTTTCCTATGCTTTCAATGCAATTCCAGTCTACCTCCTGAAATCGGTTTCCTGCAATTCTGCCCCGCTTTCAAGTCCTCTTGGCAGCCTTACTTCAGTCTATTTTTGGACGATAGCTGTCATTTATAACTCTGCAGGTTTGTGAATTACAGTGCCCCTGAGCTCCTTTCTTCAACTCGCTTTCTTTTGAGCTGGCCGCAACACCGCAGGATGCCTTCAGGCCCTAATCTGGTTCCGGTACGGCACGCTGAGCCTTTGGTTATTTCCTCTTCCTGTTGGGAAATGAGAGTTAAATTTGCCCGTCCAGACACCTCCAGCTAGCCTCTCATTGGTTCTCGCTATTCCTGTTCATCTTCCGCAGAAATTGCAAACTGGGCCAAACAGGAGGTTAAAGGCGCTGACTCTCCAAGTGGGGAGAGTGTTAGTAAAGCGTCTGGAATGTTGCACCCGAGTACCAGGGGAGAAAAACTGAGACATATTTGAACACGTCTCCCGTTCACATGGTTGATCATACTTGGGTTCCACATGCATGTTTTAGCTGAAGGAAGAATACCTTAAACCTGGAGAGTTGAGACCCGTGTAATGGGTACCATGCAATATGACTTCAAAGGGTCTTCATTTGCTCACCGAACCTCTCCAATCCTATCACTGCTGCGTTTATGTCCCTGTACACATGCTTGATTCTCTTTTGGAGACATAGCAATCCTTAGGTTTTACGATACTTACTAGTCAGGTACATTCTTAGGCGATTAATATGCGGTGTTGAGTCCATTTCGTTGAGCAAGGAGTAGCTCTTGTCTATTCCATATTTGACTTAAGGAACTTTATCTGTGCTCATTTCAATCTCTGGTTTTATGCAGCACCCCAACTCACCTTTACCCTTAAGCAAGCATAAGTTGGTTTTCTAAATTTGAGACCCTGTTCTGTTCTGTAATTCAGTTCCTGTGTAGCCAAGTTTACATTCCGTGTATTACTGATATCTTATGATGTTTCTTTTTCTGTGTGACTTATTTCAGTTAGAATCATCATACCTGAATCCACTCATTGTGATGCTAAGGGCCTGATGACATAGATTTCATTGCTGAGTGATATTGCTTTGTAAGTAAATACCACAACTTCTTTATCCATTTTTCACTTTCTGCGATGTTGAACTTGTACTGTAAACGAGGTTCTTGTAAACAGAGGCGTCCCAAACTTTGGGGTGGCTGTGTCTTTTTGATTTTAATTTCCCTAAGCTATAGGACCATAAGTGGCAGTGCCCTAGGCTCTGTTGCTTTGTTTTTTAGATGTTTCAGGAAACACCATACACTTCTCCGGAGTGTCTGTTGGCAATTTACATCCCGCCCATCAGCATAACAAGGCTCCCAGTTCTCCATGGCCTGTCCTGCCTTTCTGGATTTTACACTTTTTTCAGATGGCCCTTTTGACCGGGGGGAAGTGAGACTTCATTGTAGTGCAGATTTCCTTTGCAAGCTTGCTTGGTTGGCCAAAAAGGGCTTATGCGTTTTTTCCTGAATATATTCAGGAAAAAACGCATACGCCCTTTTTGGCCAAGTGCATCATTGTGGACGTTCTGCCTCTTTTCCTATGCTTTCAATGCAATTCCAGTCTACCTCCTGAAATCGGTTTCCTGCAATTCTGACCCGCTTTCAAGTCCTCTTGGCAGCCTTACTTCAGTCTATTTTTGGACGATAGCTGTCATTTATAACTCTGCAGGTTTGTGAATTACAGTGCCCCTGAGCTCCTTTCTTCAACTCGGTTTCTTTTGAGCTGGCCGCAACACGGCAGGATGGCTTCAGGCCCTAATCTGGTTCCGGTACGGCACGCTGAGCATTTGGTTATTTCCTCTTCCTGGTGGGAAATGAGAGTTAAATTTGCCCGTCCAGACACCTCCAGCTAGCCTCTCATTGGTTCTCGCTATTCCTGTTCATCTTCCGCAGAAATTGCAAACTGGGCCAAACAGGAGGTTAAAGGGACTGACTCTCCAAGTCGGGAGAGTGTTAGTAAAGCGTCTGGAATGTTGCACCCGAGTACCAGGGGAGGAAAACTGAGACATATTTGAACACGTCTCCCGTTCACATGGTTGATCATACTCTGGGTTCCACATGCATGTTTTAGCTGAAGGAAGAATACCTTAAACCTGAAGAGTTGAGACCCGTGGAATGGGTACCATGCAATATGACTTCAAAGGGTCTTCATTTGCTCACCAAACCTCTCCAATCCTATCACTGCTGCGTTTATGCCCCTGTACACACACTTGATTCTCTTTTGGAGACATAGCAATCCATAGGTTTTAAGATACTTACTAGTCAGGTACATTCTTAGGCGTTTAATATGGGGTGTTGAGTCCATTTCGTTGAGCAAGGAGTAGCTCTTGTCTATTCCATATTTGGCTTAAGGAACTTTATCTGTGCTCATTTCAATCCTGGTTTTATGCAGCACCCCAACTCACCTTTCCCCTTAAGCAAGCATAAGTTGGTTTTCTAAATTTGAGACACTGTTCTGTTTTGGAATGCAGTTCCTGTGTAGCCAAGTTTACATTCCGTGTATTAGTGATATCTTATGATGTTTCTTTTTCTGTGTGACTTATTTCAGTTAGAATCATCGTACCTGAATCCACTCATTATGCTGCTATGGGCCTGATTACATAGATTTCATTGCTGAGTGATACTGCATTGTACGTAAGTACCACAAGTTCTTTATCCATTTTTCACTTTCTGTGATATTGAACTTCTACGGTAAACGAGGTTCTTGTAAACGGAGGCGTCCCAAACTTTGGGGTGGCTGTGTCTTTTTGATTTTAATTTCCCTAAGCTATAGGACCATAAGTGGCAGTGCCCTAGGCTCTGTTGCTTTGTTTTTTAGATGTTTCAGGAAACACCATACACTTCTCCCGAGTGTCTGTTGGCAATTTACATCCCGCCCATCAGCATAACAAGGCTCCCAGTTCTCCATGGCCTGTCCTGCCTTTCTGGATTTTACACTTTTTTCAGATGGCCCTTTTGACCGGGGGAAGTGAGACTTCATTGTAGTGCAGATTTCCTTTGCAAGCTTGCTTGGTTGGCCAAAAAGGGCTTATGCGTTTTTTCCTGAATATATTCAGGAAAAAACGCATACGCCCTTTTTGGCCAAGTGCATCATTGTGGACGTTCTGCCTCTTTTCCTATGCTTTCAATGCAATTCCAGTCTACCTCCTGAAATCGGTTTCCTGCAATTCTGACCCGCTTTCAAGTCCTCTTGGCAGCCTTACTTCAGTCTATTTTTGGACGATAGCTCTCATTTATAACTCTGCAGGTTTGTGAATTACAGTGCCCCTGAGCTCCTTTCTTCAACTCGGTTTCTTTTGAGCTGGCCGCAACACGGCAGGATGGCTTCAGGCCCTAATCTGGTTCCGGTACGGCACGCTGAGCATTTGGTTATTTCCTCTTCCTGTTGGGAAATGAGAGTTAAATTTGCCCGTCCAGACACCTCCAGCTAGCCTCTCATTGGTTCTCGCTATTCCTGTTCATCTTCCGCAGAAATTGCAAACTGGGCCAAACAGGAGGTTAAAGGGACTGACTCTCCAAGTCGGGAGAGTGTTAGTAAAGCGTCTGGAATGTTGCACCCGAGTACCAGGGGAGGAAAACTGAGACATATTTGAACACGTCTCCCGTTCACATGGTTGATCATACTCTGGGTTCCACATGCATGTTTTAGCTGAAGGAAGAATACCTTAAACCTGAAGAGTTGAGACCCGTGGAATGGGTACCATGCAATATGACTTCAAAGGGTCTTCATTTGCTCACCAAACCTCTCCAATCCTATCACTGCTGCGTTTATGCCCCTGTACACACACTTGATTCTCTTTTGGAGACATAGCAATCCATAGGTTTTAAGATACTTACTAGTCAGGTACATTCTTAGGCGTTTAATATGGGGTGTTGAGTCCATTTCGTTGAGCAAGGAGTAGCTCTTGTCTATTCCATATTTGGCTTAAGGAACTTTATCTGTGCTCATTTCAATCCTGGTTTTATGCAGCACCCCAACTCACCTTTCCCCTTAAGCAAGCATAAGTTGGTTTTCTAAATTTGAGACACTGTTCTGTTTTGGAATGCAGTTCCTGTGTAGCCAAGTTTACATTCCGTGTATTAGTGATATCTTATGATGTTTCTTTTTCTGTGTGACTTATTTCAGTTAGAATCATCGTACCTGAATCCACTCATTATGCTGCTATGGGCCTGATTACATAGATTTCATTGCTGAGTGATACTGCATTGTACGTAAGTACCACAAGTTCTTTATCCATTTTTCACTTTCTGTGATATTGAACTTCTACGGTAAACGAGGTTCTTGTAAACGGAGGCGTCCCAAACTTTGGGGTGGCTGTGTCTTTTTGATTTTAATTTCCCTAAGCTATAGGACCATAAGTGGCAGTGCCCTAGGCTCTGTTGCTTTGTTTTTTAGATGTTTCAGGAAACACCATACACTTCTCCCGAGTGTCTGTTGGCAATTTACATCCCGCCCATCAGCATAACAAGGCTCCCAGTTCTCCATGGCCTGTCCTGCCTTTCTGGATTTTACACTTTTTTCAGATGGCCCTTTTGACCGGGGGGAAGTGAGACTTCATTGTAGTGCAGATTTCCTTTGCAAGCTTGCTTGGTTGGCCAAAAAGGGCGTATGCGTTTTTTCCTGAATATATTCAGGAAAAAACGCATACGCCCTTTTTGGCCAAGTGCATCATTGTGGACGTTCTGCCTCTTTTCCTATGCTTTCAATGCAATTCCAGTCTACCTCCTGAAATCGGTTTCCTGCAATTCTGCCCCGCTTTCAAGTCCTCTTGGCAGCCTTACTTCAGTCTATTTTTGGACGATAGCTGTCATTTATAACTCTGCAGGTTTGTGAATTACAGTGCCCCTGAGCTCCTTTCTTCAACTCGCTTTCTTGTGACCTGGCCGCAACACTGCAGGATGGCTTCAGGCCCTAACTGGTTCCGGCACGGCATGCTGAGCCTTTGGTTAATTCCTCTTCCTGGTGGGAAATGAGAGTTAAATTTTCCCGTCCAGACACCTCCAGCTAGCCTCTCATTGGTTCTCGCTATTCCTGTTCATCTTCCGCAGAAATTGCAAACTGGGACAAACAGGAGGTTAAAGGCGCTGACTCTCCAAGTGGGGAGAGTGTTAGTAAAGCGTCTGGAATGTTGCACCCGAGTACCAGGGGAGGAAAACTGAGACATATTTGAACACGTCTCCCGTTCACATGGTTGATCATACTTGGGTTCCACATGCATGTTTTAGCTGAAGGAAGAATACCTTAAACCTGGAGAGTTAAGACCCGTGTAATGGGTACCATGCAATATGACTTCAAAGGGTCGTCATTTGCTCACCGCACCTCTCCAATCCTATCACTGCTGCGTTTATGCCCCTGTACACACGCTTGATTCTCTTTCGGAGACATAGCAATCCATAGGTTTTAAGATACTTACTAGTCAGGTACATTCTTAGGCGTTTAATATGCGGTGTTGAGTCCATTTCGTTGAGCAAGGAGTAGCTCTTGTCTATTCCATATTTGACTTAAGGAACTTTATCTGTGCTCATTTCAATCTCTGGTTTTATGCAGCACCCCAACTCACCTTTCCCCTTAAGCAAGCATAAGTTGGTTTTCTAAATTTGAGACCCTGTTCTGTTCTGTAATTCAGTTCCTGTGTAGCCAAGTTTACATTCCGTGTATTACTGATATATTATGATGTTTCTTTTTCTGTGTGACTTATTTCAGTTAGAATCATCGTACCTGAATCCACTCATTATGTTGCTATGTGCCTGATGACATAGATTTCATTGCTGAGTGATACTGCATTGTACGTAAGTACCACAAGTTCTTTATCCATTTTTCACTTTCTGCGATGTTGAACTTGTACTGTAAACGAGGTTCTTGTAAACAGAGGCGTCCCAAACTTTGGGGTGGCTGTGTCTTTTTGATTTTAATTTCCCTAAGCTATAGGACCATAAGTGGCAGTGCCCTAGGCTCTGTTGCTTTGTTTTTTAGATGTTTCAGAAAACACCATACACTTCTCCGGAGTGTCTGTTGGCAATTTACATCCCGCCCATCAGCATAACAAGGCTCCCAGTTCTCCATGGCCTGTCCTGCCTTTCTGGATTTTACACTTTTTTCAGATGGCCCCTTTGACCGGGGGGAAGTGAGACTTCATTGTAGTGCAGATTTCCTTTGCAAGCTTGCTTGGTTGGCCAAAAAGGGCGTATGCGTTTTTTTCCTGAATATATTCAGGAAAAAACGCATACGCCCTTTTTGGCCAAGTGCATCATTGTGGACGTTCTGCCTCTTTTCCTATGCTTTCAATGCAATTCCAGTCTACCTCCTGAAATCGGTTTCCTGCAATTCTGCCCCGCTTTCAAGTCCTCTTGGCAGCCTTACTTCAGTCTATTTTTGGACGATAGCTGTCATTTATAACTCTGCAGGTTTGTGAATTACAGTGCCCCTGAGCTCCTTTCTTCAACTCGCTTTCTTTTGAGCTGGCCGCAACACTGCAGGATGGCTTCAGGCCCTAATCTGGTTCCGGCACGGCACGCTGAGCCTTTGGTTAATTCCTCTTCCTGGTGGGAAATGAGAGTTAAATTTGCCCGTCCAGACACCTCCAGCTAGCCTCTCATTGGTTCTCGCTATTCCTGTTCATCTTCCGCAGAAATTGCAAACTGGGCCAAACAGGAGGTTAAAGGGACTGACTCTCCAAGTCGGGAGAGTGTTAGTAAAGCGTCTGGAATGTTGCACCCGAGTACCAGGGGAGGAAAACTGAGACATATTTGAACACGTCTCCCGATCACATGGTTGATCATACTCTAGGTTCCACATGCATGTTTTAGCTGAAGGAAGAATACCTTAAACCTGGGTAGTTGAAACCCGTGGAATGGGTACCATGCAATATGACTTCAAAGGGTCTTCATTTGCTCACCGAACCTCTCCAATCCTATCACTGCTGCGTTTATGCCCCTGTACACATGCTTGATTCTCTTTCGGAGACATAGCAATCCATAGGTTTTAAGATACTTACTAGTCAGGTACATTCTTAGGCGTTTAATATGCGGTGTTGAGTCCATTTCGTTGAACAAGGAGTAGCTCTTGTCTATTCCATATTTGACTTAAGGAACTTTATCTGTGCTCATTTTAATCTCTGGTTTTATGCAGCACCCCAACTCACCTTTACCCTTAAGCAAGCATAAGTTGGTTTTCTAAATTTGAGTCCCTGTTCTGTTCTGTAATTCAGTTCCTGTGTAGCCAAGTTTACATTCCGTGTATTACTGATATCTTATGATGTTTCTTTTTCTGTGTGACTTATTTCAGTTAGAATCATCATACCTGAATCCACTCATTGTGCTGCTAAGGGCCTGATGACACAGATTTCATTGCTGAGTGATATTGCTTTGTAAGTAAATACCACAACTTCTTTATCCATTTTTCACTTTCTGCGATGTTGAACTTGTACTGTAATCGAGGTTCTTGTAAACAGAGCCGTTCCAAACTTTGAGGTGGCTGTGTCTTTTTGATTTTAATTTCCCTAAGCTATAGGACCATAAGTGGAAGTGCACTAGATTCTGTTGCTTTGTTTTTTAGATGTTTCAGGAAACACCATACACTTCTCCCGAGTGGTTGTTGGCAATTTACATCCCGCCCATCAGCATAATAAGGCTCCCAGTTCTCCATGGCCTGTCCTGCCTTTCTGGATTTTACACTTTTTTCAGATGACCCTTTTGACCGGGGGGAAGTGAGACTTCATTGTAGTGCAGATTTCCTTTGCAAGCTTGCTTGGTTGGCCAAAAAGGGCGTATGCGTTTTTTCCTGAATATATTCAGGAAAAAACGCATACGCCCTTTTTGGCCAAGTGCATCATTGTGGACGTTCTGCCTCTTTTCCTATGCTTTCAATGCAATTCCAGTCTACCTCCTGAAATCGGTTTCCTGCAATTCTGCCCCGCTTTCAAGTCCTCTTGGCAGCCTTACTTCAGTATATTTTTGGACGATAGCTGTCATTTATAACTCTGCAGGTTTGTGAATTACAGTGCCCCTGAGCTCCTTTCTTCAACTCGCTTTCTTTTGAGCTGGCCGCAACACCGCAGGATGGCTTCAGGCCCTAATCTGGTTCCGGTACGGCACGCTGAGCCTTTGGTTATTTCCTCTTCCTGGTGGGAAATGAGAGTTAAATTTGCCCGTCCAGACACCTCCAGCTACCCTCTCATTGGTTCTCGCTATTCCTGTTCATCTTCCGCAGAAATTGCAAACTGGGCCAAACAGGAGGTTAAAGGCGCTGACTCTCCAAGTGGGGAGAGTGTTAGTAAAGCGTCTGGAATGTTGCACCCGAGTACCAGGGGAGGAAAACTGAGACATATTTGAACACGTCTCCCGTTCACATGGTTGATCATACTCTGGGTTCCACATGCATGTTTTAGCTGAAGGAAGAATACCTTAAACCTGGAGAGTTGAGACCCGTGGAATGGGTACCATGCAATATGACTTCAAAGGGTCTTCATTTGCTCATCAAACCTCTCCAATCCTATCACTGCTGTGTTTATTCCCCTGTACACATGCTTGATTCTCTTTTGGAGACATAGCAATCCATAGGTTTTAAGATACTTACTAGTCAGGTACATTCTTAGGCGTTTAATATGGGGTGTTGAGTCCATTTCGTTGAGCAAGGAGTAGCTCTTGTCTATTCCATATTTGGCTTAAGGAACTTTATCTGTGCTCATTTCAATCCTGGTTTTATGCAGCACCCCAACTCACCTTTCCCCTTAAGCAAGCATAAGTTGGTTTTCTAAATTTGAGACCCTGTTCTGTTTTGGAATGCAGTTCCTGTGTAGCCAAGTTTACATTCCGTGTATTAGTGATATCTTATGATGTTTCTTTTTCTGTGTGACTTATTTCAGTTAGAATCATCGTACCTGAATCCACTCATTATGCTGCTATGGGCCTGATGACATAGATTTCATTGCTGAGTGATACTGCATTGTACGTAAGTACCACAAGTTCTTTATCCATTTTTCACTTTCTGTGACATTGAACTTGTACGGTAAACGAGGTTCTTGTAAACGGAGGCGTCCCAAACTTTGGGGTGGCTGTGTCTTTTTGATTTTAATTTCCCTAAGCTATAGGACCATAAGTGGCAGTGCCCTAGGCTCTGTTGCTTTGTTTTTTAGATGTTTCAGGAAACACCATACACTTCTCCCGAGTGTCTGTTGGCAATTTACATCCCGCCCATCAGCATAACAAGGCTCCCAGTTCTCCATGGCCTGTCCTGCCTTTCTGGATTTTACACTTTTTTCAGATGGCCCTTTTGACCGGGGGGAAGTGAGACTTCATTGTAGTGCAGATTTCCTTTGCAAGCTTGCTTGGTTGGCCAAAAAGGGCGTATGCGTTTTTTCCTGAATATATTCAGGAAAAAACGCATACGCCCTTTTTGGCCAAGTGCATCATTGTGGACGTTCTGCCTCTTTTCCTATGCTTTCAATGCAATTCCAGTCTACCTCCTGAAATCGGTTTCCTGCAATTCTGCCCCGCTTTCAAGTCCTCTTGGCAGCCTTACTTCAGTCTATTTTGGGACGATAGCTGTCATTTATAACTCTGCAGGTTTGTGAATTACAGTGCCCCTGAGCTCCTTTCTTCAACTCGCTTTCTTGTGACCTGGCCGCAACACCGCAGGATGGCTTCAGGCCCTAATCTGGTTCCGGCATGGCACGCTGAGCCTTTGGTTAATTCCTCTTCCTGGTGGGAAATGAGAGTTAAATTTGCCCGTCCAGACACCTCCAGCTAGTCTCCATTGGTTCTCGCTATTCCTGTTCATCTTCCACAGAAATTGCAAACTGGGCCAAACAGGAGGTTAAAGGGACTGACTCTCCAAGTCGGGAGAGTGTTAGTAAAGCGTCTGGAATGTTGCACCCGAGTACCAGGGTACGAAAACTGAGACATATTTGAACACGTCTCCCGATCACATGGTTGATCATACTTGGGTTCCACATGCATGTTTTAGCTGAAGGAAGAATACCTTAAACCTGGGTAGTTGAAACCCGTGGAATGGGTACCATGCAATATGACTTCAAAGGGTCTTCATTTGCTCACCGAACCTCTCCAATCCTATCACTGCTGCGTTTATGCCCCTGTACACATGCTTGATTCTCTTTTGGAGACATAGCAATCCATAGGTTTTAAGATACTTACAAGTCAGGTACATTCTTAGGCGTTTAATATGCGGTGTTGAGTCCATTTCGTTGAGCAAGGAGTAGCTCTTGTCTATTCCATATTTGGCTTAAGGAACTTTATCTGTGCTCATTTCAATCTCTGGTTTCATGCAGCACCCCAACTCACCTTTACCCTTAAGCAAGCATAAGTTGTTTTTCTAAATTTGAGACCCTGTTCTGTTCTGTAATTCAGTTCCTGTGTAGCCAAGTTTCCATTCCGTGTATTACTGATATCTTATGATGTTTCTTTTTCTGTGTGACTTATTTCAGTTAGAATCATCATACCTGAATCCACTCATTGTGCTGCTAAGGGCCTGATGACACAGATTTCATTGCTGAGTGATATTGCTTTGTAAGTAAATACCACAACTTCTTTATCCATTTTTCACATTCTGCGATGTTGAACTTGTACTGTAAACGAGGTTCTTATAAACAGAGCCGTTCCAAACTTTGGGGTGGCTGTGTCTTTTTGATTTTAAATTCCCTAAGCTATAGGACCATAAGTGGAAGTGCCCTAGGCTCTGTTGCTTTGTTTTTTAGATGTTTCAGGAAACACCATACACTTCTCCCAAGTGTCTGTTGGCAATTTACATCCCGCCCATCAGCATAACAAGGCTCCCAGTTCTCAATGGCCTGTTGCCTTTCTGGATTTTACACTTTTTTCAGATGGCCCTTTTGACCGGGGGGAAGTGAGACTTCATTGTAGTGCAGATTTCCTTTGCAAGCTTGCTTGGTTGGCCAAAAAGGGCGTATGCGTTTTTTTCCTGAATATATTCAGGAAAAAACGCATACGCCCTTTTTGGCCAAGTGCATCATTGTGGACGTTCTGCCTCTTTTCCTATGCTTTCAATGCAATTCCAGTCTACCTCCTGAAATCGGTTTCCTGCAATTCTGCCCCGCTTTCAAGTCCTCTTGGCAGCCTTACTTCAGTCTATTTTTGGACGATAGCTGTCATTTATAACTCTGCAGGTTTGTGAATTACAGTGCCCCTGAGCTCCTTTCTTCAACTCGCTTTCTTGTGACCTGGCCGCAACACCGCAGGATGGCTTCAGGCCCTAATCTGGTTCCGGCCCGGCATGCTGAACCTTTGGTTAATTCCTCTTCCTGGTGGGAAATGAGAGTTAAATTTGCCCGTCCAGACACCTCCAGCTAGCCTCTCATTGGTTCTCGCTATTCCTGTTCATCTTCCGCAGAAATTGCAAACTGGGCCAAACAGGAGGTTAAAGGCGCTGACTCTCCAAGTGGGGAGAGTGTTCGTAAAGCGTCTGGAATGTTGCACCCGAGTACCAGGGGAGGAAAACTGAGACATATTTGAACACGTCTCCCGTTCACATGGTTGATCATACTTGGGTTCCACATGCATGTTTTAGCTGAAGGAAGAATACCTTAAACCTGGAGAGTTAAGACCCGTGTAATGGGTACCATGCAATATGACTTCAAAGGGTCTTCATTTGCTCACCGAACCTCTCCAATCCTATCACTGCTGCGTTTATGCCCCTGTACACATGCTTGATTCTCTTTCGGAGACATAGCAATCCATAGGTTTTAAGATACTTACTAGTCAGGTACATTCTTAGGCGTTTAATATGGGGTGTTGAGTCCATTTCGTTGAGCAAGGAGTAGCTCTTGTCTATTCCATATTTGACTTAAGGAACTTTATCTGTGCTCATTTCAATCTCTGGTTTTATGCAGCACCCCAACTCACCTTTCCCCTTAAGCAAGCATAAGTTGGTTTTCTAAATTTGAGACCCTGTTCTGTTCTGTAATTCAGTTCCTGTGTAGCCAAGTTTACATTCCGTGTATTACTGATATCTTATGATGTTTCTTTTTCTGTGTGACTTATTTCAGTTAGAATCATCGTACCTGAATCCACTCATTATGCTGCTACGGGCCTGATGACATAGATTTCATTGCTGAGTGATATTGCTTTGTAAGTAAATACCACAACTTCTTTATCCATTTTTCACTTTCTGCGATGTTGAACTTGTACTGTAATCGAGGTTGTTGTAAACAGAGCCGTTCCAAACTTTAGGGTGGCTCTGTTTTTTTTATTTTAATTTCCCTAAGCTATAGGAGCATAAGTGGAAGTGCCCTAGATTCTGTTGCTTTGTTTTTTAGATGTTTCAGGAAACACCATACACTTCTCCCGAGTGGTTGTTGGCAATTTACATCCCGCCCATCAGCATAACAAGGCTCCCAGTTCTCCATGGCCTGTCCTGCCTTTCTGGATTTTACACTTTTTTCAGAGGGCCCTTTTGACCGGGGGGAAGTGAGACTTCATTGTAGTGCAGATTTCCTTTGCAAGCTTGCTTGGTTGGCCAAAAAGGGCGTATGCGTTTTTTCCTGAATATATTCAGGAAAAAACGCATATGCCCTTTTTGGCCAAGTGCATCATTGTGGACGTTCTGCCTCTTTTCCTATGCTTTCAATGCAATTCCAGTCTACCTCCTGAAATCGGTTTCCTGCAATTCTGCCCCGCTTTCAAGTCCTCTTGGCAGCCTTACTTCAGTATATTTTTGGACGATAGCTGTCATTTATAACTCTGCAGGTTTGTGAATTACAGTGCCCCTGAGCTCCTTTCTTCAACTCGCTTTCTTTTGAGCTGGCCGCAACACCGCAGGATGGCTTCAGGCCCTAATCTGGTTCCGGTACGGCACGCTGAGCCTTTGGTTATTTCCTCTTCCTGGTGGGAAATGAGAGTTAAATTTGCCCGTCCAGACACCTCCAGCTAGCCTCTCATTGGTTCTCACTATTCCTGTTCATCTTCCGCAGAAATTGCAAACTGGGCCAAACAGGAGGTTAAAGGCGCTGACTCTCCAAGTGGGGAGAGTGTTAGTAAAGCGTCTGGAATGTTGCACCCGAGTACCAGGGGAGGAAAACTGAGACATATTTGAACACGTCTCCCGATCACATGGTTGATCATACTCTAGGTTCCACATGCATGTTTTAGCTGAAGGAAGAATACCTTAAACCTGGGTAGTTGAAACCCGTGTAATGGGTACCATGCAATATGACTTCAAAGGGTCTTCATTTGCTCACCGAACCTCTCCAATCCTATCACTGCTGCGTTTATGCCCCTGTACACATGCTTGATTCTCTTTCGGAGACATAGCAATCCATAGGTTTTAAGATACTTACAAGTCAGGTACATTCTTAGGCGTTTAATATGCGGTGTTGAGTCCATATCGTTGAGCAAGGAGTAGCTCTTGTCTATTCCATATTTGGCTTAAGGAACTTTATCTGTGCTCATTTCAATCTCTGGTTTTATGCAGCAACCCAACTCACCTTTCCCCTTAAGCAAGCATAAGTTGGTTTTCTAAATTTGAGAACCTGTTCTGTTTTGGAATTCAGTTCCTGTGTAGCCAAGTTTACATTCCGTGTATTAGTGATATCTTATGATGTTTCTTTTTCTGTGTGACTTATTTCAGTTAGAATCATCGTATCTGAATCTACTCATTATGCTGCTACGGGCCTGATGACACAGATTTCATTGCTGAGTGATACTGCATTGTACGTAAGTACCACAAGTTCTTTATCCATTTTTCACTTTCTGTGATATTGAACTTGTACGGTAAACGAGGTTCTTGTAAACGGAGGTGTCCCAAACTTTGGGGTGGCTGTGTCTTTTTGATTTTAATTTCCCTAAGCTATAGGACCATAAGTGGCAGTGCCCTAGGCTCTGTTGCTTTGTTTTTTAGATGTTTCAGGAAACACCATACACTTCTCCCGAGTGTCTGTTGGCAATTTACATCCCGCCCATCAGCATAACAAGGCTCCCAGTTCTCCATGGCCTGTCCTGCCTTTCTGGATTTTACACTTTTTTCAGATGGCCCTTTTGACTGGGGGGAAGTGAGACTTCATTGTAGTGCAGATTTCCTTTGCAAGCTTGCTTGGTTGGCCAAAAATGGCGTATGCGTTTTTTCCTGAATATATTCCGGAAAAAACGCATACGCCCTTTTTGGCCAAGTGCATCATTGTGGACGTTCTGCCTCTTTTCCTATGCTTTCAATGCAATTCCAGTCTACCTCCTGAAATCGGTTTCCTGCAATTCTGCCCCGCTTTCAAGTCCTCTTGGCAGCCTTACTTCAGTCTATTTTTGGACGATAGCTGTCATTTATAACTCTGCAGGTTTGTGAATTACAGTGCCCCTGAGCTCCTTTCTTCAACTCGCTTTGTTGTGACCTGGCCGCAACACCGCAGGATGGCTTCAGGCCCTAATCTGGTTCCGGCCCGGCATGCTGAGCCTTTGGTTAATTCCTCTTCCTGGTGGGAAATGAGAGTTAAATTTGCCCGTCCAGACACCTCCAGCTAGCCTCTCATTGGTTCTCGCTATTCCTGTTCATCTTCCGCAGAAATTGCAAACTGGGCCAAACAGGAGGTTAAAGGGACTGACTCTCCAAGTGGGGAGAGTGTTAGTAAAGCGTCTGGAATGTTGCACCCGAGTACCAGGGGAGGAAAACTGAGACATATTTGAACACGTCTCCCGATCACATGGTTGATCATACTCTAGGTTCCACATGCATGTTTTAGCTGAAGGAAGAATACCTTAAACCTGGGTAGTTGAAACCCGTGGAATGGGTACCATGCAATATGACTTCAAAGGGTCTTCATTTGCTCACCGAACCTCTCCAATCCTATCACTGCTGCGTTTATGCCCCTGTACACATGCTTGATTCTCTTTCGGAGACATAGCAATCCATAGGTTTTACGATACTTACTAGTCAGGTACATTCTTAGGCGTTTAATATGCGGTGTTGAGTCCATTTCGTTGAGCAAGGAGTAGCTCTTGTCTATTCCATATTTGACTTAAGGAACTTTATCTGTGCTCATTTCAATCTCTGGTTTTATGCAGCACCCCAACTCACCTTTCCCCTTAAGCAAGCATAAGTTGGTTTTCTAAATTTGAGACCCTGTTCTGTTCTGTAATTCAGTTCCTGTGTAGCCAAGTTTACATTCCGTGTATTACTGATATCTTATGATGTTTCTTTTTCTGTGTGACTTATTTCAGTTAGAATCATCATACCTGAATCCACTCATTGTGATGCTAAGGGCCTGATGACATAGATTTCATTGCTGAGTGATATTGCTTTGTAAGTAAATACCACAACTTCTTTATCCATTTTTCACTTTCTGCGATGTTGAACTTGTACTGTAAACGAGGTTCTTGTAAACACAGGCGTCCCAAACTTTGGGGTGGCTGTGTCTTTTTGATTTTAATTTCCCTAAGCTATAGGACCATAAGTGGCAGTGCCCTAGGCTCTGTTGCTTTGTGTTTTAGATGTTTCAGGAAACACCATACACTTCTCCCGAGTGTCTGTTGGCAATTTACATCCCGACCATCAGCATAACAAGGCTCCCAGTTCTCCATGGCCTGTCCTGCCTTTCTGGATTTTACACTTTTTTCAGATGGCCCTTTTGACCGGGGGGAAGTGAGACTTCATTGTAGTGCAGATTTCCTTTGCAAGCTTGCTTGGTTGGCCATAAAGGGCGTATGCGTTTTTTCCTGAATATATTCAGGAAAAAACGCATACGCCCTTTTTGGCCAAGTGCATCATTGTGGACGTTCTGCCTCTTTTCCTATGCTTTCAATGCAATTCCAGTCTACCTCCTGAAATCGGTTTCCTGCAATTCTGCCCCGCTTTCAAGTCCTCTTGGCAGCCTTACTTCAGTCTATTTTTGGACGATAGCTGTCATTTATAACTCTGCAGGTTTGTGAATTACAGTGCCCCTGAGCTCCTTTCTTCAACTCGCTTTCTTGTGACCTGGCCGCAACACCGCAGGATGTCTTCAGGCCCTAATCTGGTTCCGACCCGGCATGCTGAGCCTTTGGTTAATTCCTCTTCCTGGTTGGAAATGAGAGTTAAATTTGCCCGTCCAGACACCTCCAGCTAGCCTCTCATTAGTTCTCGCTATTCCTGTTCATCTTCCGCAGAAATTGCAAACTGGGCCAAACAGGAGGTTAAAGGGACTGACTCTCCAAGTGGGGAGAGTGTTAGTAAAGCGTCTGGAATGTTGCACCCGAGTACCAGGGGAGGAAAACTGAGACATATTTGAACACGTCTCCCGATCACATGGTTGATCATACTCTAGGTTCCACATGCATGTTTTAGCTGAAGGAAGAATACCTTAAACCTGGGTAGTTGAAACCCGTGGAATGGGTACCATGCAATATGACTTCAAAGGGTCTTCATTTGCTCACCGAACCTCTCCAATCCTATCACTGCTGCGTTTATGCCCCTGTACACATGCTTGATTCTCTTTCGGAGACATAGCAATCCATAGGTTTTAAGATACTTACAAGTCAGGTACATTCTTAGGCGTTTAATATGCGGTGTTGAGTCCATTTCGTTGAGCAAGGAGTAGCTGTTGTCTATTCCATATTTGGCTTAAGGAACTTTATCTGTGCTCATTTCAATCTCTGGTTTTATGCAGCACCCCAACTCACCTTTACCCTTAAGCAAGCATAAGTTGGTTTTCTAAATTTGAGACACTGTTCTGTTCTGTAATTCAGTTCCTGTGTAGCCAAGTTTCCATTCCGTGTATTACTGATATCTTATGATGTTTCTTTTTCTGTGTGACTTATTTCAGTTAGAATCATCATACCTGAATCCACTCATTGTGCTCCTAAGGGCCTGATGACATAGATTTCATTGCTGAGTGATATTGCTTTATAAGTAAATACCACAACTTCTTTATCCATTTTTCACTTTCTGCGATGTTGAACTTGTACTGTAAACGAGGTTCTTGTACACAGAGCCGTTCCAAACTTTGGGGTGGCTGTGTCTTTTTGATTTTAATTTCCCTAAGCTATAGGACCATAAGTGGAAGTGCCCTAGGCTCTGTTGCTTTGTTTTTTAGATGTTTCAGGAAACACCATACACTTCTCCCAAGTGTCTGTTGGCAATTTACATCCCGCCCATCAGCATAACAAGGCTCCCAGTTCTCAATGGCCTGTTGCCTTTCTGGATTTTACACTTTTATCAGATGGCCCTTTTGACCGGGGGGAAGTGAGACTTCATTGTAGTGCAGATTTCCTTTGCAAGCTTGCTTGGTTGGCCAAAAAGGGCGTATGCGTTTTTTCCTGAATATATTCAGGAAAAAACGCATACGCCCTTTTTGGCCAAGTGCATCATTGTGGACGTTCTGCCTCTTTTCCTATGCTTTCAATGCAATTCCAGTCTACCTCCTGAAATCGGTTTCCTGCAATTCTGCCCCGCTTTCAAGTCCTCTTGGCAGCCTTACTTCAGTCTATTTTTGGACGATAGCTGTCATTTATAACTCTGCAGGTTTGTGAATTACAGTGCCCCTGAGCTCCTTTCTTCAACTCGCTTTCTTGTGACCTGGCCGCAACACCGCAGGATGGCTTCAGGCCCTAATCTGGTTCCGGTACGGCACGCTGAGCCTTTGGTTATTTCCTCTTCCTGTTGGGAAATGAGAGTTAAATTTGCCCGTCCAGACACCTCCAGCTAGCCTCTCATTGGTTCTCGCTATCCCTGTTCATCTTCCGCAGAAATTGCAAACTGTGCCAAACAGGAGGTTAAAGGCGCTGACTCTCCAAGTGGGGAGAGTGTTAGTAAAGCGTCTGGAATGCTGCACCCGAGTACCAGGGGAGGAAAACTGAGACATATTTGAACACGTCTCCCGTTCACATGGTTGATCATACTTGGGTTCCACATGCATGTTTTAGCTGAAGGAAGAATACCTTCAACCTGGAGAGTTGAGACCCGTGTAATGGGTACCATGCAATATGACTTCAAAGGGTCTTCATTTGCTCACCGAACCTCTCCAATCCTATCACTGCTGCGTTTATGCCCCTGTACACATGCTTGATTCTCTTTTGGAGACATAGCAATCCATAGGTTTTACGATACTTACTAGTCAGGTACATTCTTAGGCGTTTAATATGCGGTGTTGAGTCCATTTCGTTGAGCAAGGAGTAGCTCTTGTCTATTCCATATTTGACTTAAGGAACTTTATCTGTGCTCATTTCAATCTCTGGTTTTATGCAGCACCCCAACTCACCTTTCCCCTTAAGCAAGCATAAGTTGGTTTTCTAAATTTGAGACCCTGTTCTGTTCTGTAATTCAGTTCCTGTGTAGCCAAGTTTACATTCCGTGTATTACTGATATCTTATGATGTTTCTTTTTCTGTGTGACTTATTTCAGTTAGAATCATCATACCTGAATCCACTCATTGTGCTGCTAAGGGCCTGATGACATAGATTTCATTGCTGAGTGATATTGCTTTGTAAGTGAATACCACAACTTGTTTATCCATTTTTCACTTTCTGCGATGTTGAACTTGTACTGTAAACGAGGTTCTTGTAAACAGAGGCGTCCCAAACTTTGGGGTGGCTGTGTCTTTTTGATTTTAATTTCCCTAAGCTATAGGACCATAAGTGGAAGTGCCCTAGGCTCTGTTGCTTTGTTTTTTAGATGTTTCAGGAAACACCATACACTTCTCCCAAGTGTCTGTTGGCAGTTTACATCCCGCCCATCAGCATAACAAGGCTCCCAGTTCTCAATGGCCTGTTGCCTTTCTGGATTTTACACTTTTTTCAGATGACCCTTTTGACCGGGGGGAAGTGAGACTTCATTGTAGTGCAGATTTCCTTTGCAAGCTTGCTTGGTTGGCCAAAAAGGGCGTATGCGTTTTTTCCTGAATATATTCAGGAAAAAACGCATACGCCCTTTTTGGCCAAGTGCATCATTGTGGACGTTCTGCCTCTTTTCCTATGCTTTCAATGCAATTCCAGTCTACCTCCTGAAATCGGTTTCCTGCAATTCTGCCCCGCTTTCAAGTCCTCTTGGCAGCCTTACTTCAGTCTATTTTTGGACGATAGCTGTCATTTATAACTCTGCAGGTTTGTGAATTACAGTGCCCCTGAGCTCCTTTCTTCAACTCGCTTTCTTGTGACCTGGCCGCAACACCGCAGGATGGCTTCAGGCCCTAATCTGGTTCCGGCCCGGCATGCTGAGCCTTTGGTTAATTCCTCTTCCTGGTGGGAAATGAGAGTTAAATTTGCCCGTTCAGACACCTCCAGCTAACCTCTCATTGGTTCTCGCTATTCCTGTTCATCTTCCGCAGAAATTGCAAACTGGGCCAAACAGGAGGTTAAAGGGACTGACTCTCCAAGTGGGGAGAGTGTTAGTAAAGCGTCTGGAATGTTGCACCCGAGTACCAGGGGAGGAAAACTGAGACATATTTGAACACATCTCCCGATCACATGGTTGATCATACTCTGGGTTCCACATGCATGTTTTAGCTGAAGGAAGAATACCTTAAACCTGGGTAGTTGAAACCCGTGGAATGGGTGCCATGCAATATGATTTCAAAGGGTCTTCATTTGCTCACCGAACCTCTCCAATCCTATCACTGCTTCGTTTATGCCCCTGTACACATGCTTGATTCTCTTTCGGAGACATAGCAATCCATAGGTTTTAAGATACTTACTAGTCAGGTACATTCTTAGGCGTTTAATATGGGGTGTTGAGTCCATTTTGTTGAGCAAGGAGTAGCTCTTGTCTATTCCATATTTGGCTTAAGGAACTTTATCTGTGCTCATTTCAATCTCTGGTTTTATGCAGCACCCCAACTCACCTTTACCCTTAAGCAAGCATAAGTTGGTTTTCTAAATTTGAGACCCTGTTCTGTTCTGTAATTCAGTTCCTGTGTAGCCAAGTTTCCATTCCGTGTATTACTGATATCTTATGATGTTTCTTTTTCTGTGTGACTTATTTCAGTTAGAATCATCATACCTGAATCCACTCATTGTGCTGCTAAGGGCCTGATGACACAGATTTCATTGCTGAGTGATATTGCTTTGTAAGTGAATACCACAACTTCTTTATCCATTTTTCACTTTCTGCGATGTTGAACTTGTACTGTAAACGAGGTTCTTGTAAACAGAGCCGTTCCAAACTTTGGGGTGGCTGTGTCTTTTTGATTTTAATTTCCCTAAACTATAGGACCATAAGTGGAAGTGCCCTAGGCTCTGTTGCTTTGTTTTTTAGATGTTTCAGGAAACACCATACACTTCTCCCAAGTGTCTGTTGGCAATTTACATCCCGCCCATCAGCATAACAAGGCTCCCAGTTCTCCATGGCCTGTCCTGCCTTTCTGGATTTTACACTTTTTTCAGATGGCCCTTTTGACTGGGGGGAAGTGAGACTTCATTGTAGTGCAGATTTCCTTTGCAAGCTTGCTTGGTTGGCCAAAAAGGGCGTATGCGTTTTTTCCTGAATATATTCAGGAAAAAACGCATACGCCCTTTTTGGCCAAGTGCATCATTGTGGACGTTCTGCCTCTTTTCCTATGCTTTCAATGCAATTCCAGTCTACCTCCTGAAATCGGTTTCCTGCAATTCTGCCCCGCTTTCAAGTCCTCTTGGCAGCCTTACTTCAGTCTATTTTTGGACGATAGCTGTCATTTATAACTCTGCAGGTTTGTGAATTACAGTGCCCCTGAGCTCCTTTCTTCAACTCGGTTTCTTTTGAGCTGGCCGCAACACCGCAGGATGGCTTCAGGCCCTAATCTGGTTCCGGTACGGCATGCTGAGCCTTTGGTTATTTCCTCTTCCTGTTGGGAAATGAGAGTTAAATTGGCCCGTCCAGACACCTCCAGCTAGCCTCTCATTGGTTCTCGCTATTCCTGTTCATCTTCCGCAGAAATTGCAAACTGGGCCAAACAGGAGGTTAAAGGCGCTGACTCTCCAAGTGGGGAGAGTGTTAGTAAAGCGTCTGGAATGTTGCACCCGAGTACCAGGGGAGGAAAACTGAGACATATTTGAACACGTCTCCCGTTCACATGGTTGATCATACTTGGGTTCCACATGCATGTTTTAGCTGAAGGAAGAATACCTTAAACCTGGAGAGTTGAGACCCGTGTAATGGGTACCATGCAATATGACTTCAAAGGGTCTTCATTTGCTCACCGAACCTCTCCAATCCTATCACTGCTGCGTTTATGCCCCTGTACACATGCTTGATTCTCTTTCGGAGACATAGCAATCCATAGGTTTTACGATACTTACTAGTCAGGTACATTCTTAGGCGTTTAATATGCGGTGTTGAGTCCATTTCGTTGAGCAAGGAGTAGCTCTTGTCTATTCCATATTTGACTTAAGGAACTTTATCTGTGCTCATTTCAATCTCTGGTTTTATGCAGCACCCCAACTCACCTTTCCCCTTAAGCAAGCATAAGTTGGTTTTCTAAATTTGAGACCCTGTTCTGTTCTGTAATTCAGTTCCTGTGTAGCCAAGTTTCCATTCCGTGTATTACTGATATCTTATGATGTTTCTTTTTCTGTGTGACTTATTTCAGTTAGAATCATCATACCTGAATCCACTCATTGTGCTGCTAAGGGCCTGATGACATAGATTTCATTGCTGAGTGATATTGCTTTGTAAGTGAATACCACAACTTCTTTATCCATTTTTCACTTTCTGCGATGTTGAACTTGTACTGTAAACGAGGTTCTTGTAAACAGAGCCTTTCCAAACTTTGGGGTGGCTGTGTCTTTTTGATTTTAATTTCCCTAAGCTATAGGACCATAAGTGGAAGTGCCCTAGGCTCTGTTGCTTTGTTTTTTAGATGTTTCAGGAAACACCATACACTTCTCCCAAGTGTCTGTTGGCAATTTACATCCCGCCCATCAGCATAACAAGGCTCCCAGTTCTCCATGGCCTGTCCTGCCTTTCTGGATTTTACACTTTTTTCAGATGGCCCTTTTGACTGGGGGGAAGTGAGACTTCATTGTAGTGCAGATTTCCTTTGCAAGCTTGCTTGGTTGGCCAAAAAGGACGTATGCGTTTTTTCCTGAATATATTCAGGAAAAAACGCATACGCCCTTTTTGGCCAAGTGCATCATTGTGGACGTTCTGCCTCTTTTCCTATGCTTTCAATGCAATTCCAGTCTACCTCCTGAAATCGGTTTCCTGCAATTCTGCCCCGCTTTCAAGTCCTCTTGGCAGCCTTACTTCAGTCTATTTTTGGACGATAGCTGTCATTTATAACTCTGCAGGTTTGTGAATTACAGTGCCCCTGAGCTCCTTTCTTCAACTCGCTTTCTTGTGACCTGGCCGCAACACCGCAGGATGGCTTCAGGCCCTAATCTGGTTCCGGCCCGGCATGCTGAGCCTTTGGTTAATTCCTTTTCCTGGTGGGAAATGAGAGTTAAATTTGCCCGTTCAGACACCTCCAGCTAACCTCTCATTGGTTCTCGCTATTCCTGTTCATCTTCCGCAGAAATTGCAAACTGGGCCAAACAGGAGGTTAAAGGGACTGACTCTCCAAGTGGGGAGAGTGTTAGTAAAGCGTCTGGAATGTTGCACCCGAGTACCAGGGGAGGAAAACTGAGACATATTTGAACACATCTCCCGATCACATGGTTGATCATACTCTAGGTTCCACATGCATGTTTTAGCTGAAGGAAGAATACCTTAAACCTGGGTAGTTGAAACCCGTGGAATGGGTACCATGCAATATGATTTCAAAGGGTCTTCATTTGCTCACCGACCTCTCCAATCCTATCACTGCTGCGTTTATGCCCCTGTACACATGCTTGATTCTCTTTTGGAGACATAGCAATCCATAGGTTTTACGATACTTACTAGTCAGGTACATTCTTAGGCGTTTAATATGCGGTGTTGAGTCCATTTCGTTGAGCAAGGAGTAGCTCTTGTCTATTCCATATTTGACTTAAGGAACTTTATCTGTGCTCATTTCAATCTCTGGTTTTATGCAGCACCCCAACTCACCTTTACCCTTAAGCAAGCATAAGTTGGTTTTCTAAATTTGAGACCCTGTTCTGTTCTGTAATTCAGTTCCTGTGTAGCCAAGTTTACATTCCGTGTATTAGTGATATCTTATGATGTTTCTTTTTCTGTGTGACTTATTTCAGTTAGAATCATCATACCTGAATCCACTCATTGTGATGCTAAGGGCCTGATGACATAGATTTCATTGCTGAGTGATATTGCTTTGTAAGTAAATACCACAACTTCTTTATCCATTTTTCACTTTCTGTGATGTTGAACTTGTACTGTAAACGAGGTTCTTGTAAACAGAGCCGTTCCAAACTTTGGTTTGGCTGTGTCTTTTTGATTTTAATTTCCCTAAGCTATAGGACCATAAGTGGCAGTGCCCTAGGCTCTGTTGCTTTGTTTTTTAGATGTTTCAGGAAACACCATACACTTCTCCCGAGTGGTTGTTGGCAATTTACATCCCGCCCATCAGCATAACAAGGCTCCCAGTTCTCCATGGCCTGTCCTGCCTTTCTGGATTTTACACTTTTTTCAGATGGCCCTTTTGACCGGGGGGAAGTGAGACTTCATTGTAGTGCAGATTTCCTTTGCAAGCTTGCTTGGTTGGCCAAAAAGGGCGTATGCGTTTTTTCCTGAATATATTCAGGAAAAAACGCATACGCCCTTTTTGGCCAAGTGCATCATTGTGGACGTTCTGCCTCTTTTCCTATGCTTTCAATGCAATTCCAGTCTACCTCCTGAAATCGGTTTCCTGCAATTCTGCCCCGCTTTCAAGTCCTCTTGGCAGCCTTACTTCAGTCTATTTTGGGATGATAGCTGTCATTTATAACTCTGCAGGTTTGTGAATTACAGTGCCCCTGAGCTCCTTTCTTCAACTCGCTTTCTTGTGACCTGGCCGCAACACCGCAGGATGGCTTCAGGCCCTAATCTGGTTCCGACCCGGCACGCTGAGCCTTTGGTTAATTCCTCTTCCTGGTGGGAAATGAGAGTTAAATTTGCCCGTCCAGACACCTCCAGCTAGCCTCTCATTGGTTCTCGCTATTCCTGTTCATCTTCCGCAGAAATTGCAAACTGGGCCAAACAGGAGGTTAAAGGGACTGACTCTCCAAGTGGGGAGAGTGTTAGTAAAGCGTCTGGAATGTTGCACCCGAGTACCAGGGGAGGAAAACTGAGACATATTTGAACACGTCTCCCGATCACATGGTTGATCATACTCTAGGTTCCACATGCATGTTTTAGCTGAAGGAAGAATACCTTAAACCTGGGTAGTTGAAACCCGTGGAATGGGTACCATGCAATATGACTTCAAAGGGTCTTCATTTGCTCACCGAACCTCTCCAATCCTATCACTGCTGCGTTTATGCCCCTGTACACATGCTTGATTCTCTTTCGGAGACATAGAAATCCATAGGTTTTAAGATACTTACAAGTCAGGTACATTCTTAGGCGTTTAATATGCGGTGTTGAGTCCATTTCGTTGAGCAAGGAGTAGCTCTTGTCTATTCCATATTTGGCTTAAGGAACTTTATCTGTGCTCATTTCAATCTCTGGTTTTATGCAGCACCCCAACTCACCTTTACCCTTAAGCAAGCATAAGTTGGTTTTCTAAATTTGAGACCCTGTTCTGTTCTGTAATTCAGTTCCTGTGTAGCCAAGTTTCCATTCCGTGTATTACTGATATCTTATGATGTTTCTTTTTCTGTGTGACTTATTTCAGTTAGAATCATCATACCTGAATCCACTCATTGTGATGCTAAGGGCCTGATGACATAGATTTCATTGCTGAGTGATATTGCTTTGTAAGTGAATACCACAACTTCTTTATCCATTTTTCACTTTCTGCGATGTTGAACTTGTACTGTAAACGAGGTTCTTGTAAACAGAGCCGTTCCAAACTTTGGGGTGGCTGTGTCTTTTTTATTTTAATTTACCTAAGCTATAGGACCATAAGTGGAAGTGCCCTAGGCTCTGTTGCTTTGTTTTTTAGATGTTTCAGGAAACACCATACACTTCTCCCAAGTGTCTGTTGGCAATTTACATCCCGCCCATCAGCATAACAAGGCTCCCAGTTCTCAATGGCCTGTTGCCTTTCTGGATTTTACACTTTTTTCAGATGGCCCTTTTGACCGGGGGGAAGTGAGACTTCATTGTAGTGCAGATTTCCTTTGCAAGCTTGCTTGGTTGGCCAAAAAGGGCGTATGCGTTTTTTCCTGAATATATTCAGGAAAAAACGCATACGCCCTTTTTGGCCAAGTGCATCATTGTGGACGTTCTGCCTCTTTTCCTATGCTTTCAATGCAATTCCAGTCTACCTCCTGAAATCGGTTTCCTGCAATTCTGCCCCGCTTTCAAGTCCTCTTGGCAGCCTTACTTCAGTCTATTTTTGGACGATAGCTGTCTTTTATAACTCTGCAGGTTTGTGAATTACAGTGCCCCTGAGCTCCTTTCTTCAACTCGGTTTCTTTTGAGCTGGCCGCAACACCGCAGGATGGCTTCAGGCCCTAATCTGGTTCCGGTACGGCACGCTGAGCCTTTGGTTATTTCCTCTTCCTGTTGGGAAATGAGAGTTAAATTTGCCCGTCCAGACACCTCCAGCTAGCCTCTCATTGGTTCTCGCTATCCCTGTTCATCTTCCGCAGAAATTGCAAACTGTGCCAAACAGGAGGTTAAAGGCGCTGACTCTCCAAGTGGGGAGAGTGTTAGTAAAGCGTCTGGAATGTTGCACCCGAGTACCAGGGGAGGAAAACTGAGACATATTTGAACACGTCTCCCGTTCACATGGTTGATCATACTTGGGTTCCACATGCATGTTTTAGCTGAAGGAAGAATACCTTCAACCTGGAGAGTTGAGACCCGTGTAATGGGTACCATGCAATATGACTTCAAAGGGTCTTCATTTGCTCACCGAACCTCTCCAATCCTATCACTGCTGCGTTTATGCCCCTGTACACATGCTTGATTCTCTTTTGGAGACATAGCAATCCATAGGTTTTACGATACTTACTAGTCAGGTACATTCTTAGGCGTTTAATATGCGGTGTTGAGTCCATTTCGTTGAGCAAGGAGTAGCTCTTGTCTATTCCATATTTGACTTAAGGAACTTTATCTGTGCTCATTTCAATCTCTGGTTTTATGCAGCACCCCAACTCACCTTTACCCTTAAGCAAGCATAAGTTGGTTTTCTAAATTTGAGACCCTGTTCTGTTCTGTAATTCAGTTCCTGTGTAGCCAAGTTTACATTCCGTGTATTACTGATATCTTATGATGTTTCTTTTTCTGTGTGACTTATTTCAGTTAGAATCATCATACCTGAATCCACTCATTGTGCTGCTAAGGGCCTGATGACACAGATTTCATTGCTGAGTGATATTGCTTTGTAAGTAAATACCACAACTTCTTTATCCATTTTTCACTTTCTGCGATGTTGAACTTGTACTGTAAACGAGGTTCTTGTAAACAGAGCCGTTCCAAACTTTGGTTTGGCTGTGTCTTTTTGATTTTAATTTCCCTAAGCTATAGGACCATAAGTGGAAGTGCCCTAGGCTCTGTTGCTTTGTTTTTTAGATGTTTCAGGAAACACCATACACTTCTCCCAAGTGTCTGTTGGCAATTTACATCCCGCCCATCAGCATAACAAGGCTCCCAGTTCTCAATGGCCTGTTGCCTTTCTGGATTTTACACTTTTTTCAGATGGCCCTTTTGACCGGGGGGAAGTGAGACTTCATTGTAGTGCAGATTTCCTTTGCAAGCTTGCTTGGTTGGCCAAAAAGGGCGTATGCGTTTTTTCCTGAATATATTCAGGAAAAAACGCATACGCCCTTTTTGGCCAAGTGCATCATTGTGGACGTTCTGCCTCTTTTCCTATGCTTTCAATGCAATTCCAGTCTACCTCCTGAAATCGGTTTCCTGCAATTCTGCCCCGCTTTCAAGTCCTCTTGGCAGCCTTACTTCAGTCTATTTTTGGACGATAGCTGTCATTTATAACTCTGCAGGTTTGTGAATTACAGTGCCCCTGAGCTCCTTTCTTCAACTCGCTTTCTTGTGACCTGGCCGCAACACCGCAGGATGGCTTCAGGCCCTAATCTGGTTCCGGCCCGGCATGCTGAGCCTTTGGTTATTTCCTCTTCCTGGTGGGAAATGAGAGTTAAATTTGCCCGTCCAGACACCTCCAGCTAGCCTCTCATTGGTTCTCGCTATTCCTGTTCATCTTCCGCAGAAATTGCAAACTGGGCCAAACAGGAGGTTAAAGGGACTGACTCTCCAAGTGGGGAGAGTGTTAGTAAAGCGTCTGGAATGTTGCACCCGAGTACCAGGGGAGGAAAACTGAGACATATTTGAACACGTCTCCCGATCACATGGTTGATCATACTCTAGGTTCCACATGCATGTTTTAGCTGAAGGAAGAATACCTTAAACCTGGGTAGTTGAAACCCGTGGAATGGGTACCATGCAATATGACTTCAAAGGGTCTTCATTTGCTCACCGAACCTCTCCAATCCTATCACTGCTGCGTTTATGCCCCTGTACACATGCTTGATTCTCTTTCAGAGACATAGCAATCCATAGGTTTTAAGATACTTACAAGTCAGGTACATTCTTAGGCGTTTAATATGCGGTGTTGAGTCCATTTCGTTGAGCAAGGAGTAGCTCTTGTCTATTCCATATTTGGCTTAAGGAACTTTATCTGTGCTCATTTCAATCTCTGGTTTTATGCAGCACCCCAACTCACCTTTACCCTTAAGCAAGCATAAGTTGGTTTTCTAAATTTGAGACCCTGTTCTGTTCTGTAATTCAGTTCCTGTGTAGCCAAGTTTCCATTCCGTGTATTACTGATATCTTATGATGTTTCTTTTTCTGTGTGACTTATTTCAGTTAGAATCATCATACCTGAATCCACTCATTGTGCTGCTAAGGGCCTGATGACATAGATTTCATTGCTGAGTGATATTGCTTTGTAAGTGAATACCACAACTTCTTTATCCATTTTTCACTTTCTGCAATGTTGAACTTGTACTGTAAACGAGGTTTTTGTAAACAGAGCCGTTCCAAACTTTGGGGTGGCTGTGTCTTTTTGATTTTAATTTACCTAAGCTATAGGACCATAAGTGGAAGTGCCCTAGGCTCTGTTGCTTTGTTTTTTAGATGTTTCAGGAAACACCATACACTTCTCCCAAGTGTCTGTTGGCAATTTACATCCCGCCCATCAGCATAACAAGGCTCCCAGTTCTCAATGGCCTGTTGCCTTTCTGGATTTTACACTTTTTTCAGATGGCCCTTTTGACCGGGGGGAAGTGAGACTTCATTGTAGTGCAGATTTCCTTTGCAAGCTTGCTTGGTTGGCCAAAAAGGGCGTATGCGTTTTTTCCTGAATATATTCAGGATAAAACGCATACGCCCTTTTTGGCCAAGTGCATCATTGTGGACGTTCTGCCTCTTTTCCTATGCTTTCAATGCAATTCCAGTCTACCTCCTGAAATCGGTTTCCTGCAATTCTGCCCCGCTTTCAAGTCCTCTTGGCAGCCTTACTTCAGTCTATTTTTGGACGATAGCTGTCATTTATAACTCTGCAGGTTTGTGAATTACAGTGCCCCTGAGCTCCTTTCTTCAACTCGCTTTCTTGTTACCTGGCCGCAACACCGCAGGATGGCTTCAGGCCCTAATCTGGTTCCGGCACGGCACGCTGAGCCTTTGGTTATTTCCTCTTCCTGGTGGGAAATGAGAGTTAAATTTGCCCGTCCAGACACCTCCAGCTAGCCTCTCATTGGTTCTCGCTATTCCTGTTCATCTTCCGCAGAAATTGCAAACTGGGCCAAACAGGAGGTTAAAGGCGCTGACTCTCCAAGTGGGGAGAGTGTTAGTAAAACGTCTGGAATGTTGCACCCGAGTACCAGGGGAGGAAAACTGAGACATATTTGAACACGTCTCCCGTTCACATGGTTGATCATACTTGGGTTCCACATGCATGTTTTAGCTGAAGGAAGAATACCTTAAACCTGGAGAGTTAAGACCCGTGTAATGGGTACCATGCAATATGACTTCAAAGGGTCTTCATTTGCTCACCGAACCTCTCCAATCCTATCACTGCTGCGTTTATGCCCCTGTACACATGCTTGATTCTCTTTCGGAGACATAGCAATCCATAGGTTTTACGATACTTACTAGTCAGGTACATTCTTAGGCGTTTAATATGCGATGTTGAGTCCATTTCGTTGAGCAAGGAATAGCTCTTGTCTATTCCATATTTGACTTAAGGAACTTTATCTGTGCTCATTTCAATCTCTGGTTTTATGCAGCACCCCAACTCACCTTTACCCTTAAGCAAGCATAAGTTGGTTTTCTAAATTTGAGACCCTGTTCTGTTCTGTAATTCAGTTCCTGTGTAGCCAAGTTTACATTCCGTGTATTACTGATATCTTATGATGTTTCTTTTTCTGTGTGACTTACTTCAGTTAGAATCATCATACCTGAATCCACTCATTGTGCTGCTAAGGGCCTGATGACACAGATTTCATTGCTGAGTGATATTGCTTTGTAAGTAAATACCACAACTTCTTTATCCATTTTTCACTTTCTGCGATGTTGAACTTGTACTGTAAATGAGGTTCTTGTAAACAGAGCCATTCCAAACTTTGGGGTGGCTGTGTCTTTTTGATTTTAATTTCCCTAAGCTATAGGACCATAAGTGGAAGTGCCCTAGGTTCTGTTGCTTTGTTTCTTAGATGTTTCAGGAAACACCATACACTTCTCCCGAGTGTCTGTTGGCAATTTACATCCCGCCCATCAGCGTAACAAGGCTCCCAGTTCTCCATGGCCTGTCCTGCCTTTCTGGATTTTACACTTTTTTCACATGGCCCTTTTGACCGGGGAGATGTGAGACTTCATTGTAGTGCAGATTTCCTTTGCAAGCTTGCTTGGTTGGCCAAAAAGGGCGTATGCGTTTTTTCCTGAATATATTCAGGAAAAAACGCATACGCCCTTTTTGGCCAAGTGCATCATTGTGGACGTTCTGCCTCTTTTCCTATGCTTTCAATGCAATTCCAGTCTACCTCCTGAAATCGGTTCCCTGCAATTCTGCCCCGCTTTCAAGTCCTCTTGGCAGCCTTACTTCAGTCTATTTTTGGACGATAGCTGTCATTTATAACTCTGCAGGTTTGTGAATTACAGTGCCCCTGAGCTCCTTTCTTCAACTCGCTTTCTTGTGAGCTGGCCGCAACACCGCAGGATGGCTTCAGGCCCTAATCTGGTTCCGGCACGGCACGCTGAGCCTTTGGTTATTTCCTCTTCCTGGTGGGAAATGAGAGTTAAATTTGCCCGTCCAGACACCTCCAGCTAGTCTCTCATTGGTTCTCGCTATTCCTGTTCATCTTCCGCAGAAATTGCAAACTGGGCCAAACAGGAGGTTAAAGGCGCTGACTCTCCAAGTGGGGAGAGTGTTAGTAAAGCGTCTGGAATGTTGCACCCGAGTACCAGGGGAGGAAAACTGAGACATATTTGAACACGTCTCCCGTTCACATGGTTGATCATACTTGGGTTCCACATGCATGTTTTAGCTGAAGGAAGAATACCTTAAACCTGGAGAGTTAAGACCCGTGTAATGGGTACCATGCAATATGACTTCAAAGGGTCTTCATTTGCTCACCGAACCTCTCCAATCCTATCACTGCTGCGTTTATGCCCCTGTACACATGCTTGATTCTCTTTCAGAGACATAGCAATCCATAGGTTTTAAGATACTTACAAGTCAGGTACATTCTTAGGCGTTTAATATGCGGTGTTGAGTCCATTTCGTTGAGCAAGGAGTAGCTCTTGTCTATTCCATATTTGGCTTAAGGAACTTTATCTGTGCTCATTTCAATCTCTGGTTTTATGCAGCACCCCAACTCACCTTTACCCTTAAGCAAGCATAAGTTGGTTTTCTAAATTTGAGACCCTGTTCTGTTCTGTAATTCAGTTCCTGTGTAGCCAAGTTTCCATTCCGTGTATTACTGATATCTTATGATGTTTCTTTTTCTGTGTGACTTATTTCAGTTAGAATCATCATACCTGAATCCACTCATTGTGCTGCTAAGGGCCTGATGACATAGATTTCATTGCTGAGTGATATTGCTTTGTAAGTGAATACCACAACTTCTTTATCCATTTTTCACTTTCTGCAATGTTGAACTTGTACTGTAAACGAGGTTTTTGTAAACAGAGCCGTTCCAAACTTTGGGGTGGCTGTGTCTTTTTGATTTTAATTTACCTAAGCTATAGGACCATAAGTGGAAGTGCCCTAGGCTCTGTTGCTTTGTTTTTTAGATGTTTCAGGAAACACCATACACTTCTCCCAAGTGTCTGTTGGCAATTTACATCCCGCCCATCAGCATAACAAGGCTCCCAGTTCTCAATGGCCTGTTGCCTTTCTGGATTTTACACTTTTTTCAGATGGCCCTTTTGACCGGGGGGAAGTGAGACTTCATTGTAGTGCAGATTTCCTTTGCAAGCTTGCTTGGTTGGCCAAAAAGGGCGTATGCGTTTTTTCCTGAATATATTCAGGATAAAACGCATACGCCCTTTTTGGCCAAGTGCATCATTGTGGACGTTCTGCCTCTTTTCCTATGCTTTCAATGCAATTCCAGTCTACCTCCTGAAATCGGTTTCCTGCAATTCTGCCCCGCTTTCAAGTCCTCTTGGCAGCCTTACTTCAGTCTATTTTTGGACGATAGCTGTCATTTATAACTCTGCAGGTTTGTGAATTACAGTGCCCCTGAGCTCCTTTCTTCAACTCGCTTTCTTGTTACCTGGCCGCAACACCGCAGGATGGCTTCAGGCCCTAATCTGGTTCCGGCACGGCACGCTGAGCCTTTGGTTATTTCCTCTTCCTGGTGGGAAATGAGAGTTAAATTTGCCCGTCCAGACACCTCCAGCTAGCCTCTCATTGGTTCTCGCTATTCCTGTTCATCTTCCGCAGAAATTGCAAACTGGGCCAAACAGGAGGTTAAAGGCGCTGACTCTCCAAGTGGGGAGAGTGTTAGTAAAGCGTCTGGAATGTTGCACCCGAGTACCAGGGGAGGAAAACTGAGACATATTTGAACACGTCTCCCGTTCACATGGTTGATCATACTTGGGTTCCACATGCATGTTTTAGCTGAAGGAAGAATACCTTAAACCTGGAGAGTTAAGACCCGTGTAATGGGTACCATGCAATATGACTTCAAAGGGTCTTCATTTGCTCACCGAACCTCTCCAATCCTATCACTGCTGCGTTTATGCCCCTGTACACATGCTTGATTCTCTTTCGGAGACATAGCAATCCATAGGTTTTACGATACTTACTAGTCAGGTACATTCTTAGGCGTTTAATATGCGATGTTGAGTCCATTTCGTTGAGCAAGGAATAGCTCTTGTCTATTCCATATTTGACTTAAGGAACTTTATCTGTGCTCATTTCAATCTCTGGTTTTATGCAGCACCCCAACTCACCTTTACCCTTAAGCAAGCATAAGTTGGTTTTCTAAATTTGAGACCCTGTTCTGTTCTGTAATTCAGTTCCTGTGTAGCCAAGTTTACATTCCGTGTATTACTGATATCTTATGATGTTTCTTTTTCTGTGTGACTTACTTCAGTTAGAATCATCATACCTGAATCCACTCATTGTGCTGCTAAGGGCCTGATGACACAGATTTCATTGCTGAGTGATATTGCTTTGTAAGTAAATACCACAACTTCTTTATCCATTTTTCACTTTCTGCGATGTTGAACTTGTACTGTAAATGAGGTTCTTGTAAACAGAGCCATTCCAAACTTTGGGGTGGCTGTGTCTTTTTGATTTTAATTTCCCTAAGCTATAGGACCATAAGTGGAAGTGCCCTAGGTTCTGTTGCTTTGTTTCTTAGATGTTTCAGGAAACACCATACACTTCTCCAGAGTGGCTGTTGGCAATTTACATCCCGCCCATCAGCGTAACAAGGCTCCCAGTTCTCCATGGCCTGTCCTGCCTTTCTGGATTTTACACTTTTTTCACATGGCCCTTTTGACCGGGGAGATGTGAGACTTCATTGTAGTGCAGATTTCCTTTGCAAGCTTGCTTGGTTGGCCAAAAAGGGCGTATGCGTTTTTTCCTGAATATATTCAGGAAAAAACGCATACGCCCTTTTTGGCCAAGTGCATCATTGTGGACGTTCTGCCTCTTTTCCTATGCTTTCAATGCAATTCCAGTCTACCTCCTGAAATCGGTTCCCTGCAATTCTGCCCCGCTTTCAAGTCCTCTTGGCAGCCTTACTTCAGTCTATTTTTGGACGATAGCTGTCATTTATAACTCTGCAGGTTTGTGAATTACAGTGCCCCTGAGCTCCTTTCTTCAACTCGCTTTCTTGTGAGCTGGCCGCAACACCGCAGGATGGCTTCAGGCCCTAATCTGGTTCCGGCACGGCACGCTGAGCCTTTGGTTATTTCCTCTTCCTGGTGGGAAATGAGAGTTAAATTTGCCCGTCCAGACACCTCCAGCTAGTCTCTCATTGGTTCTCGCTATTCCTGTTCATCTTCCGCAGAAATTGCAAACTGGGCCAAACAGGAGGTTAAAGGCGCTGACTCTCCAAGTGGGGAGAGTGTTAGTAAAGCGTCTGGAATGTTGCACCCGAGTACCAGGGGAGGAAAACTGAGACATATTTGAACACGTCTCCCGTTCACATGGTTGATCATACTTGGGTTCCACATGCATGTTTTAGCTGAAGGAAGAATACCTTAAACCTGGAGAGTTAAGACCCGTGTAATGGGTACCATGCAATATGACTTCAAAGGGTCTTCATTTGCTCACCGAACCTCTCCAATCCTATCACTGCTGCGTTTATGCCCCTGTACACATGCTTGATTCTTTTTCGGAGACATAGCAATCCATAGGTTTTAAGATACTTACTAGTCAGGTACATTCTTAGGCGTTTAATATGGGGTGTTGAGTCCATTTCGTTGAGCAAGGAGTAGCTCTTGTCTATTCCATATTTGGCTTAAGGAACTTTATCTGTGCTCATTTCAATCTCTGGTTTTATGCAGCACCCCAACTCACCTTTACCCTTAAGCAAGAATAAGTTGGTTTTCTAAATTTGAGACCCTGTTCTGTTCTGTAATTCAGTTCCTGTGTAGCCAAGTTTACATTCCGTGTATTACTGATATCTTATGATGTTTCTTTTTCTGTGTGACTTATTTCAGTTAGAATCATCATACCTGAATCCACTCATTGTGCTGCTAAGAGCCTGATGACACAGATTTCATTGCTGAGTGATATTGCTTTGTAAGTAAATACCACAACTTCTTTATCCATTTTTCACTTTCTGCGATGTTGAACTTGTACTGTAAACGAGGTTCTTGTAAACAGAGCCGTTCCAAACTTTGGGGTGGCTGTGTCTTTTTGATTTTAATTTCCCTAAGCTATAGGACCATAAGTGGAAGTGCCCTAGGCTCTGTTGCTTTGTTTTTTAGATGTTTCAGGAAACACCATACACTTCTCCCAAGTGTCTGTTGGCAATTTACATCCCGCCCATCAGCATAACAAGGCTCCCAGTTCTCAATGGCCTGTTGCCTTTCTGGATTTTACACTTTTTTCAGATGGCCCTTTTGACCGGGGGGAAGTGAGACTTCATTGTAGTGCAGATTTCCTTTGCAAGCTTGCTTGGTTGGCCAAAAAGGGCGTATGCGTTTTTTCCTGAATATATTCAGGAAAAAACGCATACGCCCTTTTTGTCCAAGTGCATCATTGTGGACGTTCTGCCTCTTTTCCTATGCTTTCAATGCAATTCCAGTCTACCTCCTGAAATCGGTTTCCTGCAATTCTGCCCCGCTTTCAAGTCCTCTTGGCAGCCTTACTTCAGTCTATTTTTGGAAGATAGCTGTCATTTATAACTCTGCAGGTTTGTGAATTACAGTGCCCCTGAGCTCCTTTCTTCAACTCGCTTTCTTGTGACCTGGCCGCAACACCGCAGGATGGCTTCAGGCCCTAATCTGGTTCTGGCACGGCACGCTGAGCCTTTGGTTAATTCCTCTTCCTGGTGGGAAATGAGAGTTAAATTTGCCCGTCCAGACACCTCCAGCTAGTCTCTCATTGGTTCTCGCTATTCCTGTTCATCTTCCGCAGAAATTGCAAACTGGGCCAAACAGGAGGTTAAAGGGACTGACTCTCCAAGTCGGGACAGTGTTAGTAAAGCGTCTGGAATGTTGCACCCGAGTACCAGGGTACGAAAACTGAGACATATTTGAACACGACTCCCGATCACATGGTTGATCATACTCTGGGTTCCACATGCATGTTTTAGCTGAAGGAAGAATACCTAAAACCTGGGTAGTTGAAACCCGTGGAATGGGTACCATGCAATATGACTTCAATGGGTCTTCATTTCCTCACCGAATCTCTCCAATCCTATCACTGCTGCGTTTATGCCCCTGTACACATGCTTGATTCTCTTTCGGAGACATAGCAATCCATAGGTTTTAAGATACTTACTAGTCAGGTACATTCTTAGGCATTTAATATGCGGTGTTGAGTCCATTTCGTTGAGCAAGGAGTAGCTCTTGTCTATTCCATATTTGGCTTAAGGAACTTTATCTGTGCTCATTTCAATCTCTGGTTTTATGCAGCATCCCAACTCACCTTTACCCTTAAGCAAGCATAAGTTGGTTTTCTAAATTTGAGACCCTGTTCTGTTCTGTAATTCAGTTCCTGTGTAGCCAAGTTTACATTCCGTGTATTACTGATATCTTATGATGTTTCTTTTTCTGTGTGACTTATTTCAGTTAGAATCGTCATACCTGAATCCACTCATTGTGCTGCTAAGGGCCTGATGACATAGATTTCATTGCTGAGTGATATTGCTTTGTAAGTGAATACCACAAGTTCTTTATCCATTTTTCACTTTCTGCGATATTGAACTTGTATTGTAAACGAGGTTCTTGTAAACAGAGGCGTCCCAAACTTTGGGGTGGCTGTGTCTTTTTGATTTTAATTTCCCTAAGGTATAGGACCATAAGTGGAAGTGCCCTAGGCTCTGTTGCTTTGTTTTTTAGATGTTTCAGGAAACACCATACACTTCTCCCAAGTGTCTGTTGGCAATTTACATCCCGCCCATCAGCATAACAAGGCTCCCAGTTCTCCATGGCCTGTCCTGCCTTTCTGGATTTTACACTTTTTTCAGATGGCCCTTTTGACCGGGGGGAAGTGAGACTTCATTGTAGTGCAGATTTCCTTTGCAAGCTTGCTTGGTTGGCCAAAAAGGGCGTATGCGTTTTTTCCTGAATATATTCAGGAAAAAACGCATACGCCCTTTTTGTCCAAGTGCATCATTGTGGACGTTCTGCCTCTTTTCCTATGCTTTCAATGCAATTCCAGTCTACCTCCTGAAATCGGTTTCCTGCAATTCTGCCCCGCTTTCAAGTCCTCTTGGCAGCCTTACTTCAGTCTATTTTTGGACGATAGCTGTCATTTATAACTCTGCAGGTTTGTGAATTACAGTGCCCCTGAGCTCCTTTCTACAACTCGCTTTCTCGTGAGCTGGCCGCAACACCACAGGATGGCTTCAGGCCCTAATCTGGTTCCGGCACAGCACGCTGAGCCTTTGGTTAATTCCTCTTCCTGGTGGGAAATGAGAGTTAAATTTGCCCGTCCAGACACCTCCAGCTAGTCTCTCATTGGTTCTCGCTATTCCTGTTCATCTTCCGCAGAAATTGCAAACTGGGCCAAACAGGAGGTTAAAGGGACTGACTCTCCAAGTGGGGAGAGTGTTAGTAAAGCGTCTGGAATGTTGCACCCGAGTACCAGGGGAGGAAAACTGAGACATATTTGAACACGTCTCCCGTTCACACGGTTGATCATACTCTGGGTTCCACATGCATGTTTTAGCTGAAGGAAGAATACCTTAAACCTGGAGAGTTGAGACCCGTGTAATGGGTACCATGCAATATGACTTCAAAGGGTCTTCATTTGCTCACGAACCTCTCCAATCCTATCACTGCTGCGTTTATGCCCCTGTACACATGCTTGATTCTGTTTCGGAGACATAGCAATCCATAGGTTTTAAGATACTTACTAGACAGGTACATTCTTAGGCGTTTAATATGCGGTGTTGAGTCCATTTCGTTGAGCAAGGAGTAGCTCTTGTCTATTCCATATTTGGCTTAAGGAACTTTATCTGTGCTCATTTCAATCTCTGGTTTTATGCAGCACCCCAACTCACCTTTACCCTTAAGCAAGAATAAGTTGGTTTTCTAAATTTGAGACCCTGTTCTGTTCTGTAATTCAGTTCCTGTGTAGCCAAGTTTACATTCCGTGTATTACTGATATCTTATGACGTTTCTTTTTCTGTGTGACTTATTCCAGTTAGAATCATAATACCTGAATCCACTCATTGTGCTGCTAAGGGCCTGATGACACAGATTTCATTGCTGAGTGATATTGCTTTGTAAGTAAATACCACAACTTCTTTATCCATTTTTCACTTTCTGCGATGTTGAACTTGTACTGTAAACGATGTTCTTGTAAACAGAGCCGTTCCAAACTTTGGGGTGGCTGTGTCTTTTTGATTTTAAATTCCCTAAGCTATAGGACCATAAGTGGAAGTGCCCTAGGCTCTGTTGCTTTGTTTTTTAGTTGTTTCAGGAAACACCATACACTTCTCCCGAGTGGTTGTTGGCAATTTACATCCCGTCCATCAGCATAACAAGGCTCCCAGTTCTCCATGGCCTGTCCTGCCTTTCTGGATTTTACACTTTTTTCAGATGTCCCTTTTGACCTGGGGGAAGTGAGACTTCATTGTAGTGCAGATTTCCTTTGCAAGCTTGCTTGGTTGACCAAAAAGGGCGTATTCGTTTTTCCCTGAATATATTCAGGAAAAAACGCATACGCCCTTTTTGGCCAAGTGCATCATTGTGGACGTTCTGCCTCTTTTCCTATGCTTTCAATGCAATTCCAGTCTACCTCCTGAAATCGGTTTCCTGCAATTCTGCCCCGCTTTCAAGTCCTCTTGGCAGCCTTACTTCAGTCTATTTTTGGACGATAGCTGTCATTTATAACTCTGCAGGTTTGTGAATTACAGTGCCCCTGAGCTCCTTTCTTCAACTCGCTTTCTTGTGACCTGGCCGCAACACCGCAGGATGTCTTCAGGCCCTAATCTGGTTCTGGCACGGCACGCTGAGCCTTTGGTTAATTCCTCTTCCTGGTGGGAAATGAGAGTTAAATTTGCCCATCCTAACACCTCCAGCTAGTCTCTCATTGATTCTCGCTATTCCTGTTCATATTCCGCAGAAATTGCAAACTGGGCCAAACAGGAGGTTAAAGGGACGGACTCTCCAAGTGGGGAGAGTGTTAGTAAGCGTCTGGAATGTTGCACCCGAGTACCAGGGTACGAAAACTGAGACATATTTGAACACGTCTCCCGATCACATGGTTGATCATACTCTAGGTTCCACATGCATGTTTTAGCTGAAGGAGGAATACCTTAAACCTGGGTAGTTGAAACCCGTGGAATGGGTACCATGCAATATGACTTCAAAGGGTCTTCATTTGCTCACCGAACCTCTCCAATCCTATCACTGCTGCGTTTATGCCCCTGTACACATGCTTGATTCTCTTTCGGAGACATAGCAATCCATAGGTTTTAAGATACTTACTAGTCAGGTACATTCTTAGGCGTTTAATATGGGGTGTTGAGTCCATTTCATTGAGCAAGGAGTAGCTCTTGTCTATTCCATATTTGGCTTAAGGAACTTTATCTGTGCTCATTTCAATCTCTGGTTTTATGCAGCACCCCAACTCACCTTTCCCCTTAAGCAAGCATAAGTTGGTTTTCTAAATTTGAGACCCTGTTCTGTTTTGGAATGCAGTTCCTGTGTAGCCAAGCTTACATTCCGTGTATTACTGATATCTTATGATGTTTCTTTTTCTGTGTGACTTATTTCAGTTAGAATCATCGTACCTGAATCCACTCATTATGCTGCTACGGGCCTGATGACATAGATTTCATTGCTGAGTGATACTGCATTGTACGTAAGTACCACAAGTTCTTTATCCATTTTTCACTTTCTGTGATATTGAACTTGTACGGTAAACGAGGTTCTTGTAAACGGAGGCGTCCCAAACTTTGGGGTGGTTGTGTCTTTTTGATTTTAATTTCCCTAAGCTATAGGACCATAAGTGGAAGTGCCCTAGGCTCTGTTGCTTTGTTTTTTAGATGTTTCAGGAAACACCATACACTTCTCCTGAGTGTCTGTTGGCAATTTACATCCCGCCCATCAGCATAACAAGGCTCCCAGTTCTCCATGGCCTGTCCTGCCTTTCTGGATTTTACACTTTTTTCAGATGGCCCTTTTGACCGGGGGGAAGTGAGACTTCATTGTAGTGCAGATTTCCTTTGCAAGCTTGCTTGGTTGGCCAAAAAGGGCGTATGCGTTTTTTCCTGAATATATTCAGGAAAAAACGCATACGCCCTTTTTGGCCAAGTGCATCATTGTGGACGTTCTGCCTCTTTTCCTATGCTTTCAATGCAATTCCAGTCTACCTCCTGAAATCGGTTTCCTGCAATTCTGCCCCGCTTTCAAGTCCTCTTGGCAGCCTTACTTCAATCTATTTTTGGACGATAGCTGTCATTTATAACTCTGCAGGTTTGTGAATTACAGTGCCCCTGAGCTCCTTTCTTCAACTCGCTTTCTTGTGACCTGGCCGCAACACCGCAGGATGTCTTCAGGCCCTAATCTGGTTCTGGCACGGCACGCTGAGCCTTTGGTTAATTCCTCTTCCTGGTGGGAAATGAGAGTTAAATTTGCCCATCCTAACACCTCCAGCTAGTCTCTCATTGATTCTCGCTATTCCTGTTCATCTTCCGCAGAAATTGCAAACTGGGCCAAACAGGAGGTTAAAGGGACTGACTCTCCAAGTGGGGAGAGTGTTAGTAAGCGTGTGGAATGTTGCACCCGAGTGCCAGGGTATGAAAACTGAGACATATTTGAACACGTCTCCCGATCACATGGTTGATCATACTCTAGGTTCCACATGCATGTTTTAGCTGAAGGAAGAATACCTTAAACCTGGGTAGTTGAAACCCGTGGAATGGGTACCATGCAATATGACTTCAAACGGTCTTCATTTGCTCACGAACCTCTCCAGTCCTATCACTGCTGCGTTTATGCCCCTGTACACATGCTTGATTCTCTTTCGGAGACATAGCAATCCATAGGTTTTAAGATACTTACTAGTCAGGTACATTCTTAGGCGTTTAATATGCGGTGTTGAGTCCATTTCGTTGAGCAAGGAGTAGCTCTTGTCTATTCCATATTTGGCTTAAGGAACTTTATCTGTGCTCATTTCAATCTCTGGTTTTATGCAGCACCCCAACTCACCTTTCCCCTTAAGCAAGCATAAGTTGGTTTTCTAAATTTGAGACCCTGTTCTGTTCTGTAATTCAGTTCCTGTGTAGCCAAGTTTACATTCCGTGTATTACTGATATCTTATGATGTTTCTTTTTCTGTGTGACTTATTTCAGTTAGAATCATCATACCTGAATCCACTCATTGTGCTGCTAAGGGCCTGATGACATAGATTTCATTGCTGAGTGATATTGCTTTGTAAGTAAATACCACAACTTCTTTATCCATTTTTCACTTTCTGCGATGTTGAACTTGTACTGTAAATGATGTTCTTGTAAACAGAGGCGTCCCAAACTTTGGGGTGGCTGTGTCTTTTTGATTTTAATTTCCCTAAGCTATAGGACCATAAGTGGAAATGCCCTAGGCTCTGTTGCTTTGTTTTTTCGATGTTTCAGGAAACACCATACACTTCTCCCAAGTGTCTGTTGGCAATTTACATCCCGCCCATCAGCATAACAAGGCTCCCAGTTCTCCATGGCCTGTCCTGCCTTTCTGGATTTTACACTTTTTTCAGATGGCCCTTTTGACCGGGGGGAAGTGAGAGTTCATTGTAGTGCAGATTTCCTTTGCAAGCTTGCTTGGTTGGCCAAAAAGGGCGTATGCGTTTTTTCCTGAATATATTCAGGAAAAAACGCATACGCCCTTTTTGGCCAAGTGCATCATTGTGGACGTTCTGCCTCTTTTCCTATGCTTTCAGTGCAATTCCAGTCTACCTCCTGAAATCGGTTTCCTGCAATTCTGCCCCGCTTTCAAGTCCTCTTGGCAGCCTTACTTCAGTCTATTTTTGGACGATAGCTGTCATTTATAACTCTGCAGGTTTGTGAATTACAGTGCCCCTGAGCTCCTTTCTTCAACTCGTTTTCTTGTGAGCTGGCCGCAACACCGCTGGATGGCTTCAGGCCCTAATCTGGTTCCGGCACGGCATGCTGATCCTTTGGTTATTTCCTCTTTCTGGTGGGAAATTAGAGTTAAATTTGCCCGTCCAGACACCTCCAGCTAGTCTCTCATTGGTTCTCCCTATTCCTGTTCATCTTCCGCAGAAATTGCAAACGGGGCCAAACAGGAGGTTAAAGGTGCTGACTCTCCAAGTGGGGAGAGTGTTAGTAAAGCGTCTGGAATGTTGCACCCGAGTACCAGGGGAGGAAAACTGAGACATATTTGAACACGTCTCCCGTTCACTCGGTTGATCATACTCTGGGTTCCACATGCATGTTTTAGCTGAAGGAAGAATACCTTAAACCTGGAGAGTTGAGACCCGTGTAATGGGTACCATGCAATATGACTTCAAACGGTCTTCATTTGCTCACCGAACCTCTCCAATCCTATCACTGCTGCGTTTATGCCCCTGTACACACGCTTGATTCTCTTTTGGAGACATAGCAATCCATAGGTTTTAAGATACTTACTAGTCAGGTACATTCTTAGGCGTTTAATATGCGGTGTTGAGTCCATTTCGTTGAGCAAGGAGTAGCTCTTGTCTATTCCATATTTGGCTTAAGGAACTTTATCTGTGCTCATTTCAATCTCTGGTTTTATGCAGCACCCCAACTCACCTTCCCCCTTAAGCAAGCATAAGTTGGTTTTCTAAACTTGAGACACTGTTCTGTTTTGTAATTCAGTTCATGTGTAGCCAAGTTCACATTCTGTGTATTAGTGATACCTTATGATGTTTCTTTTCTGTGTGACTTATTTCAGTTCGAATCATCATACCTGCATCCACTCATTATGCTGCTACGGGCCTGATGACATAGATTTCATTGCTGAGTGATATTGCATTGTACGTAAGTACCACAAGTTCTTTATCCATTTTTCACTTTCTGCGATATTGAACTTGTACTGTAAACGAGGTTCTTGTAAACAGAGCCGTCCCAAACTTTGGGGTGGCTGTGTCTTTTTGATTTTAATTTCCCTAAGCTATAGGACCATAAGTGGAAGTGCCCTATGCTCTGTTGCTTTGTTTTTTAGATGTTTCAGGAAACACCATACACTTCTCCAGAGTGGCTGTTGGCAATTTACATCCCGCCCATCAGCATAAGAAGGCTCCCAGTTCTCCATGGCCTGTCGTGCCTTTATGGATTTTACACTTTTTTCAGATGGTCTTTTGACCGGGGGGAAGTGAGACTTCATTGTAGTGCAGATTTCCTTTGCAAGCTTGCTTGGTTGGCCAAAAAGGGCGTATGCGTTTTTTCCTGAATATATTCAGGAAAAAACGCATACGCCCTTTTTGGCCAAGTGCATCATTGTCGAGTTTCTGACTCTCTTCATATGCTTTCAATGCAATTCCAGTCTACCTCCTGAAATCGGTTTCCTGCAATTCTGCCTTGCTTTCAATGCCTCTTCATAGCCTTACCTCAATATATTTTTTAAAAATAGTTGGCCTTTATAACTCTGCAGGGTTTTGAATTGCAGTGGCCCTTAGCTCCATTTTTTAGCTCTTATTTTTGTGGTATTGCCCCATAACCAAAGGATTCCTTGAAGCCCTATTTTTCTTCTGGGGCACCTGCTGTGCCTTTGGTTAATTCTTCTTACTGATGTGATATTAGAGTGACATGTGCCCATTGAAACCGCTACAGCTAGTTTCTCACTGGTTCCCCCTATTCCCATTCATCCTCTGCACTAACTGCAGACTGTGCGATACCAGAACTTAAAGGCATTGACTCCATGTGGGGATGTTGTTAGTAAAGCGGCTGGAATGTCGATCCGGAGCCCCAGGAGAGGAAAAATGAGGTGCGTTTTAGAAACCTTTCCCGATCATATGGTATACCAGTCGCTGGGTTTCCCAAGCATGGTTTAGCTGTAGGAAGATTCCCTTCAACCTGGAGTGTTGGGACCCTTGGACTGAGTAGCATGAAGTATTGCATTAAACTTTCGGCAGTTGCTCACCAAAGCTCACCAATCCTGTCAGCCCCAAGTGTCCAGCCTTATGTCTTATCCAGCTGTGGGTTTATATGTGGTCAATCCAGGTTGCATCACAGCCCCTGAGCGAATTTTGTAAGAATTTTTCTCTCTTTCATTGTTTCAGCGTTTTGTTTTTAAAATTTATTTCTATAATGGGGTTTAGCTCCTTTTCACTGCTGTGTTTGTGCCGCTCTGCACACACTTGATTCCCTTATGGAGATATATCAATACATGGGTTTTAAGATTCTTATTCCTCAGATATATTTCTCTGCGGTGTATAGGGTGTGTTGAGGCCTGTTCATTGAGCAAGGTGTAGATCTTGTCTAATACCTATTTGGTTTATTGAACGGTATCTGTGCTAATTTCAAACTCTGGTTTTATGCATCACCCCACCTCTCCTTTCCCCTTAAGCTGACATAAGTGTGTTTTCTAAATGTGAGACACTGTTCTGTTCTGTAATTCATTTCTTGTGCAGCCATATTTACCCTCCCTCTATAAGTGATATCTTATGATATGTTTCTTTTTCTGTTTGACTTATTTCAAGTAGTATTATCGGACCTAAATCCACTCTTTATCCTTCTACTAGCCTTATTACATTGATTTCATGGTGAAGAGATATTCCATTGTACATAAGTACCACATCTTCTTTATCCATTGTTCTCTTTCCTGGGATATTTAAGGTGTACTGAAGTTGAGGTTCTTGTAAACAGAGTAGCCCTAAACTGTGGTGTGCTTGTGTCTTGTTGATTTTTAGACTTCCCTAGATATACTCCCATGATTGGAAGTGTCCTATGCTCTGTAGCTCTGTTTTTTAGATGATTTAGGAACCACCATACACTTCTCCAGAGTGGCTCTCGGCAGTTCACACACTGCCCATCAGCGTATAAAGGCTCCCTGTTCTCCATGGCCTGTCCTGCATTTCTGGTTTTTACAATTTTTTAGGATGGCCCTTTTGACCGGTGGGAAGTGAGACTTCTTTGTTGTGCACATTTGCATTGCTTGCTTGCTTCGTTGCCCATAAAGTGCGTATGCGTTTTTTCCTGGATATAATCAGGAAAAAACGCATACGCCCTTTTGGGCCAACTGCATCATTGTCGAAATTCTGCCGCTTTTCATGTGCGTTAAAGACGAGTCCAATCTATCTCTTGAAATCTGTTTCTTGCAATTCTGTCTTGCATTCAGATCCTCTTCTTTGCCTTACCTCAACATATTTTTGGACGTTAGTTTTCATTTATAACTCTGCAGGTTTGTGAATTGCAGTGACCCTGAGCTCCATTTTTTAAGTTGCTCTTTTGTGAGCTGGCCTCAAACCCGCAGGATTGCTTCAGGCCCTATTTTGGCTCCGGCGAGGCAGGCTGAGCCTTTCTTTAATTCTTATTCTTAATGGGAAATTAGAGTGATATGTGCCCGTCCAAACCCCTACAACTCTTCTCTCATTGGTTCCCCCTCTTCCCGTTCATCCTCCTCACAATTTGCAAAATGTGTGAAACAGAAGTTTAAATGTGCTGATTCTCCAAGTGGGGAGATTCTAAGTAGCGTGGCTGGAATGGTGAACAGGAGCACCAGGAGAGGATAAATGAGGTGCATTTTAGACACATCTCCCGATCACATGGTGTACAGTCCTCTGGGTTTTCCATGCATGTTTTAGCTGTAGGAAGATCCCTTGAACCTGCAGATTTGGGACCCATTGAATGGGTACCAGGTAGTATTACTTTAAAGGGTGTGCATTTCCTCACCCAACCTCACATTTCTCTTAGCGCAAACAGTTTCCAGCCTTATGTCTCATCCTGCTGTGGGTCTAGATGTATTCAATCCATGTTGCATCACCGTCCCTGAGGAAAAGTTGTAAGAGGTTTTCTCTGTCTCTCTGTCGTTTATTTTTTTCAATTTATTACTATATTGGTTACAGCTGATTTTCAAAGCTCTGTTTCTTGCTGCTGTACATCCACTTGATTCGCGTACAGAGAGACATCAATAAATTCTTTTTCAGATTCTTACCAGTCGTATATATTCTTTTCCGGTGACTTGAGTGTGCTGAGTGCAGTTCTTTTAGCTACCGTGTAGGCCTTGTTGATTATCAGTTTGGTATTTGGAATGGTATCTTTGCTAATTTCAACCTCCTGGATGATGCCTCACCCCTCCCCACCTTTCCCGTTTAGCAGCCTTATGCGTGTTTTCTACATATTTGACTATGTTTTTGTTTTGTAATTTATTTCATGTGTAGCCATTTTGGATTCCACCTTTAAGTGATATCTTATGATATGTGTCTTTTTCTTTTTGAATTCTGTCACTTAGAATGATCATACGTAACTCCTCCGGAGTTGTTACAACTGGCCATATTTCATTGATTTCCAGGCTGAATAATATTCCACTCTACCTAAGTACCACATCTCTATCCATTTTTTCCCTCCAGAGACATTTAAGTTATATCCTAGTCGGATCTTTTAAACAGAGAGGGGGTAAACATTGGGGTGCCTGTGTCCTCTCGATTTTTGTTTTTCCCAAGATATACGCCCATGAGTGCAAGTGCCCTATGCTCTGTAGCTCATTTTTTAGATGCTTTAGTAAACACAATACACTTCTCCAGAATGGCCGTTGGCAATATACATTTCCACTATAAGTCTCACAGGGCTCCCTCTTCTCGTTGCCCTGTCCTGCATTTCTGTTGTTTACGCTTTATGAGGATGGCTCTTCTGACTGATGCGAAGTGATATCTTTTGTAGTATTGACTTCCAGTGCCCACCTGTTTGGTTGGCTAAAAAAGTGTATGCCCTTTTCTTGAATATATACAGAAAAGAACGCATACACCCTTTTTGGCCAACTGCAATGTTGGCAATGTTCAGCTCCTTTTCTTGTGCTTAATGGCGAGTCCTTTCTACCTCCTCAAATCCCTTTCCTGCCATTCTCCCTTGCTTACAAGTCCTTTTCTCTGACTTTCCTCAAGACATTTTTCAGTGATGGATATTTTCAACTCTGCAGTTTTGTGAATTTTACTGCCCCTGAGTTCCATTGTTCAACTCGTGTTTATGGGAACTGGCCACAAAGCAGCGGGATTTCCTCAAGCCCTATACTGTTTCCATGGGCAACCCTAGCCTTTGGTCAATTCGTCTTCCTGATTGGAAATTAGAGTGACATGTGCCTGTCTGAACACCTAGGACTTGTCTCTCATTGTTCCTCATCCTTCCGCTTCATCCTCTGGACAAATTCCAAACTGTACGCAACAGGATGTTGACAGTGCTGACATCTCCAAGTGGGGAGACTGTTAGTAAAGACGCTGGAGGGGTGAACCCGAGCACCAGGAGATGAGGAGATGAGATGCCTTTTCCAAACTCTTCCCGATCAGACGGTATACCATCCTCTGGGTGTGACAGACATGTTTTAGCAGTAGGAAGAGTCCCATTCATGTAAGGAGAACACCAGGGCTTTTTCAAAATCAGTGTCTCCCCGAAACCCAAACTGGGGAAGTTTTTAAGCTACGGCTACACATATGTTCATTAAGGGCCTTGGGAAGTAGGCAGAGTCCAAACTTTAGATGATTGAAGTCTTCAGGGTCAGAAGCACTCACCACCAGCTTCCCTTAGGCTACACTTTAACTGTCATTGATAGATGATGTCAATAAAAATATCTATTCTTTTTCAGATTATTTCCCCTTATAGGTTATTGCAAAATGTTGAGTGTAGTTCCCTGTGCTATACAGTAGTTCCTTGTTGATGATCTATTTTATACATAGCAGTGTGTATGTGTTCATTCCAAACTGTTAATTTATCCCTCCTCCCACCTTTCCCCTTTGGTAATAATAAATTATAAGATTTTATACTTCTCAGAAATGGGGGAGCTGAAAGAGAGGTATCATTTTCAATGGAAAAGCATTTAAAACAAGATTGAAGGTTTAACCAAGATTATTAGCTGTACATCCTTGGAAAGAAATCACTTCGTTTCTCTAATATTGACCTGACAAATAAGACAAACCTTTTCACTGAACTTGCTTATAAAAAGTGATGGAAATATCAAATGGAAGTGTTAAAAACATCTTATTTTACCCGAGCCTTATACACTGTTCTATGTTAACTACAGTTTGGCTCACACATCTGTTCATTGAGGTTACAATAGTCTCAATTTCTGTTACTGATCCTCCAGAGTGGACCCCAACAAGTGTCCCCCTGCCCAGTGTCATTGGGGCCAACAGATCGAGACTGAGTTTGGTTCACAAGCAAAGGAAACTTTATATTTTGATCAGAGAATGGAGAGGTGAGAGCATGCACTACCCCGTGGGCTGTGGGCTGGGCTGCTGTGTAGAGATCCTGTCAGAGTCAGTGGGAGGGAGGGAGGCGGCGGAGCTCTCGAGGGCCGGGTTGGCTGTAGCTCAGGCTCTATATCGTGGAGTCTGCACTGGGCCCCAGGAGCTGAGGTGTCGACCCAGCCATTCTGCACTAGGAAATCTGGTCTGAAGTGCCGGGTGTGGAACCTCTGCATGCGGGACCCTAGGAGCACGTGAAATTAGACAAAGCACAAAGGATAAAAAAGGTTAGACTTGACTTTATTGCCCAGATTCTATTTTTATCTCCCAGGGATTTTTAATGGGCTTTGCTGGGGACAAACCCCTCCTCTGCCTTTTGTCCCGTTCCTCATTCTTGGAGTGCTGAGGGTGCAGACCCTTCTTCTGTAACTGCTGAGTGCTGAGTTGGGAGCCCTCATACCCTGGGGCGAGGGTCAGAGCTTCTCCCCAGCAGCCTCCCGGTGACGTTGATTGTCCCCAGGACCCCTGCCTCCCTGCTCGTCCACCTGAGCACCAGCATTGGAAGTGTTATAGATTCTAATGACCTTTAAGGGTCCAGGAAAGAGATGTGCAGAGACGCTGTGGGGGCCGGTTTCACCCCGCCCCACATTTGTTCGGCCACCTTAGGCTGACCGTCTCTGCCAGCCTAGATGCTCTGACCAGTAGTCTGCGCTTTCTTCAGTTAGGCCCCTGAATTAACGTACAAAGAGCACCAGGTGTCAGAGCCCTGCCCGCTCAACTCCCAGACAGTCCAGGGTCAGTGGTGATCAAGGACCATGATGGCTACTGAGTCAACAGCCTTTTGAAGTAAACAGGAGTCCAGCCGGTCTTATTGGCCACCATCATCACGGTGTCTGTAGGCTTTTCTATGGTGACAGTGTGGTATACTGTTCCCCCGCCAAGATTATTAGCTCCCCTCTGGGTGCAGTAAGTCCTGCAAGCAGTAGTCTACTCTTTTGGGACACACTCTTGTTGTTTTATGAGAGAAACTCCAGGTCAAGTGATGTTCACACGAGTCGTCATGGTGCCCTGTTGCCCCCGGTTATCTCTCTGGATGTTGGAGTTGGAGGGCCTCCTCACTCGAGGTCGGTGTGCCCACGGAGCGAACCCTGCAACTTCAGGGCATGGTTGGTGGTTAGGATCACCACGTGGGGTCCTTTTCCCTTAGGAGGGAGGTGGCCTTTTGGGCTGCTGATTTCCAGGTTTTTAGATACCGCCAGTATCTTGGCCAGATGTGGCAGTGGGCCAAGCCCCTTAGTGACCGTAGTTTATCCTACCTGGATGGCATTCTTGCATTGTTCCATTTCAAGTGGTCCCAGTTTTTGCACTAATTCTCCAATGGCGATTCACCTTTCACCGGGAATGTAAAGGTCAAAGGGTTTAGCTAAATTAGGGAGTTCCAGGGCAAGGGTCTGAATTGACTGCTCTTTCCATTCTTGAAAGGCCACTTCTGGATTCTATTCAAAAGGATCATCATCTTTTCCTTTCAGTGTTTCATATAGAGGCCCAGCTAGTAGACTGTAGCTAGGGATCCAGAAGCAGCAAACCCTGGCCTCCCCAGGAACCCCTAAGCTGTCTTCTAGTTTTAGAAAGGGGTAAGGCTGAAAATGGTTTCTTCCCTTTCCTGGGATGGGCTTCTCTGACCTTCTGTGAGAATGAAGCCCAGGCAGGTCACCGCAGTCTGTGATATTTGAGCTTTTTCTTGGACAACTTCTATCCTTTATTGGCTTGGTAGTTCAGAGGCCTCCTTAGTAGGGCTGGTGATCAGAATGTCGTCTGCATATTGAAGGAGGGTTTCCTTTTCCAGAGGTAGAACTTTTAGGTCTTTAGCTAAGCTTTCCCCAAAGATGGTGTGGGAATTTTTGCACCCTTGGGGCCAGACGGCCCGGAAGTATTGTTTTAGTTGTATGTTGAGTCCTGCCACTCACAAGCCAAAATTTCTTGTGACTCTGGGACTAATGGAATACAAAAGAAGGCATCATTGAAGACTAATACAGAATACCATGTCCTGGTGGTTGGTAGAATGACCAGCAGGGTGTAGGAATTAGGAGCAACTGGAGGTATATCCTCGGTGGCTTCACTGACTGTCCTGACATCCTTTACCAGGTCCCCAGCAGCCCATGGGGCTCTCGTGGTCAGACCAATCCCAGAATATGGAGCTCACCTGGGCAGGTACCCCACCCCCACCCCAGCCCACGGGGCTCTCGTGGTCAGGCCCCTCCCAGGATACAGAGCTACCCTTGCAGGTACCGTGGCAGGGCTGGGCACACAGGAACCGTGCACATAGCCCTCATTGCAGAGCACCCCCAGCTCACCTGTCGCTCAGAGCTGACACAGAGCACCTCAGAGCAGGACTTGAACTAACAAACAGCAGCTGCGACAGGTCTGTGACCCTGGGCATCACTCCGTGAGGCCTCCCTCCACCTGGTCTTCCAGAGACTTCCACTGCACCCGGGGCACCAGGCCTCTGTCTCCAACCACCACCCACCCCTCCTCTCCCTGACTCCTGGGTTCCTCTCATTAGGAGAGGGTTTTCTTGAAGTTGTCTCCCACTCATGGGCCAGATAAAATGATTAGAAAACAAGCCAAAGCTGCAGCCCCTTGTCTATCCTGACTCTCAGGAGCCCACACCTGTTCCTTGGACCTGGCCGGTTCAGCAAGTTCCATTTTCTGCAACTGTGAGCCCCTGAGGGGTGATGATTGGCTGACCTGGGCAGCCTTACCGTGCCGGCCAGCCCTCCCCAGGTGTGCCTGGGTTGAGATCAATATAAATACCACTCCAGGCAGCAAGAGCCCCTGCAGCCGTGCCTGACGCCATTTTCTCTGCCCTGTCAGCAGTCTCGGGGCTGGGCTGGTGGGAGGGAGTGAGAGGCCACGGCTTTGTGGGTGGCCCAGTGTGAGTGGGGCTCTGCTGGACTTTCTGCAGCAGTTGCCAGGCTGCCACCTGCTAAAGAAGAGGATGTGTCACCCATACCTGCTGCTGGAATTTCTCCCTGGGCAGAGGTGAGGAAGGAAAAAAGCAGTGGGGGCAGGGACAGGACGGGTATCTCAGGCAGGGAAATGGAAATCTTCCAGAAGAGCACCCAGGGCCAGGACCATCCTGGCTGGCCTGCAGGCACCAAGTCGGCCGGCATGCTGTCACTCGTGTGGCTCTATGGCCCTTCCTCTAGGCTTTCAAGTCCTTGTATATATTCAGGTGTTTTACCTGGGACGGGTGGGAATAGTTCAGCAGCAACTGGCCTGGGGCTCAGCTCACGTTTACTCACAGATGCCTCGGCACGGTGCCCCAGCTTTGCAATGAGGACGCTTGTTGCGTGGGGGCTGCTGGCTGAATGGGAGACGATTCCCCACCACTGACCAACTTCAGAATTGTTTACAACTGGAGCAAGTGCCCTGATACGGTTTTCCTCTGTGTAACTGGTGGGTTCTGTGTTTTTTTTCTCTTTTTCGTTTTTGGTTCAAGGTAGATTTTATTCCTCTTTTTTGTATTTACAGATATAAGCATGGAAATAATTTATTCATATAAATACATGTATGTGCAGGGAATAATTGTTTTTTCTGTTTTATTTTTTAAATTTTATTTCTTTTTAATTTTGAATTTTATTTTATATTTTTATACAGCAGGTTCTTATTGGTTATCTATTTTATACATATAAATGTATACATGCCAATCCCAGTCTCTCAACTCCTCCCACCACCACCCCCCCAACAGCTTTCCCCCCTTGTTGTCCATACGTTTGTTGTCTACATCTGTTGCTCTATTTATGCCTTGCAAAATGGTTAATCTGTACAGTTTTTCTAGGTTCCACATATATGCATGAATATACAAGATTTGTTTTTCTCTTTCTGACTTACTTCACTCTGTATGACAGTCTCTAGATCCATCGACGTCTCTACAAATGACCCAATTTCATTCCTTTTCATGGCTTAGTAATATTCCATTTTATATATGTACCACAGCTTTATGCATTCGTCTGTCTGTGGGCATTTAGGTTGCTTCCATTACCTCGATATTGTAAATAGTGATGCAATGAACATTGCGGTGAATGACTCTTTTTGATTTATGGTTTTGTCTGGGTATATGTCCAGTACTGGGATTGCTGTATCATATGGTAATTCTATTGTTAGTTTCTTAAGAAATTCCATATTGTTCTCCATAATGACTGTATCAATTTATATTCCCAACAATAGTGGAAGAGGGTTCCTTTTCTCCACACCCTTTCCAGCATTTTTTGTTTGTAGATTTTCAATGATGCCTATTCTACCAGGTGTGAGGTGATACCTCATTGTTGAATCCATTTCGTTGAGCAAGGGGTAGCTCTTGTCTATTCCATATTTGGCTTATGGAACGGTATCTGTGCTAATTTCAAACTCTGCTTTTATGCAGCACCCCAACTCACCTTCCCCCTTACGCAGGCATAAGTTGGTTTTCTAAACTTGAGACCCTGTTCTGTTTTGTAATTCAGTTCATGTGTAGCCAAGTTCACATTCCGTGTATTAGTGATACCTTATGATGTTTCTTTTTCTGTGTGACTTATTTCACTTAGAATCATCGTGCCTCAATGCACTCATTATGCTGGTACGGGCCTGGTGACATAGATTTCATTGCTGAGTGGTATTCTGTTGTACATAAGTACCGCAACTTCTTTATCCATTATTTGCTCTCTGGGATATTTAACTTGTGCCGTAGAAGAGATTTCTGTAAAAAGAGCCATCCCAAATTTTGGGGTTGCTGTGTCTTTTTGATATTAATTTCCCTAAGCTATAGGACCATAAGTGGAAGTGCCCTAGGCTCTGTTGCTTTGTTTTTTAGATGTTTCAGGAAACACCATACACATCTCCCGAGTGTCTGTTGGCAATTTACATCCCGCCCATCAGCATAACAAGGCTCCCAGTTCTCCATGGGCTGTCCTGCCTTTCTGGGTTTTACACATTTTTCAGATGGCCCTTTTGACCGGGGGGAAGTGAGACTTCATTGTAGTGCAGATTTCCTTTGCAAGCTTGCTTGGTTGGCCAAAAAGGGCGTATGCGTTTTTTCCTGAATATATTCAGGAAAAAACGCATACGCCCTTTTGGCCAAGTGCATCATTGTGGACGTTCTGCCTCTTTTCCTATGCTTTCAATGCAATTCCAGTCTACCTCCTGAAATCGGTTTCCTGCAATTCTGCCCCGCTTTCAAGTCCTCTTGGCAGCCTTACTTCAGTCTATTTTTGGACGATAGCTGTCATTTATAACTCTGCAGGTTTGTGAATTACAGTGCCCCTGAGCTCCTTTCTTCAACTCGCTTTCTTGTGACCTGGCATCAACACCGCAGGATGGCTTCAGGCCCTAATCTGGTTCCGGCCCGGCACGCTGAGCCTTTGGTTAATTCCTCTTCCTGGTGGGAAATGAGAGTTAAATTTGCCCGTTCAGACACCTCCAGCTAGCCTCTCATTGGTTCTCGCTATTCCTGTTCATCTTCCGCAGAAATTGCAAACTGGGCCAAACAGGAGGTTAAAGGGACTGACTCTCCAAGTCGGGAGAGTGTTAGTAAAGCGTCTGGAATGTTGCACCCGAGTACCAGGGGAGGAAATTGAGACATATTGAACACGTCTCCCGATCATATGGTTGATCATACTCTGGGTTCCACATGCATGTTTTAGCTGAAGGAAGAATACCTAAAAGCTGGGTAGTTGAAACCCGTGGAATGGGTACCATGCAATATGACTTCAAAGGGTCTTCATTTGCTCACCGAACCTCTCCAATCCTATCACTGCTGCGTTTATGCCCCTGTACACATGCTTGATTCTCTTTCCGAGACATAGCAATCCATAGGTTTTAAGATACTTACTAGTCAGGTACATTCTTAGGCGTTTAATATGCGGTGTTGAGTCCATTTCGTTGAGCAAGGAGTAGCTCTTGTCTATTCCATATTTGGCTTAAGGAACTTTATCTGTGCTCATTTCAATCTCTGGTTTTATGCAGCACCCCAACTCACCTTTCCCCTTAAGCAAGCATAAGTTGGTTTTCTAAATTTGAGACCCTGTTCTGTTCTGTAATTCAGTTCCTGTGTAGCCAAGTTTCCATTCCGTGTATTACTGATATCTTATGATGTTTCTTTTTCTGTGTGACTTATTTCAGTTAGAATCATCGTACCTGAATCCACTCATTATGCTGCTACGGGCCTGATGACATAGATTTCATTGCTGAGTGATATTGCATTGTACGTAAGTACCACAAGTTCTTTATCCATTTTTCACTTTCTGCGATATTGAACTTGTACTGTAAACGAGGTTCTTGTAAACGGAGCCGTCCCAAACTTTGGGGTGGCTGTGTCTTTTTGATTTTAATTTCCCTAAGCTATAGGACCATAAGTGGAAGTGCCCTAGGCTCTGTTGCTTTGTTTTTTAGATGTTTCAGGAAACACCATACACTTCTCCAGAGTGGCTGTTGGCAATTTACATCTCGCCCATCAGCATAAGAAGGCTCCCAGTTCTCCATGGCCTGTCGTGCCTTTCTGGATTTTACACTTTTTTCAGATGGCCCTTTTGACCGGGGGGAAGTGAGACTTCATTGTAGTGCAGATTTCCTTTGCAAGCTTGCTTGGTTGGCCAAAAAGGGCGTATGCGTTTTTTCCTGAATATATTCAGGAAAAAACGCATACGCCCTTTTTGGCCAAGTGCATCATTGTCGAGTTTCTGACTCTCTTCATATGCTTTCAATGCAATTCCAGTCTACCTCCTGAAATCGGTTTCCTGCAATTCTGCCTTGCTTTCAATGCCTCTTCATAGCCTTTCCTCAATATATTTTTTAAAAATAGTTGGTCTTTATAACTCTGCAGGGTTTTGAATTGCAGTGGCCCTTAGCTCCATTTTTAGCTCTTATTTTTGTGGTATTGCCCCATAACCAAAGGATTCCTTGAAGCCCTATTTTTCTTCTGGGGCACCTGCTGTGCCTTTGGTTAATTCTTCTTACTGATGTGATATTAGAGTGACATGTGCCCATTGAAACCGCTACAGCTAGTTTCTCACTGGTTCCCCCTATTCCCATTCATCCTCTGCACTAACTGCAGACTGTGCGATACCAGAACTTAAAGGCATTGACTCCATGTGGGGATGTTGTTAGTAAAGCGGCTGGAATGTCGATCCGGAGCCCCAGGAGAGGAAAAATGAGGTGCGTTTTAGAAACCTTTCCCGATCATATGGTATACCAGTCGCTGGGTTTCCCAAGCATGGTTTAGCTGTAGGAAGATTCCCTTCAACCTGGAGTGTTGGGACCCTTGGACTGAGTAGCATGAAGTATTGCATTAAACTTTCGGCAGTTGCTCACCAAAGCTCACCAATCCTGTCAGCCCCAAGTGTCCAGCCTTATGTCTTATCCAGCTGTGGGTTTATATGTGGTCAATCCAGGTTGCATCACAGCCCCTGAGCGAATTTTGTAAGAATTTTTCTCTCTTTCATTGTTTCAGCGTTTTGTTTTTAAAATTTATTTCTATAATGGGGTTTAGCTCCTTTTCACTGCTGTGTTTGTGCCGCTCTGCACACACTTGATTCCCTTATGGAGATATATCAATACATGGGTTTTAAGATTCTTATTCCTCAGATATATTTCTCTGCGGTGTATAGGGTGTGTTGAGGCCTGTTCATTGAGCAAGGTGTAGATCTTGTCTAATACCTATTTGGTTTATTGAACGGTATCTGTGCTAATTTCAAACTCTGGTTTTATGCATCACCCCACCTCTCCTTTCCCCTTAAGCTGACATAAGTGTGTTTTCTAAATGTGAGACACTGTTCTGTTCTGTAATTCATTTCTTGTGCAGCCATATTTACCCTCCCTCTATAAGTGATATCTTATGATATGTTTCTTTTTCTGTTTGACTTATTTCAAGTAGTATTATCGGACCTAAATCCACTCTTTATCCTTCTACTAGCCTTATTACATTGATTTCATGGTGAAGAGATATTCCATTGTACATAAGTACCACATCTTCTTTATCCATTGTTCTCTTTCCTGGGATATTTAAGGTGTACTGAAGTTGAGGTTCTTGTAAACAGAGTAGCCCTAAACTGTGGTGTGCTTGTGTCTTGTTGATTTTTAGACTTCCCTAGATATACTCCCATGATTGGAAGTGTCCTATGCTCTGTAGCTCTGTTTTTTAGATGATTTAGGAACCACCATACACTTCTCCAGAGTGGCTCTCGGCAGTTCACACACTGCCCATCAGCGTATAAAGGCTCCCTGTTCTCCATGGCCTGTCCTGCATTTCTGGTTTTTACAATTTTTTAGGATGGCCCTTTTGACCGGTGGGAAGTGAGACTTCTTTGTTGTGCACATTTGCATTGCTTGCTTGCTTCGTTGCCCATAAAGTGCGTATGCGTTTTTTCCTGGATATAATCAGGAAAAAACGCATACGCCCTTTTGGGCCAACTGCATCATTGTCGAAATTCTGCCGCTTTTCATGTGCGTTAAAGACGAGTCCAATCTATCTCTTGAAATCTGTTTCTTGCAATTCTGTCTTGCATTCAGATCCTCTTCTTTGCCTTACCTCAACATATTTTTGGACGTTAGTTTTCATTTATAACTCTGCAGGTTTGTGAATTGCAGTGACCCTGAGCTCCATTTTTTAAGTTGCTCTTTTGTGAGCTGGCCTCAAACCCGCAGGATTGCTTCAGGCCCTATTTTGGCTCCGGCGAGGCAGGCTGAGCCTTTCTTTAATTCTTATTCTTAATGGGAAATTAGAGTGATATGTGCCCGTCCAAACCCCTACAACTCTTCTCTCATTGGTTCCCCCTCTTCCCGTTCATCCTCCTCACAATTTGCAAAATGTGTGAAACAGAAGTTTAAATGTGCTGATTCTCCAAGTGGGGAGATTCTAAGTAGCGTGGCTGGAATGGTGAACAGGAGCACCAGGAGAGGATAAATGAGGTGCATTTTAGACACATCTCCCGATCACATGGTGTACAGTCCTCTGGGTTTTCCATGCATGTTTTAGCTGTAGGAAGATCCCTTGAACCTGCAGATTTGGGACCCATTGAATGGGTACCAGGTAGTATTACTTTAAAGGGTGTGCATTTCCTCACCCAACCTCACATTTCTCTTAGCGCAAACAGTTTCCAGCCTTATGTCTCATCCTGCTGTGGGTCTAGATGTATTCAATCCATGTTGCATCACCGTCCCTGAGGAAAAGTTGTAAGAGGTTTTCTCTGTCTCTCTGTCGTTTATTTTTTTCAATTTATTACTATATTGGTTACAGCTGATTTTCAAAGCTCTGTTTCTTGCTGCTGTACATCCACTTGATTCGCGTACAGAGAGACATCAATAAATTCTTTTTCAGATTCTTACCAGTCGTATATATTCTTTTCCGGTGACTTGAGTGTGCTGAGTGCAGTTCTTTTAGCTACCGTGTAGGCCTTGTTGATTATCAGTTTGGTATTTGGAATGGTATCTTTGCTAATTTCAACCTCCTGGATGATGCCTCACCCCTCCCCACCTTTCCCGTTTAGCAGCCTTATGCGTGTTTTCTACATATTTGACTATGTTTTTGTTTTGTAATTTATTTCATGTGTAGCCATTTTGGATTCCACCTTTAAGTGATATCTTATGATATGTGTCTTTTTCTTTTTGAATTCTGTCACTTAGAATGATCATACGTAACTCCTCCGGAGTTGTTACAACTGGCCATATTTCATTGATTTCCAGGCTGAATAATATTCCACTCTACCTAAGTACCACATCTCTATCCATTTTTTCCCTCCAGAGACATTTAAGTTATATCCTAGTCGAGGATCTTTTAAACAGAGAGGGGGTAAACATTGGGGTGCCTGTGTCCTCTCGATTTTTGCTTTTCCCAAGATATACGCCCATGAGTGCAAGTGCCCTATGCTCTGTAGCTCATTTTTTAGATGCTTTAGTAAACACAATACACTTCTCCAGAATGGCCGTTGGCAATATACATTTCCACTATAAGTCTCACAGGGCTCCCTCTTCTCGTTGCCCTGTCCTGCATTTCTGTTGTTTACGCTTTATGAGGATGGCTCTTCTGACTGATGCGAAGTGATATCTTTTGTAGTATTGACTTCCAGTGCCCACCTGTTTGGTTGGCTAAAAAAGTGTATGCCCTTTTCTTGAATATATACAGAAAAGAACGCATACACCCTTTTTGGCCAACTGCAATGTTGGCAATGTTCAGCTCCTTTTCTTGTGCTTAATGGCGAGTCCTTTCTACCTCCTCAAATCCCTTTCCTGCCATTCTCCCTTGCTTACAAGTCCTTTTCTCTGACTTTCCTCAAGACATTTTTCAGTGATGGATATTTTCAACTCTGCAGTTTTGTGAATTTTACTGCCCCTGAGTTCCATTGTTCAACTCGTGTTTATGGGAACTGGCCACAAAGCAGCGGGATTTCCTCAAGCCCTATACTGTTTCCATGGGCAACCCTAGCCTTTGGTCAATTCGTCTTCCTGATTGGAAATTAGAGTGACATGTGCCTGTCTGAACACCTAGGACTTGTCTCTCATTGTTCCTCATCCTTCCGCTTCATCCTCTGGACAAATTCCAAACTGTACGCAACAGGATGTTGACAGTGCTGACATCTCCAAGTGGGGAGACTGTTAGTAAAGACGCTGGAGGGGTGAACCCGAGCACCAGGAGATGAGGAGATGAGATGCCTTTTCCAAACTCTTCCCGATCAGACGGTATACCATCCTCTGGGTGTGACAGACATGTTTTAGCAGTAGGAAGAGTCCCATTCATGTAAGGAGAACACCAGGGCTTTTTCAAAATCAGTGTCTCCCCGAAACCCAAACTGGGGAAGTTTTTAAGCTACGGCTACACATATGTTCATTAAGGGCCTTGGGAAGTAGGCAGAGTCCAAACTTTAGATGATTGAAGTCTTCAGGGTCAGAAGCACTCACCACCAGCTTCCCTTAGGCTACACTTTAACTGTCATTGATAGATGATGTCAATAAAAATATCTATTCTTTTTCAGATTATTTCCCCTTATAGGTTATTGCAAAATGTTGAGTGTAGTTCCCTGTGCTATACAGTAGTTCCTTGTTGATGATCTATTTTATACATAGCAGTGTGTATGTGTTCATTCCAAACTGTTAATTTATCCCTCCTCCCACCTTTCCCCTTTGGTAATAATAAATTATAAGATTTTATACTTCTCAGAAATGGGGGAGCTGAAAGAGAGGTATCATTTTCAATGGAAAAGCATTTAAAACAAGATTGAAGGTTTAACCAAGATTATTAGCTGTACATCCTTGGAAAGAAATCACTTCGTTTCTCTAATATTGACCTGACAAATAAGACAAACCTTTTCACTGAACTTGCTTATAAAAAGTGATGGAAATATCAAATGGAAGTGTTAAAAACATCTTATTTTACCCGAGCCTTATACACTGTTCTATGTTAACTACAGTTTGGCTCACACATCTGTTCATTGAGGTTACAATAGTCTCAATTTCTGTTACTGATCCTCCAGAGTGGACCCCAACAAGTGTCCCCCTGCCCAGTGTCATTGGGGCCAACAGATCGAGACTGAGTTTGGTTCACAAGCAAAGGAAACTTTATATTTTGATCAGAGAATGGAGAGGTGAGAGCATGCACTACCCCGTGGGCTGTGGGCTGGGCTGCTGTGTAGAGATCCTGTCAGAGTCAGTGGGAGGGAGGGAGGCGGCGGAGCTCTCGAGGGCCGGGTTGGCTGTAGCTCAGGCTCTATATCGTGGAGTCTGCACTGGGCCCCAGGAGCTGAGGTGTCGACCCAGCCATTCTGCACTAGGAAATCTGGTCTGAAGTGCCGGGTGTGGAACCTCTGCATGCGGGACCCTAGGAGCACGTGAAATTAGACAAAGCACAAAGGATAAAAAAGGTTAGACTTGACTTTATTGCCCAGATTCTATTTTTATCTCCCAGGGATTTTTAATGGGCTTTGCTGGGGACAAACCCCTCCTCTGCCTTTTGTCCCGTTCCTCATTCTTGGAGTGCTGAGGGTGCAGACCCTTCTTCTGTAACTGCTGAGTGCTGAGTTGGGAGCCCTCATACCCTGGGGCGAGGGTCAGAGCTTCTCCCCAGCAGCCTCCCGGTGACGTTGATTGTCCCCAGGACCCCTGCCTCCCTGCTCGTCCACCTGAGCACCAGCATTGGAAGTGTTATAGATTCTAATGACCTTTAAGGGTCCAGGAAAGAGATGTGCAGAGACGCTGTGGGGGCCGGTTTCACCCCGCCCCACATTTGTTCGGCCACCTTAGGCTGACCGTCTCTGCCAGCCTAGATGCTCTGACCAGTAGTCTGCGCTTTCTTCAGTTAGGCCCCTGAATTAACGTACAAAGAGCACCAGGTGTCAGAGCCCTGCCCGCTCAACTCCCAGACAGTCCAGGGTCAGTGGTGATCAAGGACCATGATGGCTACTGAGTCAACAGCCTTTTGAAGTAAACAGGAGTCCAGCCGGTCTTATTGGCCACCATCATCACGGTGTCTGTAGGCTTTTCTATGGTGACAGTGTGGTATACTGTTCCCCCGCCAAGATTATTAGCTCCCCTCTGGGTGCAGTAAGTCCTGCAAGCAGTAGTCTACTCTTTTGGGACACACTCTTGTTGTTTTATGAGAGAAACTCCAGGTCAAGTGATGTTCACACGAGTCGTCATGGTGCCCTGTTGCCCCCGGTTATCTCTCTGGATGTTGGAGTTGGAGGGCCTCCTCACTCGAGGTCGGTGTGCCCACGGAGCGAACCCTGCAACTTCAGGGCATGGTTGGTGGTTAGGATCACCACGTGGGGTCCTTTTCCCTTAGGAGGGAGGTGGCCTTTTGGGCTGCTGATTTCCAGGTTTTTAGATACCGCCAGTATCTTGGCCAGATGTGGCAGTGGGCCAAGCCCCTTAGTGACCGTAGTTTATCCTACCTGGATGGCATTCTTGCATTGTTCCATTTCAAGTGGTCCCAGTTTTTGCACTAATTCTCCAATGGCGATTCACCTTTCACCGGGAATGTAAAGGTCAAAGGGTTTAGCTAAATTAGGGAGTTCCAGGGCAAGGGTCTGAATTGACTGCTCTTTCCATTCTTGAAAGGCCACTTCTGGATTCTATTCAAAAGGATCATCATCTTTTCCTTTCAGTGTTTCATATAGAGGCCCAGCTAGTAGACTGTAGCTAGGGATCCAGAAGCAGCAAACCCTGGCCTCCCCAGGAACCCCTAAGCTGTCTTCTAGTTTTAGAAAGGGGTAAGGCTGAAAATGGTTTCTTCCCTTTCCTGGGATGGGCTTCTCTGACCTTCTGTGAGAATGAAGCCCAGGCAGGTCACCGCAGTCTGTGATATTTGAGCTTTTTCTTGGACAACTTCTATCCTTTATTGGCTTGGTAGTTCAGAGGCCTCCTTAGTAGGGCTGGTGATCAGAATGTCGTCTGCATATTGAAGGAGGGTTTCCTTTTCCAGAGGTAGAACTTTTAGGTCTTTAGCTAAGCTTTCCCCAAAGATGGTGTGGGAATTTTTGCACCCTTGGGGCCAGACGGCCCGGAAGTATTGTTTTAGTTGTATGTTGAGTCCTGCCACTCACAAGCCAAAATTTCTTGTGACTCTGGGACTAATGGAATACAAAAGAAGGCATCATTGAAGACTAATACAGAATACCATGTCCTGGTGGTTGGTAGAATGACCAGCAGGGTGTAGGAATTAGGAGCAACTGGAGGTATATCCTCGGTGGCTTCACTGACTGTCCTGACATCCTTTACCAGGTCCCCAGCAGCCCATGGGGCTCTCGTGGTCAGACCAATCCCAGAATATGGAGCTCACCTGGGCAGGTACCCCACCCCCACCCCAGCCCACGGGGCTCTCGTGGTCAGGCCCCTCCCAGGATACAGAGCTACCCTTGCAGGTACCGTGGCAGGGCTGGGCACACAGGAACCGTGCACATAGCCCTCATTGCAGAGCACCCCCAGCTCACCTGTCGCTCAGAGCTGACACAGAGCACCTCAGAGCAGGACTTGAACTAACAAACAGCAGCTGCGACAGGTCTGTGACCCTGGGCATCACTCCGTGAGGCCTCCCTCCACCTGGTCTTCCAGAGACTTCCACTGCACCCGGGGCACCAGGCCTCTGTCTCCAACCACCACCCACCCCTCCTCTCCCTGACTCCTGGGTTCCTCTCATTAGGAGAGGGTTTTCTTGAAGTTGTCTCCCACTCATGGGCCAGATAAAATGATTAGAAAACAAGCCAAAGCTGCAGCCCCTTGTCTATCCTGACTCTCAGGAGCCCACACCTGTTCCTTGGACCTGGCCGGTTCAGCAAGTTCCATTTTCTGCAACTGTGAGCCCCTGAGGGGTGATGATTGGCTGACCTGGGCAGCCTTACCGTGCCGGCCAGCCCTCCCCAGGTGTGCCTGGGTTGAGATCAATATAAATACCACTCCAGGCAGCAAGAGCCCCTGCAGCCGTGCCTGACGCCATTTTCTCTGCCCTGTCAGCAGTCTCGGGGCTGGGCTGGTGGGAGGGAGTGAGAGGCCACGGCTTTGTGGGTGGCCCAGTGTGAGTGGGGCTCTGCTGGACTTTCTGCAGCAGTTGCCAGGCTGCCACCTGCTAAAGAAGAGGATGTGTCACCCATACCTGCTGCTGGAATTTCTCCCTGGGCAGAGGTGAGGAAGGAAAAAAGCAGTGGGGGCAGGGACAGGACGGGTATCTCAGGCAGGGAAATGGAAATCTTCCAGAAGAGCACCCAGGGCCAGGACCATCCTGGCTGGCCTGCAGGCACCAAGTCGGCCGGCATGCTGTCACTCGTGTGGCTCTATGGCCCTTCCTCTAGGCTTTCAAGTCCTTGTATATATTCAGGTGTTTTACCTGGGACGGGTGGGAATAGTTCAGCAGCAACTGGCCTGGGGCTCAGCTCACGTTTACTCACAGATGCCTCAGCACGGTGCCCCAGCTTTGCAATGAGGACGCTTGTTGCGTGGGGGCTGCTGGCTGAATGGGAGACGATTCCCCACCACTGACCAACTTCAGAATTGTTTACAACTGGAGCAAGTGCCCTGATACGGTTTTCCTCTGTGTAACTGGTGGGTTCTGTGTTTTTTTTCTCTTTTTCGTTTTTGGTTCAAGGTAGATTTTATTCCTCTTTTTTGTATTTACAGATATAAGCATGGAAATAATTTATTCATATAAATACATGTATGTGCAGGGAATAATTGTTTTTTCTGTTTTATTTTTTAAATTTTATTTCTTTTTAATTTTGAATTTTATTTTATATTTTTATACAGCAGGTTCTTATTGGTTATCTATTTTATACATATAAATGTATACATGCCAATCCCAGTCTCTCAACTCCTCCCACCACCACCCCCCCAACAGCTTTCCCCCCTTGTTGTCCATACGTTTGTTGTCTACATCTGTTGCTCTATTTATGCCTTGCAAAATGGTTAATCTGTACAGTTTTTCTAGGTTCCACATATATGCATGAATATACAAGATTTGTTTTTCTCTTTCTGACTTACTTCACTCTGTATGACAGTCTCTAGATCCATCGACGTCTCTACAAATGACCCAATTTCATTCCTTTTCATGGCTTAGTAATATTCCATTTTATATATGTACCACAGCTTTATGCATTCGTCTGTCTGTGGGCATTTAGGTTGCTTCCATTACCTCGATATTGTAAATAGTGATGCAATGAACATTGCGGTGAATGACTCTTTTTGATTTATGGTTTTGTCTGGGTATATGTCCAGTACTGGGATTGCTGTATCATATGGTAATTCTATTGTTAGTTTCTTAAGAAATTCCATATTGTTCTCCATAATGACTGTATCAATTTATATTCCCAACAATAGTGGAAGAGGGTTCCTTTTCTCCACACCCTTTCCAACATTTTTTGTTTGTAGATTTTCAATGATGCCTATTCTACCAGGTGTGAGGTGATACCTCATTGTTGAATCCATTTCGTTGAGCAAGGGGTAGCTCTTGTCTATTCCATATTTGGCTTATGGAACGGTATCTGTGCTAATTTCAAACTCTGCTTTTATGCAGCACCCCAACTCACCTTCCCCCTTACGCAGGCATAAGTTGGTTTTCTAAACTTGAGACCCTGTTCTGTTTTGTAATTCAGTTCATGTGTAGCCAAGTTCACATTCCGTGTATTAGTGATACCTTATGATGTTTCTTTTTCTGTGTGACTTATTTCACTTAGAATCATCGTGCCTCAATGCACTCATTATGCTGGTACGGGCCTGGTGACATAGATTTCATTGCTGAGTGGTATTCTGTTGTACATAAGTACCGCAACTTCTTTATCCATTATTTGCTCTCTGGGATATTTAACTTGTGCCGTAGAAGAGATTTCTGTAAAAAGAGCCATCCCAAATTTTGGGGTTGCTGTGTCTTTTTGATATTAATTTCCCTAAGCTATAGGACCATAAGTGGAAGTGCCCTAGGCTCTGTTGCTTTGTTTTTTAGATGTTTCAGGAAACACCATACACATCTCCCGAGTGTCTGTTGGCAATTTACATCCCGCCCATCAGCATAACAAGGCTCCCAGTTCTCCATGGGCTGTCCTGCCTTTCTGGGTTTTACACATTTTTCAGATGGCCCTTTTGACCGGGGGGAAGTGAGACTTCATTGTAGTGCAGATTTCCTTTGCAAGCTTGCTTGGTTGGCCAAAAAGGGCGTATGCGTTTTTTCCTGAATATATTCAGGAAAAAACGCATACGCCCTTTTGGCCAAGTGCATCATTGTGGACGTTCTGCCTCTTTTCCTATGCTTTCAATGCAATTCCAGTCTACCTCCTGAAATCGGTTTCCTGCAATTCTGCCCCGCTTTCAAGTCCTCTTGGCAGCCTTACTTCAGTCTATTTTTGGACGATAGCTGTCATTTATAACTCTGCAGGTTTGTGAATTACAGTGCCCCTGAGCTCCTTTCTTCAACTCGCTGTCTTGTGACCTGGCCGCAACACCGCAGGATGGCTTCAGGCCCTAATCTGGTTCCGGCCCGGCACGCTGAGCCTTTGGTTAATTCCTCTTCCTGGTGGGAAATGAGAGTTAAATTTGCCCGTTCAGACACCTCCAGCTAGCCTCTCATTGGTTCTCGCTATTCCTGTTCATCTTCCGCAGAAATTGCAAACTGGGCCAAACAGGAGGTTAAAGGCACTGACTCTCCAAGTCGGGAGAGTGTTAGTAAAGCGTCTGGAATGTTGCACCCGAGTACCAGGGGAGGAAAACTGAGACATATTTGAACACGTCTCCCGTTCACATGGTTGATCATACTCTGGGTTCCACATGCATGTTTTAGCTGAAGGAAGAATACCTAAAACCTGGAGAGTTGAGACCCGTGTAATGGGTACCATGCAATATGACTTCAAAGGGTCTTCATTTGCTCACCGAACCTCTCCAATCCTATCACTGCTCCGTTTATGCCCCTGTACACACGCTTGATTCTCTTTTGGAGACATAGCAATCCATAGGTTTTACGATACTTACTAGTCAGGTACATTCTTAGGCGTTTAATATGGGGTGTTGAGTCCATTTCGTTGAGCAAGGAGTAGCTCTTGTCTATTCCATATTTGGCTTAAGGAACTTTATCTGTGCTCATTTCAATCTCTGGTTTTATGCAGCACCCCAACTCAACTTTCCCCTTAAGCAAGCATAAGTTGGTTTTCTAAATTTGAGACCCTGTTCTGTTTTGGAATGCAGTTCCTGTGTAGCCAAGTTTACATTCCGTGTATTACTGATATCTTATGATGTTTCTTTTTCTGTGTGACTTACTTCAGTTAGAATCATCGTACCTGAATCCACTCATTGTGCTGCTAAGGGCCTGATGACACAGATTTCATTGCTGAGTGATATTGCTTTGTAAGTAAATACCACAACTTCTTTATCCATTTTTCACTTTCTGTGATATTGAACTTGTACGATAAACGAGGTTCTTGTAAACGGAGGTGTCCCAAACTTTGGGGTGGCTGTGTCTTTTTGATTTTAATTTCCCTAAGCTATAGGACCATAAGTGGAAGTGCCCTAGGCTCTGTTGCTTTGTTTTTTAGATGTTTCAGGAAACACCATACACTTCTCCCGAGTGGTTGTTGGCAATTTACATCCCGCCCATCAGCATAACAAGGCTCCCAGTTCTCCATGGCCTGTCCTGCCTTTCTGGATTTTACACTTTTTTCAGATGGCCCTTTTGACAGGGGGGAAGTGAGACTTCATTGTAGTGCAGATTTCCTTTGCAAGCTTGCTTGGTTGGCCAAAAAGGGCGTATGCGTTTTTTCCTGAATATATTCAGGAAAAAACGCATACGCCCTTTTTGGCCAAGTGCATCATTGTGGACGTTCTGCCTCTTTTCCTATGCTTTCAATGCAATTCCAGTCTACCTCCTGAAATCGGTTTCCTGCAATTCTGCCCCGCTTTCAAGTCCTCTTGGCAGCCTTACTTCAGTCTATTTTTGGACGATAGCTGTCATTTATAACTCTGCAGGTTTGTGAATTACAGTGCCCCTGAGCTCCTTTCTTCAACTCGCTTTCTTGTGAGCTGGCCGCAACACTGCAGGATGACTTCAGGCCCTAATCTGGTTCCGGGACGGCACGCTGAGCCTTTGGTTAATTCCTCTTCCTGGTGGGAAATGAGAGTTAAATTTGCCCGTCCAGACACCTCCAGCTAGTCTCTCATTGGTTCTCGCTATTCCTGTTCATCTTCCACAGAAATTGCAAACTGGGCCAAACAGGAGGTTAAAGGGACTGACTCTCCAAGTCGGGAGAGTGTTAGTAAAGCGTCTGGAATGTTGCACCCGAGTACCAGGGTACGAAAACTGAGACATATTTGAACACGTCTCCCGATCACATGGTTGATCATACTCTGGGTTCCACATGCATGTTTTAGCTGAAGGAGGAATACCTAAAACCTGGGTAGTTGAAACCCGTGGAATGGGTACCATGCAATATGACTTCAAAGGGTCTTCATTTGCTCACCGAACCTCTCCAATCCTATCACTGCTGCGTTTATGCCCCTGTACACATGCTTGATTCTCTTTCGGAGACATAGCAATCCATAGGTTTTAAGATACTTACTAGTCAGGTACATTCTTAGGCGTTTAATATGCGGTGTTGAGTCCATTTCGTTGAGCAAGGAGTAGCTCTTGTCTATTCCATATTTGGCTTAAGGAACTTTATCTGTGCTCATTTCAATCTCTGGTTTTATGCAGCACCCCAACTCACCTTTCCCCTTAAGCAAGCATAAGTTGGTTTTCTAAATTTGAGACCCTGTTCTGTTTTTGAATTCAGTTCCTGTGTAGCCAAGTTTACATTCCGTGTATTAGTGATATCTTATGATGTTTCTTTTTCTGTGTGACTTATTTCAGTTAGAATCATCGTACCTGAATCCACTCATTATGCTGCTACGGGCCTGATGACATAGATTTCATTGCTGAGTGATACTGCATTGTACGTAAGTACCACAAGTTCTTTATCCATTTTTCACTTTCTGTGATATTGAACTTGTACGGTAAAGGAGGTTCTTGTAAACAGAGGCGTCCCAAACTTTGGGGTGGCTGTGTCTTTTTGATTTTAATTTCCCTAAGCTATAGGACCATAAGTGGAAGTGCCCTAGGCTCTGTTGCTTTGTTTTTTAGATGTTTCAGGAAACACCATACACTTCTCCCGAGTGTCTGTTGGCAATTTACATCCCGCCCATCAGCATAACAAGGCTCCCAGTTCTCCATGGCCTGTCCTGACTTTCTGGATTTTACACTTTTTTCAGATGGCCCTTTTGACCGGGGGAAAGTGAGACTTCATTGTAGTGCAGATTTCTTTTTCAAGCTTGCTTGGTTGGCCAAAAAGGGCGTATGCGTTTTTTCCTGAATATATTCAGGAAAAAACGCATACGCCCTTTTTGGCCAAGTGCATCATTGTGGACGTTCTGCCTCTTTTCCTATGCTTTCAATGCAATTCCAGTCTACCTCCTGAAATCGGTTTCCTGTAATTCTGCCCCGCTTTCAAGTCCTCTTGGCAGCCTTACTTCAGTCTATTTTTGGACGATAGCTGTCATTTATAACTCTGCAGGTTTTTGAATTACAGAGACCCTGAGCTCCTTTCTTCAACTCACATTCTTTTGAGCTGGCCGCAACACCGCAGGATGGCTTCAGGCCCTAATCTGGTTCCGGCACGGCACGCTGAGCCTTTGGTTATTTCCTCTTCCTGGTGGGAAATGAGAGTTAAATTTGCCCGTCCAGACACCTCCAGCTAGCCTCTCATTGGTTCTCGCTATTCCTGTTCATCTTCCGCAGAAATTGCAAACTGGTCCAAACAGGAGGTTAAAGGCGCTGACTTTTCAAGTGGGGAGAGTGTTAGTAAAGCGTCTGGAATGTTGCACCCGAGTACCAGGGGAGGAAAACTGAGACATATTTGAACACGTCTCCCGTTCACATGGTTGATCATACTTGGGTTCCACATGCATGTTTTAGCTGAAGGAAGAATACCTTAAACCTGGGTAGTTGAAACCCGTGGAATGGGTACCATGCAATATGACTTCAAAGGGTCTTCATTTGCTCACCGAACCTCTCCAATCCTATCACTGCTGCGTTTATGCCCCTGTACACATGCTTGATTCTCTTTCGGAGACATAGCAATCCATAGGTTTTAAGATACTTACTAGTCAGGTACATTCTTAGGCGTTTAATATGCGGTGTTGAGTCCATTTCGTTGAGCAAGGAGTAGCTCTTGTCTATTCCATATTTGACTTAAGGAACTTTATCTGTGCTCATTTCAATCTCTGGTTTTATGCAGCACCCCAACTCACCTTTACCCTTAAGCAAGCATAAGTTGGTTTTCTAAATTTGAGACCCTGTTCTGTTCTGTAATTCAGTTCCTGTGTAGCCAAGTTTACATTCCGTGTATTACTGATATCTTATGATGTTTCTTTTTCTGTGTGACTTACTTCAGTTAGAATCATCATACCTGAATCCACTCATTGTGCTGCTAAGGGCCTGATGACACAGATTTCATTGCTGAGTGATATTGCTTTGTAAGTAAATACCACAACTTCTTTATCCATTTTTCACTTTCTGCGATGTTGAACTTGTACTGTAAACGAGGTTCTTGTAAACAGAGCCGTTCCAAACTTTGGGGTGGCTGTGTCTTTTTGATTTTAATTTCCCTAAGCTATAGGACCATAAGTGGAAGTGCCCTAGGTTCTGTTGCTTTGTTTTTTAGATGTTTCAGGAAACACCATACACTTCTCCCGAGTGGTTGTTGGCAATTTACATCCCGCCCATCAGCATAACAAGGCTCCCAGTTCTCCATGGCCTGTCCTGCCTTTCTGGATTTTACACTTTTCTCAGATGGCCCTTTTGACCGGGGGGAAGTGAGAGTTCATTGTAGTGCAGATTTCCTTTGCAAGCTTGCTTGGTTGGCCAAAAAGGGCGTATGCGTTTTTTCCTGAATATATTCAGGAAAAAACGCATACGCCCTTTTTGGCCAAGTGCATCATTGTGGACGTTCTGCCTCTTTTCCTATGCTTTCAATGCAATTCCAGTCTACCTCCTGAAATCGGTTTCCTGCAATTCTGCCCCGCTTTCAAGTCCTCTTGGCAGCCTTACTTCAGTCTATTTTTGGACGATAGCTGTCATTTATAACTCTGCAGGTGTGTGAATTACAGTGCCCCTGAGCTCCTTTCTTCAACTCGCTTTCTTGTGACCTGGCCGCAACACCGCAGGATGGCTTCAGGCCCTAATCTGGTTCCGGCACGGCACGCTGAGCCTTTGGTTATTTCCTCTTCCTGGTGGGAAATGAGAGTTAAATTTGCCCGTCCAGACACCTCCAGCTAGTCTCTCATTGGTTCTCGCTATTCCTGTTCATCTTCCGCAGAAATTGCAAACTGGGCCAAACAAGAGGTTAAAGGCGCTGACTCTCCAAGTGGGGAGAGTGTTAGTAAAGCGTCTGGAATGTTGCACCCGAGTACCAGGGGAGGAAAACTGAGACATATTTGAACACGTCTCCCGTTCAGATGGTTGATCATACTTGGGTTCCACATGCATGTTTTAGCTGAAGGAAGAATACCTAAACCTGGAGAGTTGAGACCTGTGTAATGGGTACCATGCAATATGACTTCAAAGGGTCTTCATTTGCTCACCGAACCTCTCCAATCCTATCACTGCTGCGTTTATGCCCCTGTACACATGCTTGATTCTCTTTCGGAGACATAGCAATCCATAGGTTTTAAGATACTTACTAGTCAGGTACATTCTTAGGCGTTTAATATGCGGTGTTGAGTCCATTTCGTTGAGCAAGGAGTAGCTCTTGTCTATTCCATATTTGACTTAAGGAACTTTATCTGTGCTCATTTCAATCTCTGGTTTTATGCAGCACCCCAACTCACCTTTACACTTAAGCAAGCATAAGTTGGTTTTCTAAATTTGAGACCCTGTTCTGTTCTGTAATTCAGTTCCTGTGTAGCCAAGTTTACATTCCGTGTATTACTGATATCTTATGATGTTTCTTTTTCTGTGTGACTTACTTCAGTTAGAATCATCATACCTGAATCCACTCATTGTGCTGCTAAGGGCCTGATGACACAGATTTCATTGCTGTGTGATATTGCTTTGTAAGTAAATACCACAACTTCTTTATCCATTTTTCACTTTCTGCGATGTTGAACTTGTACTGTAAACGAGGTTCTTGTAAACAGAGCCGTTCCAAACTTTGGGGTGGCTGTGTCTTTTTGATTTTAATTTCCCTAAGCTATAGGACCATAAGTGGAAGTGCCCTAGGTTCTGTTGCTTTGTTTTTTAGATGTTTCAGGAAACACCATACACTTCTCCCGAGTGGTTGTTGGCAATTTACATCCCGCCCATCAGCATAACAAGGCTCCCAGTTCTCCATGGCCTGTCCTGCCTTTCTGGATTTTACACTTTTTTCAGATGGCCCTTTTGACCGGGGGGAAGTGAGACTTCATTGTAGTGCAGATTTCCTTTGCAAGCTTGCTTGGTTGGCCAAACAGGGCGTATGCGTTTTTTCCTGAATATATTCAGGAAAAACGCATACGCCCTTTTTGGCCAAGTGCATCATTGTGGACGTTCTGCCTCTTTTCCTATGCTTGCAATGCAATTCCAGTCTACCTCCTGAAATCGGTTTCCTGCAATTCTGCCCCGCTTTCAAGTCCTCTTGGCAGCCTTACTTCAGTCTATTTTTGGACGATAGCTGTCATTTATAACTCTGCAGGTTTGTGAATTACAGTGCCCCTGAGCTCCTTTCTTCAACTCGCTTTCTTTTGAGCTGGCCGCAACACCGCAGAATGGCTTCAGGCCCTAATCTGGTTCCGGTACGGCACGCTGAGCCTTTGGTTATTTCCTCTTCCTGGTGGGAAATGAGAGTTAAATTTGCCCGTCCAGACACCTCCAGCTAGCCTCTCATTGGTTCTCGCTATTCCTGTTCATCTTCCGCAGAAATTGCAAACTGTGCCAAACAGGAGGTTAAAGGCGCTGACTCTCCAAGTGGGGAGAGTGTTAGTAAAGCGTCTGGAATGTTGCACCCGAGTACCAGGGGAGGAAAACTGAGATATATTTGAACACGTCTCCTGTTCACATGGTTGATCATACTTGGGTTCCACATGCATGTTTTAGCTGAAGGAAGAATACCTTAAACCTGGAGAGTTGAGACCCGTGTAATGGGTACCATGCAATATGACTTCAAAGGGTCTTCATTTGCTCACCGAACCTCTCCAATCCTATCACTGCTGCGTTTATGCCCCTGTACACATGCTTGATTCTCTTTTGGAGACATAGCAATCCATAGGTTTTACGATACTTACTAGTCAGGTACATTCTTAGGCGTTTAATATGCGGTGTTGAGTCCATTTCGTTGAGCAAGGAGTAGCTCTTGTCTATTCCATATTTGACTTAAGGAACTTTATCTGTGCTCATTTCAATCTCTGGTTTTATGCAGCACCCCAACTCACTTTTACCCTTAAGCAAGCATAAGTTGGTTTTCTAAATTTGAGACCCTGTTCTGTTCTGTAATTCAGTTCCTGTGTAGCCAAGTTTACATTCCGTGTATTACTGATATCTTATGATGTTTCTTTTTCTGTGTGACTTATTTCAGTTAGAATCATCATACCTGAATCCACTCATTGTGATGCTAAGGGCCTGATGACATAGATTTCATTGTTGAGTGATATTGCTTTGTAAGTAAATACCACAACTTCTTTATCCATTTTTCACTTTCTGCGATGTTGAACTTCTACTGTAAACGAGGTTCTTGTAAACAGAGGCGTCCCAAACTTTGGGGTGGCTGTGTCTTTTTGATTTTAATTTCCCTAAGCTATATGACCATAAGTGGCAGTGCCCTAGGTTCTGTTGCTTTGTTTTTTAGATGTTTCAGGTAACACCATACACTTCTCCCGAGTGTCTGTTGGCAATTTACATCCCGCCCATCAGCATAACAAGGCTCCCAGTTCTCCATGGCCTGTCCTGCCTTTCTGGATTTTACACTTTTTTCAGATGGCCCTTTTGACCGGGGGGAAGTGAGACTTCATTGTAGTGCAGATTTCCTTTGCAAGCTTGCTTGGTTGGCCAAAAAGGGCGTATGCGTTTTTTCCTGAATATATTCAGGAAAAAACGCATACGCCCTTTTTGGCCAAGTGCATCATTGTGGACGTTCTGCCTCTTTTCCTATGCTTGCAATGCAATTCCAGTCTACCTCCTGAAATCGGTTTCCTGCAATTCTGCCCCGCTTTCAAGTCCTCTTGGCAGCCTTACTTCAGTCTATTTTTGGACGATAGCTGTCATTTATAACTCTGCAGGTTTGTGAATTACAGTGCCCCTGAGCTCCTTTCTTCAACTCGCTTTCTTTTGAGCTGGCCGCAACACAGCAGAATGGCTTCAGGCCCTAATCTGGTTCCGGCCCGGCATGCTGAGCCTTTGGTTAATTCCTCTTCCTGGTGGGAAATGAGAGTTAAATTTGCCCGTCCAGACACCTCCAGCTAGCCTCTCATTGGTTCTCGCTATTCCTGTTCATCTTCCGCAGAAATTTCAAACTGGGACAAACAGGAGGTTAAAGGGACTGACTCTCCAAGTGTGGAGAGTGTTAGTAAAGCGTCTGGAATGTTGCACCCGAGTACCAGGGGAGGAAAACTGAGACATATTTGAACACGTCTCCCGTTCACATGGTTGATCATACTTGGGTTCCACATGCATGTTTTAGCTGAAGGAAGAATACCTTAAACCTGGAGAGTTGAGACCCGTGTAATGGGTACCATGCAATATGACTTCAAAGGGTCTTCATTTGCTCACCGAACCTCTCCAATCCTATCACTGCTGCGTTTATGCCCCTGTACACATGCTTGATTCACTTTTGGAGACATAGCAATCCATAGGTTTTACGATACTTACTAGTCAGGTACATTCTTAGGCGTTTAATATGCGGTGTTGAGTCCATTTCGTTGAGCAAGGAGTAGCTCTTGTCTATTCCATATTTGACTTAAGGAACTTTATCTGTGCTCATTTCAATCTCTGGTTTTATGCAGCACCCCAACTCACCTTTCCCCTTAAGCAAGCATAAGTTGGTGTTCTAAATTTGAGACCCTGTTCTGTTCTGTAATTCAGTTCCTGTGTAGCCAAGTTTACATTCCGTGTATTACTGATATCTTATGATGTTTCTTTTTCTGTGTGACTTATTTCAGTTAGAATCATCATACCTGAATCCACTCATTGTGCTGCTAAGGGCCTGATGACACAGATTTCATTGCTGAGTGATATTGCTTTGTAAGTAAATACCACAACTTCTTTATCCATTTTTCACTTTCTGCGATGTTGAACTTGTACTGGAAACGAGGTTCTTGTAAACAGAGCCGTTCCAAACTTTGGGGTGGCTGTATCTTTTTGATTTTAATTTCCCTAAGCTATAGGACCATAAGTGGAAGTGCCCTAGTTTCTGTTGCTTCGTTTTTTAGATGTTTCAGGAAACACCATACACTTCTCCCGAGTGTCTGTTGGCAATTTACATCCCGCCCATCAGCATAACAAGGCTCCCAGTTCTCCATGGCCTGTCCTGCCTTTCTGGATTTTACACTTTTTTCAGATGGCCCTTTTGACCGGGGCGAAGTGAGACTTCATTGTAGTGCAGATTTCCTTTGCAAGCTTGCTTGGTTGGCCAAAAAGGGCATATGCGTTTTTTCCTGAATATATTCAGGAAAAAACGCATACGCCCTTTTTGGCCAAGTGCATCATTGTGGACGTTCTGCCTCTTTTCCTATGCTTTCAATGCAATTCCAGTCTACCTCCTGAAATCGGTTTCCTGCAATTCTGCCCCGCTTTCAAGTCCTCTTGGCAGCCTTACTTCAGTCTATTTTTGGACGATAGCTGTCATTTATAACTCTGCAGGTTTGTGAATTACAGTGCCCCTGAGCTCCTTTCTTCAACTCGCTTTCTTGTGACCTGGCCGCAACACCGCAGGATGGCTTCAGGCCCTAATCTGGTTCCGGCACGGCATGCTGAGCCTTTGGTTAATTCCTCTTCCTGGTGGGAAGTGAGAGTTAAATTTGCCCGTCCAGACACCTCCAGCTAGCCTCTCATTGGTTCTCGCTATTCCTGTTCATCTTCCGCAGAAATTGCAAACTGGGCCAAACAGGAGGTTAAAGGGACTGACTCTCCAAGTGTGGAGAGTGTTAGTAAAGCGTCTGGAATGTTGCACCCGAGTACCAGGGGAGGAAAACTGAGACATATTTGAACACGTCTCCCGATCACATGGTTGATCATACTCTAGGTTCCACATGCATGTTTTAGCTGAAGGAAGAATACCTTAAACCTGGGTAGTTGAAACCCGTGGAATGGGTACCATGCAATATGACTTCAAAGGGTCTTCATTTGCTCACCGAACCTCTCCAATCCTATCACTGCTGCGTTTATGCCCCTGTACACATGCTTGATTCTCTTTCGGAGACATAGCAATCCATAGGTTTTAAGATACTTACTAGTCAGGTACATTCTTAGGCGTTTAATATGGGGTGTTGAGTCCATTTCGTTGAGCAAGGAGTAGCTCTTGTCTATTCCATATTTGGCTTAAGGAACTTTATCTGTGCTCATTTCAATCTCTGGTTTTATGCAGCACCCCAACTCACCTTTACACTTAAGCAAGCATAAGTTGGTTTTCTAAATTTGAGACCCTGTTCTGTTCTGTAATTCAGTTCCTGTGTAGCCAAGTTTACATTCCGTGTATTACTGATATCTTATGATGTTTCTTTTTCTGTGTGACTTACTTCAGTTAGAATCATCATACCTGAATCCACTCATTGTGCTGCTAAGGGCCTGATGACACAGATTTCATTGCTGAGTGATATTGCTTTGTAAGTAAATACCACAACTTCTTTATCCATTTTTCACTTTCTGCGATGTTGAACTTGTACTGTAAACGAGGTTCTTGTAAACAGAGCCGTTCCAAACTTTGGGGTGGCTGTGTCTTTTTTATTTTAATTTCCCTAAGCTATAGGACCATAAGTGGAAGTGCCCTAGGTTCTGTTGCTTTGTTTTTTAGATGTTTCAGGAAACACCATACACTTCTCCCGAGTGGTTGTTGGCAATTTACATCCCGCCCATCAGCATAACAAGGCTCCCAGTTCTCCATGGCCTGTCCTGCCTTTCTGGATTTTACACTTTTTTCAGATGGCCCTTTTGACCGGGGGGAAGTGAGACTTCATTGTAGTGCAGATTTCCTTTGCAAGCTTGCTTGGTTGGCCAAAAAGGGCGTATGCGTTTTTTCCTGAATATATTCAGGAAAAAACGCATACGCCCTTTTTGGCCAAGTGCATCATTGTGGACGTTCTGCCTCTTTTCCTATGCTTGCAATGCAATTCCAGTCTACCTCCTGAAATCGGTTTCCTGCAATTCTGCCCCGCTTTCAAGTCCTCTTGGCAGCCTTACTTCAGTCTATTTTTGGACGATAGCTGTCATTTATAACTCTGCAGGTGTGTGAATTACAGTGCCCCTGAGCTCCTTTGTTCAACTTGCTTTCTTGTGACCTGGCCGCAACACCGCAGGATGGCTTCAGGCCCTAATCTGGTTCCGGCACGGCACGCTGAGCCTTTGGTTATTTCCTCTTCCTGGTGGGAAATGAGAGTTAAATTTGCCCGTCCAGACACCTCCAGCTAGTCTCTCATTGGTTCTCGCTATCCCTGTTCATCTTCCGCAGAAATTGCAAACTGGGCCAAACAGGAGGTTAAAGGCGCTGACTCTCCAAGTGGGGAGAGTGTTAGTAAAGCGTCTGGAATGTTGCACCCGAGTACCAGGGGAGGAAAACTGAGACATATTTGAACACGTCTCCCGTTCAGATGGTTGATCATACTTGGGTTCCACATGCATGTTTTAGCTGAAGGAAGAATACCTTAAACCTGGAGAGTTAAGACCCGTGGAATGGGTACCATGCAATATGACTTCAAAGGGTCTTCATTTGCTCACCGAACCTCTCCAATCCTATCACTGCTGCGTTTATGCCCCTGTACACATGCTTGATTCTCTTTCGGAGACATAGCAATCCATAGGTTTTAAGATACTTACTAGTCAGGTACATTCTTAGGCGTTTAATATGCGGTGTTGAGTCTATTTCGTTGAGCAAGGAGTAGCTCTTGTCTATTCCATATTTGACTTAAGGAACTTTATCTGTGCTCATTTCAATCTCTGGTTTTATGCAGCACCCCAACTCACCTTTACACTTAAGCAAGCATAAGTTGGTTTTCTAAATTTGAGACCCTGTTCTGTTCTGTAATTCAGTTCCTGTGTAGCCAAGTTTACATTCCGTGTATTACTGATATCTTATGATGTTTCTTTTTCTGTGTGACTTACTTCAGTTAGAATCATCATACCTGAATCCACTCATTGTGCTGCTAAGGGCCTGATGACACAGATTTCATTGCTGAGTGATATTGCTTTGTAAGTAAATACCACAACTTCTTTATCCATTTTTCACTTTCTGCGATGTTGAACTTGTACTGTAAACGAGGTTCTTGTAAACAGAGCCGTTCCAAACTTTGGGGTGGCTGTGTCTTTTTGATTTTAATTTCCCTAAGCTATAGGACCATAAGTGGAAGTGCCCTAGGTTCTGTTGCTTTGTTTTTTAGATGTTTCAGGAAACACCATACACTTCTCCCGAGTGGTTGTTGGCAATTTACATCCCGCCCATCAGCATAACAAGGCTCCCAGTTCTCCATGGTCTGTCCTGCCTTTCTGGATTTTACACTGTTTTCAGATGGCCCTTTTGACCGGGGGGATGTGAGACTTCATTGTAGTGCAGATTTCCTTTGCAAGCTTGCTTGGTTGGCCAAAAAGGGCGTATGCGTTTTTTCCTGAATATATTCAGGAAAAAACGCATACGCCCTTTTTGGCCAAGTGCATCACTGTGGACGTTCTGCCTCTTTTCCTATGCTTTCAATGCAATTCCAGTCTACCTCCTGAAATCGGTTTCCTGCAATTCTGCCCCGCTTTCAAGTCCTCTTGGCAGCCTTACTTCAGTCTATTTTTGGACGATAGCTGTCTTTTATAACTCTGCAGGTTTGTGAATTACAGTGCCCCTGAGCTCCTTTCTTCAACTCGCTTTCTTGTGACCTGGCCGCAACACCGCAGGATGGCTTCAGGCCCTAATCTGGTTCCGGCACGGCACGCTGAGCCTTTGGTTATTTCCTCTTCCTGGTGGGAAATGAGAGTTAAATTTGCCCGTCCAGACACCTCCAGCTAGTCTCTCATTGGTTCTCGCTATTCCTGTTCATCTTCCGCAGAAATTGCAAACTGGGCCAAACAGGAGGTTAAAGGCGCTGACTCTCCAAGTGGGGAGAGTGTTAGTAAAGCGTCTGGAATGTTGCACCCGAGTACCAGGGGAGGAAAACTGAGACATATTTGAACACGTCTCCCGATCACATGGTTGATCATACTCTAGGTTCCACATGCATGTTTTAGCTGAAGGAAGAATACCTTAAACCTGGGTAGTTGAAACCCGTGTAATGGGTACCATGCAATGTGATTTCAAAGGGTCTTCATTTGCTCTCCGAACCTCTCCAATCCTATCACTGCTGCGTTTATGCCCCTGTACACATGCTTGATTCTCTTTCGGAGACATAGCAATCCATAGGTTTTAAGATACTTACTAGTCAGGTACATTCTTAGGCGTTCAATATGCGGTGTTGAGTCCATTTTGTTGAGCAAGGAGTAGCTCTTGTCTATTCCATATTTGGCTTAAGGAACTTTATCTGTGCTCATTTCAATCTCTGGTTTTATGCAGCACCCCAACTCACCTTTACCCTTAAGCAAGAATAAGTTGGTTTTCTAAATTTGAGACCCTGTTCTGTTCTGTAATTCAGTTCCTGTGTAGCCAAGTTTACATTCCGTGTATTACTGATATCTTATGATGTTTCTTTTTCTGTGTGACTTATTTCAGTTAGAATCATCATACCTGAATCCACTCATTGTGCTGCTAAGGGCCTGATGACATAGATTTCATTGCTGAGTGATATTCCTTTGTAAGTGAATACCACAAATTCTTTATCCATTTTTCACTTTCTGCGATGTTGAACTTGTACTGTAAACGAGGTTCTTGTAAACAGAGCCGTTCCAAACTTTGGGGTGGCTGTGTCTTTTTGATTTTAATTTCCCTAAGCTATAGGACCATAAGTGGAAGTGCCCTAGGCTCTGTTGCTTTGTTTTTTAGATGTTTCAGGAAACACCATACACTTCTCCCGAGTGTCTGTTGGCAATTTACATCCCGCCCATCAGCATAACAAGGCTCCCAGTTCTCCATGGCCTGTCCTGCCTTTCTGGATTTTACACTTTTTTCAGATGGCCCTTTTGACCGGGGCGAAGTGAGACTTCATTGTAGTGCAGATTTCCTTTGCAAGCTTGCTTGGTTGGCCAAAAAGGGCGTATGCGTTTTTTCCTGAATATATTCAGGAAAAAACGCATACGCCCTTTTTGGCCAAGTGCATCATTGTGGACGTTCTGCCTCTTTTCCTATGCTTTCAATGCAATTCCAGTCTACCTCCTGAAATCGGTTTCCTGCAATTCTGCCCTGCTTTCAAGTCCTCTTGGCAGCCTTACTTCAGTCTATTTTTGGACGATAGCTGTCATTTATAACTCTGCAGGTTTGTGAATTACAGTGCCCCTGAGCTCCTTTCTTCAACTCGCTTTCTTGTGACCTGGCCGCAACACCGCAGGATGGCTTCAGGCCCTAATCTGGTTCCGGCACGGCATGCTGAGCCTTTGGTTAATTCCTCTTCCTGGTGGGAAGTGAGAGTTAAATTTGCCCGTCCAGACACCTCCAGCTAGCCTCTCATTGGTTCTCGCTATTCCTGTTCATCTTCCGCAGAAATTGCAAACTGGGCCAAACAGGAGGTTAAAGGGACTGACTCTCCAAGTGGGGAGAGTGTTAGTAAAGCGTCTGGAATGTTGCACCCGAGTACCAGGGGAGGAAAACTGAGACATATTTGAACACGTCTCCCGATCACATGGTTGATCATACTCTAGGTTCCACATGCATGTTTTAGCTGAAGGAAGAATACCTTAAACCTGGGTAGTTGAAACCCGTGGAATGGGTACCATGCAATATGACTTCAAAGGGTCTTCATTTGCTCACCGAACCTCTCCAATCCTATCACTGCTGCGTTTATGCCCCTGTACACATGCTTGATTCTCTTTCGGAGACATAGCAATCCATAGGTTTTAAGATACTTACTAGTCAGGTACATTCTTAGGCGTTTAATATGCGGTGTTGAGTCCATTTCGTTGAGCAAGGAGTAACTCTTGTCTATTCCATATTTGACTTAAGGAACTTTATCTGTGCTCATTTCAATCTCTGGTTTTATGCAGCACCCCAACTCACCTTTACACTTAAGCAAGCATAAGTTGGTTTTCTAAATTTGAGACCCTGTTCTGTTCTGTAATTCAGTTCCTGTGTAGCCAAGTTTACATTCCGTGTATTACTGATATCTTATGATGTTTCTTTTTCTGTGTGACTTACTTCAGTTAGAATCATCATACCTGAATCCACTCATTGTGCTGCTAAGGGCCTGATGACACAGATTTCATTGCTGAGTGATATTGCTTTGTAAGTAAATACCACAACTTCTTTATCCATTTTTCACTTTCTGCGATGTTGAACTTGTACTGTAAACGAGGTTCTTGTAAACAGAGCCGTTCCAAACTTTGGGGTGGCTGTGTCTTTTTTATTTTAATTTCCCTAAGCTATAGGACCATAAGTGGAAGTGCCCTAGGTTCTGTTGCTTTGTTTTTTAGATGTTTCAGGAAACACCATACACTTCTCCCGAGTGGTTGTTGGCAATTTACATCCCGCCCATCAGCATAACAAGGCTCCCAGTTCTCCATGGCCTGTCCTGCCTTTCTGGATTTTACACTTTTTTCAGATGGCCCTTTTGACCGGGGGGAAGTGAGACTTCATTGTAGTGCAGATTTCCTTTGCAAGCTTGCTTGGTTGGCCAAAAAGGGCGTATGCGTTTTTTCCTGAATATATTCAGGAAAAAACGCATACGCCCTTTTTGGCCAAGTGCATCACTGTGGACGTTCTGCCTCTTTTCCTATGCTTTCAATGCAATTCCAGTCTACCTCCTGAAATCGGTTTCCTGCAATTCTGCCCCGCTTTCAAGTCCTCTTGGCAGCCTTACTTCAGTCTATTTTTGGACGATAGCTGTCTTTTATAACTCTGCAGGTTTGTGAATTACAGTGCCCCTGAGCTCCTTTCTTCAACTCGCTTTCTTGTGACCTGGCCGCAACACCGCAGGATGGCTTCAGGCCCTACTCTGGTTCCGGCCTGGCATGCTGAGCCTTTGGTTAATTCCTCTTCCTGGTGGGAAATGAGAGTTAAATTTGCCCATTCAGACACCTCCAGCTAGTCTCTCATTGGTTCTCGCTATTCCTGTTCATCTTCCGCAGAAATTGCAAACTGGGCCAAACAGGAGGTTAAAGGGACTGACTCTCCAAGTGGGGAGAGTGTTAGTAAAGCGTCTGGAATGTTGCACCCGAGTACCAGGGGAGGAAAACTGAGACATATTTGAACACGTCTCCCGATCACATGGTTGATCATACTCTAGGTTCCACATGCATGTTTTAGCTGAAGGAAGAATACCTTAAACCTGGGTAGTTGAAACCCGTGTAATGGGTACCATGCAATGTGATTTCAAAGGGTCTTCATTTGCTCACCGAACCTCTCCAATCCTATCACTGCTGCGTTTATGCCCCTGTACACATGCTTGATTCTCTTTCGGAGACATAGCAATCCATAGGTTTTAAGATACTTACTAGTCAGGTACATTCTTAGGCGTTTAATATGGGGTGTTGAGTCCATTTCGTTGAGCAAGGAGTAGCTCTTGTCTATTCCATATTTGGCTTAAGGAACTTTATCTGTGCTCATTTCAATCTCTGGTTTTATGCAGCACCCCAACTCACCTTTACCCTTAAGCAAGAATAAGTTGGTTTTCTAAATTTGAGACCCTGTTCTGTTCTGTAATTCAGTTCCTGTGTAGCCAAGTTTACATTCCGTGTATTACTGATATCTTATGATGTTTCTTTTTCTGTGTGACTTATTTCAGTTAGAATCATCATACCTGAATCCACTCATTGTGCTGCTAAGGGCCTGATGACATAGATTTCATTGCTGAGTGATATTGCTTTGTAAGTGAATACCACAACTTCTTTATCCATTTTTCATTTTCTGCGATGTTGAACTTGTACTGTAAACGAGGTTCTTGTAAACAGAGCCGTTCCAAACTTTGGGGTGGCTGTGTCTTTTTGATTTTAATTTCCCTAAGCTATAGGACCATAAGTGGAAGTGCCCTAGGCTCTGTTGCTTTGTTTTTTAGATGTTTCAGGAAACACCATACACTTCTCCCAAGTGTCTGTTGGCAATTTACATCCCGCCCATCAGCATAACAAGCCTCCCAGTTCTCAATGGCCTGTTGCCTTTCTGGATTTTACACTTTTTTCAGATGGCCCTTTTGACCGGGGGGAAGTGAGACTTCATTGTAGTGCAGATTTCCTTTGCAAGCTTGCTTGGTTGGCCAAAAAGGGCGTATGCGTTTTTTCCTGAATATATTCAGGTAAAAACGCATACGCCCTTTTTGGCCAAGTGCATCATTGTGGACGTTCTGCCTCTTTTCCTATGCTTTCAATGCAATTCCAGTCTACCTCCTGAAATCGGTTTCCTGCAATTCTGCCCCGCTTTCAAGTCCTCTTGGCAGCCTTACTTCAGTCTATTTTTGGACGATAGCTGTCATTTATAACTCTGCAGGTTTGTGAATTACAGTGCCCCTGAGCTCCTTTCTTCAACTCGCTTTCTTGTGACCTGGCCGCAACACCGCAGGATGGCTTCAGGCCCTAATCTGGTTCCGGCCCGGCATGCTGAGCCTTTGGTTAATTCCTCTTCCTGGTGGGAAATGAGAGTTAAATTTGCCCGTTCAGACACCTCCAGCTAGTCTCTCATTGGTTCTCGCTATTCCTGTTCATCTTCCGCAGAAATTGCAAACTGGGCCAAACAGGAGGTTAAAGGGACTGACTCTCCAAGTGGGGAGAGTGTTAGTAAAGCGTCTGGAATGTTGCACCCGAGTACCAGGGGAGGAAAACTGAGACATATTTGAACACGTCTCCCGTTCACATGGTTGATCATACTTGGGTTCCACATGCAAGTTTTAGCTGAAGGAAGAATACCTTAAACCTGGAGAGTTAAGACCCGTGTAATGGGTACCATGCAATATGACTTCAAAGGGTCTTCATTTGCTCACCGAACCTCTCCAATCCTATCACTGCTGCGTTTATGCCCCTGTACACATGCTTGATTCTCTTTCGGAGACATAGCAATCCATAGGTTTTAAGATACTTACTAGTCAGGTACATTCTTAGGCGTTTAATATGCGGTGTTGAGTCCATTTCGTTGAGCAAGGAGTAGCTCTTGTCTATTCCATATTTGGCTTAAGGAACTTTATCTGTGCTCATTTCAATCTCTGGTTTTATGCAGCACCCCAACTCACCTTTACCCTTAAGCAAGCATAAGTTGGTTTTCTAAATTTGAGACCCTGTTCTGTTTTGTAATTCAGTTCCTGTGTAGCCAAGTTTACATTCCGTGTATTACTGATATCTTATGATGTTTCTTTTTCTGTGTGAATTACTTCAGTTAGAATCATCATACCTGAATCCACTCATTGTGCTGCTAAGGGCCTGATGACACAGATTTCATTGCTGAGTGATATTGCTTTGTAAGTAAATACCACAACTTCTTTATCCATTTTTCACTTTCTGCGATGTTGAACTTGTACTGTAAACGAGGTTCTTGTAAACAGAGCCATTCCAAACTTTGGGGTGGCTGTGTCTTTTTTATTTTAATTTCCCTAAGCTATAGGACCATAAGTGGAAGTGCCCTAGGTTCTGTTGCTTCGTTTTTTAGATGTTTCAGGAAACACCATACACTTCTCCCGAGTGTCTGTTGGCAATTTACATCCCGCCCATCAGCATAACAAGGCTCCCAGTTCTCCATGGCCTGTCCTGCCTTTCTGGATTTTACACTTTTTTCAGATGGCCCTTTTGACCGGGGGGAAGTGAGACTTCATTGTAGTGCAGATTTCCTTTGCAAGCTTGCTTGGTTGGCCAAAAAGGGCGTATGCGTTTTTTCCTGAATATATTCAGGAGAAAACGCATACGCCCTTTTTGGCCAAGTGCATCATTGTGGACGTTCTGCCTCTTTTCCTATGCTTTCAATGCAATTCCAGTCTACCTCCTGAAATCGGTTTCCTGCAATTCTGCCCCGCTTTCAAGTCCTCTTGGCAGCCTTACTTCAGTCTATTTTTGGACGATAGCTGTCATTTATAACTCTGCAGGTTTGTGAATTACAGTGCCCCTGAGCTGCTTTCTTCAACTCGCTTTCTTTTGAGCTGGCCGCAACACCGCAGGATGGCTTCAGGCCCTAATCTGGTTCCGGCCCGGCATGCTGAGCCTTTGGTTATTTCCTCTTCCTGGTGGGAAATGAGAGTTAAATTTGCCCGTCCAGACACCTCCAGCTAGCCTCTCATTGGTTCTCGCTATTCCTGTTCATCTTCCGCAGAAATTGCAAACTGGGCCAAATAGGAGGTTAAAGGCGCTGACTTTCCAAGTGGGGAGAGTATTAGTAAAGCGTCTGGAATGTTGCACCCGAGTACCAGGGGAAGAAAACTGAGACATATTTGAACACGTCTCCCGATCACATGGTTGATCATACTTGGGTTCCACATGCATGTTTTAGCTGAAGGAAGAATACCTTAAACCTGGGTAGTTGAAACCCGTGGAATGGGTACCATGCAATATGACTTCAAAGGGTCTTCATTTGCTCACCGAACCTCTCCAATCCTATCACTGCTGCGTTTATGCCCCTGTACACATGCTTGATTCTCTTTCGGAGACATAGCAATCCATAGGTTTTAAGATACTTACTAGTCAGGTACATTCTTAGGCGTTTAATATGCGGTGTTGAGTCCATTTCGTTGAGCAAGGAGTAGCTCTTGTCTATTCCATATTTGGCTTAAGGAACTTTATCTGTGCTCATTTCAATCTCTGGTTTTATGCAGCACCCCAACTCACCTTTCCCCTTAAGCAAGCATAAGTTGGTTTTCTAAATTTGAGACCCTGTTCTGTTCTGTAATTCAGTTCCTGTGTAGCCAAGTTTACATTCCGTGTATTACTGATATCTTATGATGTTTCTTTTTCTGTGTGACTTATTTCAGTTAGAATCATCATACCTGAATCCACTCATTGTGCTGCTAAGGGCCTGATGACACAGATTTCATTGCTGAGTGATATTGCTTTCTAAGTAAATACCACAACTTCTTTATCCATTTTTCACTTTCTGCGATGTTGAACTTGTACTGTAAACGAGGTTCTTGTAAACAGAGCCGTTCCAAACTTTGGGGTGGCTGTGTCTTTTTGATTTTAATTTCCCTAAGCTATAGGACCATAAGTGGAAGTGCCCTAGGCTCTGTTGCTTTGTTTTTTAGATGTTTCAGGAAACACCATACACTTCTCCCGAGTGGTTGTTGGCAATTTACATCCCGCCCATCAGCATAACAAGGCTCCCAGTTCTCCATGGCCTGTCCTGCCTTTCTGGATTTTACACTTTTTTCAGATGGCCCTTTTGACCGGGGGGAAGTGAGACTTCATTGTAGTGCAGATTTCCTTTGCAAGCTTGCTTGGTTGGCCAAAAAGGGCGTATGTGTTTTTTCCTGAATATATTCAGGAAAAAACGCATACGCCCTTTTTGGCCAAGTGCATCATTGTGGACGTTCTGCCTCTTTTCCTATGCTTTCAATGCAATTCCAGTCTACCTCCTGAAATCGGTTTCCTGCAATTCTGCCCCGCTTTCAAGTCCTCTTGGCAGCCTTACTTCAGTCTATTTTTGGACGATAGCTGTCATTTATAACTCTGCAGGTTTGTGAATTACAGTGCCCCTGAGCTCCTTTCTTCAACTCGCTTTCTTGTGACCTGGCTGCAACACCGCAGGATGGCTTCAGGCCCTAATCTGGTTCCGGCACGGCACGCTGAGCCTTTGGTTAATTCCTCTTCCTGGTGGGAAATGAGAGTTAAATTTGCCCGTCCAGACACCTCCAGGTAGTCTCTCATTGGTTCTCGCTATTCCTGTTCATCTTCCGCAGAAATTGCAAACTGGGCCAAACAGGAGGTTAAAGGGACTGACTCTCCAAGTGGGGAGAGTGTTAGTAAAGCGTCTGGAATGTTGCACCCGAGTACCAGGGGAGGAAAACTGAGACATATTTGAACACGTCTCCCGTTCACATGGTTGATCATACTCTGGGTTCCACATGCATGTTTTAGCTGAAGGAAGAATACCTTAAACCTTGAGAGTTAAGACCTGTGTAATGGGTACCATGCAATATGACTTCAAAGGGTCTTCATTTGCTCACCGAACCTCTCCAATCCTATCACTGCTGCGTTTATGCCCCTGTACACATGCTTGATTCTCTTTTGGAGACATAGCAATTCATAGGTTTTAAGATACTTACTAGTCAGGTACATTCTTAGGCGTTTAATATGGGGTTTTGAGTCCATTTCGTTGAGCAAGGAGTAGCTCTTGTCTATTCCATATTTGGCTTAAGTAACTTTATCTGTGCTCATTTCAATCTCTGGTTTTATGCAGCACCCCAACTCACCTTTCCCCTTAAGCAAGCATAAGTAGGTTTTCTAAATTTGAGACCCTGTTCTGTTTTGGAATGCAGTTCCTGTGTAGCCAGGTTTACATTCCGTGTATTACTGATATCTTATGATGTTTCTTTTTCTGTGTGACTTATTTCAGGTAGAATCATCGTACCTGAATCCACTCATTATGCTGCTACGGGCCTGATGACATAGATTTCATTGCTGAGTGATACTGCATTGTACGTAAGTACCTCAAGTTCTTTATCCATTTTTCACTTTCTGTGATATTGAACTTGTACGGTAAACGAGGTTCTTGTAAACGGAGGCGTCCCAAACTTTGGGGTGGCTGTGTCTTTTTGATTTTAATTTCCCTAAGCTATAGGACCATAAGTGGAAGTGCCCTAGGCTCTGATGCTTTGTTTTTTAGATGTTTCAGGAAACACCATACACTTCTCCTGAGTGTCTGTTGGCAATTTACATCCCGCCCATCAGCATAACAAGGCTCCCAGTTCTCCATGGCCTGTCCTGCCTTTCTGGAGTTTACACTTTTTTCAGATGGCCCTTTTGACCGGGGAGAAGTGAGACTTCATTGTAGTGCAGATTTCCTTTGCAAGTTTGCTTGGTTGGCCACAAAGGGCGTATGCGTTTTTTCCTGAATATATTCAGTAAAAAACGCATACGCCCTTTTTGGCCAAGTGCATCATTGTGGACGTTCTGCCTCTTTTCCTATGCTTTCAATGCAATTCCAGTCTACCTCCTGAAATCGGTTTCCTGCAATTCTGCCCCGCTTTCAAGTCCTCTTGGCAGCCTTACTTCAGTCTATTTTTGGACGATAGCTGTCATTTATAACTCTGCAGGTTTGTGAATTGCAGTGCCCCTGAGCTCCTTTCTTCAACTCGCTTTCTTGTGACCTGGCCGCAACACCGCAGGATGTCTTCAGGCCCTAATCTGGTTCTGGCACGGCACGCTGAGCCTTTGGTTAATTCCTCTTCCTGGTGGGAAATGAGAGTTAAATTTGCCCATCCAGACACCTCCAGCTAGCCTCTCATTGGTTCTCGCTATTCCTGTTCATCTTCCACAGAAATTGCAAACTGGGCCAAACAGGAGGTTAAAGGGACTGACTCTCCAAGTGGGGAGAGTGTTAGTAAAGCGTCTGGAATGTTGCACCCGAGTAGCAGGGTATAAAAACTGAGACATATTTGAACACGTCTCCCGATCACATGGTTGATCATACTCTAGGTTCCACATGCATGTTTTAGATGAAGGAAGAATACCTTAAACCTGGGTAGTTGAAACCCGTGGAATGGGTACCATGCAATATGACTTCAAAGGGTCTTCATTTGCTCACGAACCTCTCCAATCCTATCACTGCTGCGTTTATGCCCCTGTACACACGCTTGATTCTCTTTCGGAGACATAGCAATCCATAGGTTTTACGATAGTTACTAGTCAGGTGCATTCTTAGGCGTTTAATATGGGGTTTTGTGTCCATTTCGTTGAGCAAGGAGTAGCTCTTGTCTATTCCATATTTGGCTTAAGGAACTTTATCTGTTCTCATTTCAATCTCTGGTTTTATGCAGCACCCCAACTCACCTTTCCCCTTAAGCAAGCATAAGTTGGTTTTCTAAATTTGAGACCCTGTTCTGTTTTGGAATGCAGTTCCTGTGTAGCCAAGTTTACATTCCGTGTATTAGTGATATCTTATGATGTTTCTCTTTCTGTGTGACTTATTTCAGTTAGAATCATCGGACCTGAATCCACTCATTATGCTGCTACGGGCCTGATGACACAGATTTCATTGCTGAGTGATATTGCTTTGTACGTAAATACCACAACTTCTTTATCCATTTTTCACTTTCTGCGATGTTGAACTTGTACTGTAAACGAGGTTCTTGTAAACAGAGCCGTTCCAAACTTTGGGGTGGCTGTGTCTTTTTGATTTTAATTTCCCTAAGCTATAGGACCATAAGTGGAAGTGCCCTAGGCTCTGTTGCTTTGTTTTTTAGATGTTTCAGAAAACACCATACACTTCTCCCAAGTGGTTGTTGGCAATTTACATCCCGCCCATCAGCATAACAAGGCTCCCAGTTCTCCATGGCCTGTCCTGCCTTTCTGGATTTTACACTTTTTTCAGATGGCCCTTTTGACCGGGGGGAAGTGAGACTTCATTGTAGTGCAGATTTCCTTTGCAAGCTTGCTTGGTTGGCCAAAAAGGGCGTATGCGTTTTTTCCTGAATATATTCAGGAAAAAACGCATACGCCCTCTTTGGCCAAGTGCATCATTGTGGACGTTCTGCCTCTTTTCCTATGCTTTCAATGCAATTCCAGTCTACCTCCTGAAATCGGTTTCCTGCAATTCTGCCCCGCTTTCAAGTCCTCTTGGCAGCCTTACTTCAGTCTATTTTTGGACGATAGCTGTCATTTATAACTCTGCAGGTTTGTGAATTACAGTGCCCCTGAGCTCCTTTCTTCAACTCGCTTTCTTTTGAGCTGGCCGCAACACCGCAGGATGGCTTCAGGCCCTAATCTGGTTCCGGTACGGCACGCTGAGCCTTTGGTTATTTCCTCTTCCTGGTGGGAAATGAGAGTTAAATTTGCCCGTCCAGACACCTCCAGCTAGCCTCTCATTGGTTCTCGCTATTCCTGTTCATCTTCCGCAGAAATTGCAAACTGGGCCAAACAGGAGGTTAAAGGCGCTGACTCTCCAAGTGGGGAGAGTGTTAGTAAAGCGTCTGGAATGTTGCACCCGAGTACCAGGGGAGGAAAACTGAGATATATTTGAACACGTCTCCCGTTCACATGGTTGATCATACTTGGGTTCCACATGCATGTTTTAGCTGAAGGAAGAATACCTTAAACCTGGAGAGTTGAGACCTGTGTAATGGGTACCATGCAATATGACTTCAAAGGGTCTTCATTTGCTCACCGAACCTCTCCAATCCTATCACTGCTGCGTTTATGCCCCTGTACACATGCTTGATTCTCTTTCGGAGACATAGCAATCCATAGGTTTTAAGATACTTACAAGCCAGGTACATTCTTAGGCGTTTAATATGCGGTGTTGAGTCCATTTCGTTGAGCAAGGAGTAGCTCTTGTCTATTCCATATTTGACTTAAGGAACTTTATCTGTGCTCATTTCAATCTCTGGTTTTATGCAGCACCCCAACTCACCTTTCCCCTTAAGCAAGCATAAGTTGGTTTTCTAAATTTGAGACCCTGTTCTGTTCTGTAATTCAGTTCCTGTGTAGCCAAGTTTACATTCCATGTATTACTGATATCTTATGATGTTTCTTTTTCTGTGTGACTTATTTCAGTTAGAATCATCATACCTGAATCCACTCATTGTGATGCTAAGGGCCTGATGACATAGATTTCATTGCTGAGTGATATTGCTTTGTAAGTAAATACCACAACTTCTTTATCCATTTTTCACTTTCTGCGATGTTGAACTTGTACTGTAAACGAGGTTCTTGTAAACAGAGGCGTCCCAAACTTTGGGGTGGCTGTGTCTTTTTGATTTTAATTTCCCTAAGCTATAGGACCATAAGTGGCAGTGCCCTAGGCTCTGTTGCTTTGTTTTTTAGATGTTTCAGGAAACACCATACACTTCTCCCGAGTGTCTGTTGGCAATTTACATCCCGCCCATCAGCATAACAAGGCTCCCAGTTCTCCATGGCCTGTCCTGCCTTTCTGGATTTTACACTTTTTTCAGATGGCCCTTTTGACCGGGGGGAAGTGAGACTTCATTGTAGTGCAGATTTCCTTTGCAAGCTTGCTTGGTTGGCCAAAAAGGGCGTATGCGTTTTTTCCTGAATATATTCAGGAAAAAACGCATACGCCCTTTTTGGCCAAGTGCATCATTGTGGACGTTCTGCCTCTTTTCCTATGCTTTCAATGCAATTCCAGTCTACCTCCTGAAATCGGTTTCCTGCAATTCTGCCCCGCTTTCAAGTCCTCTTGGCAGCCTTACTTCAGTCTATTTTTGGACGATAGCTGTCATTTATAACTCTGCAGGTTTGTGAATTACAGTGCCCCTGAGCTCCTTTCTTCAACTCGCTTTCTTTTGAGCTGGCCGCAACACTGCAGGATGGCTTCAGGCCCTAATCTGGTTCCGGCACGGCACGCTGAGCCTTTGCTTAATTCCTCTTCCTGGTGGGAAATGAGAGTTAAATTTGCCCGTCCAGACACCTCCAGCTAGCCTCTCATTGGTTCTCGCTATTCCTGTTCATCTTCCGCAGAAATTGCAAACTGGGCCAAACAGGAGGTTAAAGGGACTGACTCTCCAAGTGGGGAGAGTGTTAGTAAAGCGTCTGGAATGTTGCACCCGAGTACCAGGGGAGGATAACTGAGACATATTTGAACACGTCTCCCGATCACATGGTTGATCATACTCTAGGTTCCACATGCATGTTTTAGCTGAAGGAAGAATACCTTAAACCTGGGTAGTTGAAACCCGTGGAATGGGTACCATGCAATATGACTTCAAAGGGTCTTCATTTGCTCACCGAACCTCTCCAATCCTATCACTGCTGCGTTTATGCCCCTGTACACATGCTTGATTCTCTTTCGGAGACATAGCAATCCATAGGTTTTAAGATACTTACTAGTCAGGTACATTCTTAGGCGTTTAATATGGGGTGTTGAGTCCATTTCATTGAGCAAGGAGTAGCTCTTGTCTATTCCATATTTGGCTTAAGGAACTTTATCTGTGCTCATTTCAATCTCTGGTTTTATGCAGCACCCCAACTCACCTTTATCCTTAAGCAAGAATAAGTTGGTTTTCTAAATTTGAGACCCTGTTCTGTTCTGTAATTCACTTCCTGTGTAGCCAAGTTTACATTCCGTGTATTACTGATATCTTATGATGTTTCTTTTTCTGTGTGACTTATTTCAGTTAGAATCATCGTACCTGAATCCACTCATTGTGCTGCTAAGGGCCTGGTGACATAGATTTCATTGCTGAGTGATATTGCTTTGTAAGTAAATACCGCAACTTCTTTATCCATTTTTCACTTTCTGAGATGTTGAACTTGTACTGAAAACGAGGTTCTTGTAAACAGAGCCGTTCCAAACTTTGGGGTGGCTGTGTCTTTTTGATTTTAATTTCCCTAAGCTATAGGACCATAAGTGGAAGTGCCCTAGGCTCTGTTGCTTTGTTTTTTAGATGTTTCAGGAAACACCATACACTTCTCCGGAGTGTCTGTTGGCAATTTACATCCCGCCCATCAGCATAACAAGGCTCCCAGTTCTCCATGGCCTGTCCTGCCTTTCTGGATTTTACACTTTTTTCAGATGGCCCTTTTGACCGGGGGGAAGTGAGACTTCATTGTAGTGCAGATTTCCTTTGCAAGCTTGCTTGGTTGGCCAAAAAGGGCGTATGCGTTTTTTCCTGAATATATTCAGGAAAAAACGCATACGCCCTTTTTGGCCAAGTGCATCATTGTGGACGTTCTGCCTCTTTTCCTATGCTTTCAATGCAATTCCAGTCTACCTCCTGAAATCGGTTTCCTGCAATTCTGCCCCGCTTTCAAGTCCTCTTGGCAGCCTTACTTCAGTCTATTTTTGGACGATAGCTGTCATTTATAACTCTGCAGGTTTGTGAATTACAGTGCCCCTGAGCTCCTTTCTTCAACTCGCTTTCTTTTGAGCTGGCTGCAACACCGCAGGATGGCTTCAGGCCCCAATCTGGTTCCGGTACGGCACGCTGAGCCTTTGGTTATTTTCTCTTCCTGTTGGGAAATGAGAGTTAAATTTGCCCGTCCAGACACCTCCAGCTAGCCTCTCATTGGTTCTCGCTATTCCTGTTCATCTTCCGCAGAAATTGCAAACTGTGCCAAACAGGAGGTTAAAGGCGCTGACTCTCCAAGTGGGGAGAGTGTTAGTAAAGCGTCTGGAATGTTGCACCCGAGTACCAGGGGAGGAAAACTGAGACATATTTGAACACGTCTCCCGTTCACATGATTGATCATACTTGGGTTCCACATGCATGTTTTAGGTGAAGGAAGAATACCTTAAACCTGGAGAGTTAAGACCCGTGTAATGGGTACCATGCAATATGACTTCAAAGGGTCTTCATTTGCTCACCGAACCTCTCCAATCCTATCACTGCTGCGTTTATGCCCCTGTACACATGCTTGATTCTCTTTCAGAGACATAGCAATCCATAGGTTTTAAGATACTTACTAGTCAGGTACATTCTTAGGCGTTTAATATGCGGTGTTGAGTCCATTTCGTTGAGCAAGGAGTAGCTCTTGTCTATTCCATATTTGGCTTAAGGAACTTTATCTGTGCTCATTTCAATCTCTGGTTTTATGCAGCACCCCAACTCACCTTTACCCTTAAGCAAGCATAAGTTGTTTTTCTAAATTTGAGACCCTGTTCTGTTCTGTAATTCAGTTCCTGTGTAGCCAAGTTTCCATTCCGTGTATTACTGATATCTTATGATGTTTCTTTTTCTGTGTGACTTATTTCCGTTAGAATCATCATACCTGAATCCACTCATTGTGCTGCTAAGGACCTGATGACATAGATTTCATTGCTGAGTGATATTGCTTTGTAAGTGAATACCACAACTTCTTTATCCATTTTTCACTTTCTGCGATGTTGAACTTGTACTGTAAACGAGGTTCTTGTAAACAGAGCCGTTCCAAACTTTGGGGTCGCTGTGTCTTTTTGATTTTAATTTCCCTAAGCTATAGGACCATAAGTGGAAGTGCCCTAGGCTCTGTTGCTTTGTTTTTTAGATGTTTCAGGAAACACCATACACTTCTCCCAAGTGTCTGTTGGCAATTTACATCCCGCCCATCAGCATAACAAGGCTCCCAGTTCTCAATGGCCTGTTGCCTTTCTGGATTTTACACTTTTTTCAGATGGCCCTTTTGACCGGGGGGAAGTGAGACTTCATTGTAGTGCAGATTTCCTTTGCAAGCTTGCTTGGTTGGCCAAAAAGGGCGTATGCGTTTTTTCCTGAATATATTCAGGAAAAAACGCATACGCCCTTTTTGGCCAAGTGCATCATTGTGGACGTTCTGCCTCTTTTCCTATGCTTTCAATGCAATTCCAGTCTACCTCCTGAAATCGGTTTCCTGCAATTCTGCCCCGCTTTCAAGTCCTCTTGGCAGCCTTACTTCAGTCTATTTTTGGACGATAGCTGTCATTTATAACTCTGCAGGTTTGTGAATTACAGTGCCCCTGAGCTCCTTTCTTCAACTCGCTTTCTTGTGACCTGGCCGCAACACCGCAGGATGGCTTCAGGCCCTAATCTGGTTCCGGCACGGCATGCTGAGCCTTTGGTTAATTCCTCTTCCTGGTGGGAAATGAGAGTTAAATTTGCCCGTCCAGACACTTCCAGCTAGCCTCTCATTGGTTCTCGCTATTCCTGTTCATCTTCCGCAGAAATTGCAAACTGGGCCAAACAGGAGGTTAAAGGGACTGACTCTCCAAGTGGGGAGAGTGTTAGTAAAGCGTCTGGAATGTTGCACCCGAGTACCAGGGGAGGAAAACTGAGACATATATGAACACGTCTCCTGATCACATGGTTGATCATACTCTAGGTTCCACATGCATGTTTTAGCTGAAGGAAGAATACCTTAAACCTGGGTAGTTGAAACCCGTGGAATGGGTACCATGCAATATGACTTCAAAGGGTCTTCATTTGCTCACCGACCTCTCCAATCCTATCACTGCTGCGTTTATGCCCCTGTACACATGCTTGATTCTCTTTCGGAGACATAGCAATCCATAGGTTTTAAGATACTTACTAGTCAGGTACATTCTTAGGCGTTTAATATGGGGTGTTGAGTCCATTTCGTTGAGCAAGGAGTAGCTCTTGTCTATTCCATATTTGGCTTAAGGAACTTTATCTGTGCTCATTTCAGTCTCTGGTTTTATGCAGCACCCCAACTCACCTTTACCCTTAAGCAAGCATAAGTTGGTTTTCTAAATTTGAGACCCTGTTCTGTTCTGTAATTCAGTTCCTGTGTAGCCAAGTTTACATTCCGTGTATTACTGATATCTTATGATGTTTCTTTTTCTGTGTGACTTATTTCAGTTAGAATCATCATACCTGAATCCACTCATTGTGCTGCTAAGGGCCTGATGACACAGATTTCATTGCTGAGTGATATTGCTTTGTAAGTAAATACCACAACTTCTTTATCCATTTTTCACTTTCTGCGATGTTGAACTTGTACTGTAAACGAGGTTCTTGTAAACAGAGCTGTTCCAAACTTTGGGGTGGCTGTGTCTTTTTGATTTTAATTTCCCTAAGCTATAGGATCATAAGTGGAAGTGCCCTAGGTTCTGTTGCTTTGCTTTTTAGATGTTTCAGGAAACACCATACACTTCTCCCGAGTGGTTGTTGGCAATTTACATCCCGCCCATCAGCATAACAAGGCTCCCAGTTCTCCATGGCCTGTCCTGCCTTTCTGGATTTTACACTTTTTTCAGATGGCCCTTTTGACCGGGGGGAAGTGAGACTTCATTGTAGTGCAGATTTCCTTTGCAAGCTTGCTTGGTTGGCCAAAAAGGGCGTATGCGTTTTTTCCTGAATATATTCAGGAAAAAACGCATACGCCCTTTTTGGCCAAGTGCATCATTGTGGACGTTCTGCCTCTTTTCCTATGCTTTCAATGCAATTCCAGTCTACCTCCTGAAATCGGTTTCCTGCAATTCTGCCCCGCATTCAAGTCTTCTTGGCAGCCTTACTTCAGTCTATTTTTGGACGATAGCTGTCATTTATAACTCTGCAGGTTTGTGAATTACAGTGCCCCTGAGCTCCTTTCTTCAACTCGCTTTCTTGTGACCTGGCCCCAACACCGCAGGATGGCTTCAGGCCCTAATCTGGTTCCGGCACGGCACGCTGAGCCTTTGGTTATTTCCTCTTCCTGGTGGGAAATGAGAGTTAAATTTGCCCGTCCAGACACCTCCAGCTAGTCTCTCATTGGTTCTCGCTATTCCTGTTCATCTTCCGCAGAAATTGCAAACTGGGCCAAACAGGAGGTTAAAGGCGCTGACTCTCCAAGTGGGGAGAGTGTTAGTAAAGCGTCTGGAATGTTGCACCCGAGTACCAGGGGAGGAAAACTGAGATATATTTGAACACGTCTCCCGTTCACATGGTTGATCATACTTGGGTTCCACATGCATGTTTTAGCTGAAGGAAGAATACCTTAAACCTGGAGAGTTAAGACCCGTGTAATGGGTACCATGCAATATGACTTCAAAGGGTCTTCATTTGCTCACCGAACCTCTCCAATCCTATCACTGCTGCGTTTATGCCCCTGTACACTGCTTGATTCTCTTTCGGAGACATAGCAATCCATAGGTTTTAAGATACTTACTAGTCAGGTACATTCTTAGGCGTTTAATATGCGGTGTTGAGTCCATTTCGTTGAGCAAGGAGTAGCTCTTGTCTATTCCATATTTGACTTAAGGAACTTTATCTGTGCTCATTTCAATCTCTGGTTTTATGCAGCACCCCAACTCACCTTTCCCCTTAAGCAAGCATAAGTTGGTTTTCTAAATTTGAGACCCTGTTCTGTTCTGTAATTCAGTTCCTGTGTAGCCAAGTTTACATTCCGTGTATTACTGATATCTTATGATGTTTCTTTTTCTGTGTGACTTATTTCAGTTAGAATCATCATACCTGAATCCACTCATTGTGCTGCTAAGGGCCTGATGACACAGATTTCATTGCTGAGTGATATTGCTTTGTAAGTAAATACCACAAGTTCTTTATCCATTTTTCACTTTCTGCGATGTTGAACTTGTACTGTAAACGAGGTTCTTGTAAACAGAGCCGTTCCAAACTTTGGGGTGGCTGTGTCTTTTTGATTTTAATTTCCCTAAGCTATAGGACCATAAGTGGAAGTGCCCTAGGTTCTGTTGCTTTGTTTTTTAGATGTTTCAGGAAACACCATACACTTCTCCCGAGTGGTTGCTGGCAATTTACATCCCGCCCATCAGCATAACAAGGCTCCCAGTTCTCCATGGCCTGTCCTGCCTTTCTGGATTTTACACTTTTTTCAGATGGCCCTTTTGACCGGGGGGAAGTGAGACTTCATTGTAGTGCAGATTTCCTTTGCAAGCTTGCTTGGTTGGCCAAAAAGGGCGTATGCGTTTTTTCCTGAATATATTCAGGAAAAAACGCATACGCCCTTTTTGGCCAAGTGCATCATTGTGGACGTTCTGCCTCTTTTCCTATGCTTTCAATGCAATTCCAGTCTACCTCCTGAAATCGGTTTCCTGCAATTCTGCCCCGCTTTCAAGTCCTCTTGGCAGCCTTACTTCAGTCTATTTTTGGACGATAGCTGTCATTTATAACTCTGCAGGTTTGTGAATTACAGTGCCCCTGAGCTCCTTTCTTCAACTCGCTTTCTTTTGAGCTGGCCGCAACACCGCAGGATGGCTTCAGGCCCTAATCTGGTTCCGGTACGGCACGCTGAGCCTTTGGTTATTTCCTCTTCCTGGTGGGAAATGAGAGTTAAATTTGCCCGTCCAGACACCTCCAGCTAGCCTCTCATTGGTTCTCGCTATCCCTGTTCATCTTCCGCAGAAATTGCAAACTGTGCCAAACAGGAGGTTAAAGGCGCTGACTCTCCAAGTGGGGAGAGTGTTAGTAAAGCGTCTGGAATGTTGCACCGGAGTACCAGGGGAGGAAAACTGAGACATATTTGAACACGTCTCCCGTTCACATGGTTGATCATACTTGGGTTCCACATGCATGTTTTAGCTGAAGGAAGAATACCTTAAACCTGGAGAGTTGAGACCCGTGTAATGGGTACCATGCAATATGACTTCAAAGGGTCTTCATTTGCTCACCGAACCTCTCCAATCCTATCACTGCTGCGTTTATGCCCCTGTACACATGCTTGATTCTCTTTTGGAGACATAGCAATCCATAGGTTTTACGATACTTACTAGTCAGGTACATTCTTAGGCGTTTAATATGCGGTGTTGAGTCCATTTCGTTGAGCAAGGAGTAGCTCTTGTCTATTCCATATTTGACTTAAGGAACTTTATCTGTGCTCATTTCAATCTCTGGTTTTATGCAGCACCCCAACTCACCTTTACCCTTAAGCAAGCATAAGTTGGTTTTCTAAATTTGAGACCCTGTTCTGTTCTGTAATTCAGTTCCTGTGTAGCCAAGTTTACATTCCGTGTATTACTGATATCTTATGATGTTTCTTTTTCTGTGTGACTTATTTCAGTTAGAATCATCATACCTGAATCCACTCATTGTGATGCTAAGGGCCTGATGACATAGATTTCATTGCTGAGTGATATTGCTTTGTAAGTAAATACCACAACTTCTTTATCCATTTTTCACTTTCTGCGATGTTGAACTTGTACTGTAAACGAGGTTCTTGTAAACAGAGGCGTCCCAAACTTTGGGGTGGCTGTGTCTTTTTGATTTTAATTTCCCTAAGCTATAGGACCATAAGTGGAAGTGCCCTAGGCTCTGTTGCTTTGTTTTTTAGATGTTTCAGGAAACACCATACACTTCTCCCGAGTGGTTGTTGGCAATTTACATCCCGCCCATCAGCATAACAAGGCTCCCAGTTCTCCATGGCCTGTCCTGCCTTTCTGGATTTTACACTTTTTTCAGATGGCCCTTTTGACCGGGGAGATGTGAGACTTCATTGTAGTGCAGATTTCCTTTGCAAGCTTGCTTGGTTGGCCAAAAAGGGCGTATGCGTTTTTTCCTGAATATATTCAGGAAAAAACGCATACGCCCTTTTTGGCCAAGTGCATCATTGTGGACGTTCTGCCTCTTTTCCTATGCTTTCAATGCAATTCCAGTCTACCTCCTGAAATTGGTTCCCTGCAATTCTGCCCCGCTTTCAAGTCCTCTTGGCAGCCTTACTTCAGTCTATTTTTGGACGATAGCTGTCATTTATAACTCTGCAGGTTTGTGAATTACAGTGCCCCTGAGCTCCTTTCTTCAACTCGCTTTCTTGTGAGCTGGCCGCAACACCGCAGGATGGCTTTAGGCCCTAATCTGGTTCCGGTACGGCACGCTGAGCCTTTGGTTATTTCCTCTTCCTGGTGGGAAATGAGAGTTAAATTTGCCCGTCCAGACACCTCCAGCTAGTCTCTAATTGGTTCTCGCTATTCCTGTTCATCTTCCGCAGAAATTGCAAACTGGACCAAACAGGAGGTTAAAGGCGCTGACTCTCCAAGTGGGGAGAGTGTTAGTAAAGCGTCTGGAATGTTGCACCCGTTTACCAGGGGAGGAAAACTGAGACATATTTGAACACGTCTCCCGTTCACATGGTTGATCATACTTGGGTTCCACATGCATGTTGTAGCTGAAGGAAGAATACCTTCAACTTGGGTAGTTGAAACCCGTGGAAAGGGTTCCGTGCAATATGACTTCAAAGGGTCTTCATTTGCTCACCGAACCTCTCCAATCCTATCACTGCTGCGTTTATGCCCCTGTACACATGCTTGATTCTTTTTCGGAGACATAGCAATCCATAGGTTTTAAGATACTTACTAGTCAGGTACATTCTTAGGCGTTTAATATGGGGTGTTGAGTCCATTTCGTTGAGCAAGGAGTAGCTCTTGTCTATTCCATATTTGGCTTAAGGAACTTTATCTGTGCTCATTTCAATCTCTGGTTTTATGCAGCACCCCAACTCACCTTTACCCTTAAGCAAGCATAAGTTGTTTTTCTAAATTTGAGACCCTGTTCTGTTCTGTAATTCAGTTCCTGTGTAGCCAAGTTTACATTCCGTGTATTACTGATATCTTATGATGTTTCTTTTTCTGTGTGACTTATTTCAGTTAGAATCATCATACCTGAATCCACTCATTGTGCTGCTAAGGGCCTGATGACATAGATTTCATTGCTGAGTGATATTGCTTTGTTAGTGAATACCACAACTTCTTTATCCATTTTTCACTTTCTGCAATGTTGAACTTGTACTGTAAACGAGGTTCTTGTAAACAGAGCCGTTCCAAACTTTGGGGTGGCTGTGTCTTTTTGATTTTAATTTCCCTAAGCTATAGGACCATAAGTGGAAGTGCCCTAGGCTCTGTTGCTTTGTTTTTTAGATGTTTCAGGAAACACCATACACTTCTCCCAAGTGTCTGTTGGCAATTTACATCCCGCCCATCAGCATAACAAGGCTCCCAGTTCTCAATGGCCTGTTGCCTTTCTGGATTTTACACTTTTTTCAGATGGCCCTTTTGACCGGGGGGAAGTGAGACTTCATTGTAGTGCAGATTTCCTTTGCAAGCTTGCTTGGTTGGCCAAAAAGGGCGTATGCGTTTTTTCCTGAATATATTCAGGAAAAAACGCATACGCCCTTTTTGGCCAAGTGCATCATTGTGGACGTTCTGCCTCTTTTCCTATGCTTTCAATGCAATTCCAGTCTACCTCCTGAAATTGGTTTCCTGCAATTCTGCCCCGCTTTCAAGTCCTCTTGGCAGCCTTACTTCAGTCTATTTTTGGACGATAGCTGTCATTTATAACTCTGCAGGTTTGTGAATTACAGTGCCCCTGAGCTCCTTTCTTCAACTTGCTTTCTTGTGAGCTGGCCGCAACACCGCAGGATGGCTTCAGGCCCTAATCTGGTTCCGGCACGGCACGCTGAGCCTTTGGTTATTTCCTCTTCCTGGTGGGAAATGAGAGTTAAATTTGCCCGTCCAGACACCTCCAGCTAGTCTCTCATTGGTTCTCGCTATTCCTGTTCATCTTCCGCAGAAATTGCAAACTGGGCCAAACAGGAGGTTAAAGGCGCTGACTCTCCAAGTGGGGAGAGTGTTAGTAAAGCGTCTGGAATGTTGCACCCGAGTACCAGGGGAGGAAAACTGAGACATATTTGAACACGTCTCCCGTTCACATGGTTGATCATACTTGGGTTCCACATGCATGTTTTAGCTGAAGGAAGAATACCTTAAACCTGGAGAGTTGAGACCCGTGTAATGGGTACCATGCAATATGACTTCAAAGGGTCTTCATTTGCTCACCGAACCTCTCCAATCCTATCACTGCTGCGTTTATGCCCCTGTACACATGCTTGATTCTCTTTCGGAGACATAGCAATCCATAGGTTTTAAGATACTTACTAGTCAGGTACATTCTTAGGCGTTTAATATGCGGTGTTGAGTCCATTTCGTTGAGCAAGGAGTAGCTCTTGTCTATTCCATATTTGACTTAAGGAACTTTATCTGTGCTCATTTCAATCTCTGGTTTTATGCAGCACCCCAACTCACCTTTACCCTTAAGCAAGCATAAGTTGGTTTTCTAAATTTGAGACCCTGTTCTGTTCTGTAATTCAGTTCCTGTGTAGCCAAGTTTACATTCCATGTATTACTGATATCTTATGATGTTTCTTTTTCTGTGTGACTTACTTCAGTTAGAATCATCATACCTGAATCCACTCATTGTGCTGCTAAGGGCCTGATGACACAGATTTCATTGCTGAGTGATATTGCTTTGTAAGTAAATACCACAACTTCTTTATCCATTTTTCACTTTCTGCGATGTTGAACTTGTACTGTAAACGAGGTTCTTGTAAACAGAGCCGTTCCAAACGTTGGGGTGGCTGTGTCTTTTTGATTTTAATTTCCCTAAGCTATAGGACCATAAGTGGAAGTGCCCTAGGCTCTGTTGCTTTGTTTTTTAGATGTTTCAGGAAACACCATACACTTCTCCCAAGTGTCTGTTGGCAATTTACATCCCGCCCATCAGCATAACAAGGCTCCCAGTTCTCAATGGCCTGTTGCCTTTCTGGATTTTACACTTTTTTCAGATGGCCCTTTTGACCGGGGGGAAGTGAGACTTCATTGTAGTGCAGATTTCCTTTGCAAGTTTGCTTGGTTGGCCAAAAAGGGCGTATGCGTTTTTTCCTGAATATATTCAGGAAAAAACGCATACGCCCTTTTTGGCCAAGTGCATCATTGTGGACGTTCTGCCTCTTTTCCTATGCTTTCAATGCAATTCCAGTCTACCTCCTGAAATCGGTTTCCTGCAATTCTGCCCCGCTTTCAAGTCCTCTTGGCAGCCTTACTTCAGTCTATTTTTGGACGATAGCTGTCATTTATAACTCTGCAGGTTTGTGAATTACAGTGCCCCTGAGCTCCTTTCTTCAACTCGCTTTCTTTTGAGCTGGCCGCAACACCGCAGGATGGCTTCAGGCCCTAATCTGGTTCCGGTGCGGCACGCTGAGCCTTTGGTTATTTCCTCTTCCTGGTGGGAAATGAGAGTTAAATTTGCCCGTCCAGACACCTCCAGCTAGCCTCTCATTGGTTCTCGCTATCCCTGTTCATCTTCCGCAGAAATTGCAAACTGTGCCAAACAGGAGGTTAAAGGCGCTGACTCTCCAAGTGGGGAGAGTGTTAGTAAAGCGTCTGGAATGTTGCACCCGAGTACCAGGGGAGGAAAACTGAGACATATTTGAACACGTCTCCCGTTCACATGGTTGATCATACTTGGGTTCCACATGCATGTTTTAGCTGAAGGAAGAATACCTTAAACCCGGAGAGTTGAGACCCGTGGAATGGGTACCATGCAATATGACTTCAAAGGGTCTTCATTTGCTCACCGAACCTCTCCAATCCTATCACTGCTGCGTTTATGCCCTTGTACACACGCTTGATTCTCTTTCGGAGACATAGCAATCCATAGGTTTTAAGATACTTACTAGTCAGGTACATTCTTAGGCGTTTAATATGGGGTGTTGAGTCCATTTCGTTGAGCAAGGAGTAGCTCTTGTCTATTCCATATTTGGCTTAAGGAACTTTATCTGTGCTCATTTCAATCTCTGGTTTTATGCAGCACCCCAACTCACCTTTCCCCTTAAGCAAGCATAAGTTGGTTTTCTAAATTTGAGACCCTGTTCTGTTCTGTAATTCAGTTCCTGTGTAGCCAAGTTTACATTCCGTGTATTACTGATATCTTATGATGTTTCTTTTTCTGTGTGACTTATTTCAGTTAGAATCATCATACCTGAATCCACTCATTGTGCTGCTAAGGGCCTGATGACACAGATTTCATTGCTGAGTGATATTGCTTTGTAAGTAAATACCACAACTTCTTTATCCATTTTTCACTTTCTGCGATGTTGAACTTGTACTGTAAACGAGGTTCTTGTAAACAGAGCCGTTCCAAACTTTGGGGTGGCTGTGTCTTTTTGATTTTAATTTCCCTAAGCTATAGGACCATAAGTGGAAGTGCCCTAGGTTCTGTTGCTTTGTTTTTTAGATGTTTCAGGAAACACCATACACTTCTCCCGAGTGGTTGTTGGCAATTTACATCCCGCCCATCAGCATAACAAGGCTCCCAGTTCTCCATGGCCTGTCCTGCCTTTCTGGATTTTACACTTTTTTCAGATGGCCCTTTTGACCGGGGGGAAGTGAGACTTCATTGTAGTGCAGATTTCCTTTGCAAGCTTGCTTGGTTGGCCAAAAAGGGCATATGCGTTTTTTCCTGAATATATTCAGGAAAAAACACATACGCCCTTTTTGGCCAAGTGCATCATTGTGGACGTTCTGCCTCTTTTCCTATGCTTTCAATGCAATTCCAGTCTACCTCCTGAAATCGGTTTCCTGCAATTCTGCCCCGCTTTCAAGTCCTCTTGGCAGCCTTACTTCAGTCTATTTTTGGACGATAGCTGTCATTTATAACTCTGCAGGTTTGTGAATTACAGTGCCCCTGAGCTCCTTTCTTCAACTCGCTTTCTTGTGACCTGGCCCCAACACCGCAGGATGGCTTCAGGCCCTAATCTGGTTCCGGCACGGCACGCTGAGCCTTTGGTTATTTCCTCTTCCTGGTGGGAAATGAGAGTTAAATTTGCCCGTTCAGACACCTCCAGCTAGCCTCTCATTGGTTCTCGCTATTCCTGTTCATCTTCCGCAGAAATTGCAAACTGGGCCAAACAGGAGGTTAAAGGCGCTGACTCTCCAAGTGGGGAGAGTGTTAGTAAAGCGTCTGGAATGTTGCACCCGAGTACCAGGGGAGGAAAACTGAGACATATTTGAACACGTCTCCCGTTCACATGGTTGATCATACTTGGGTTCCACATGCATGTTTTAGCTGAAGGAAGAATACCTTAAACCTGGAGAGTTAAGACCCGTGTAATGGGTACCATGCAATATGACTTCAAAGGGTCTTCATTTGCTCACCGAACCTCTCCAATCCTATCACTGCTGCGTTTATGCCCCTGTACACATGCTTGATTCTCTTTCGGAGACATAGCAATCCATAGGTTTTACGATACTTACTAGTCAGGTACATACTTAGGCGTTTAATATGCGATGTTGAGTCCATTTCGTTGAGCAAGGAGTAGCTCTTGTCTATTCCATATTTGGCTTAAGGAACTTTATCTGTGCTCATTTCAATCTCTGGTTTTATGCAGCACCCCAACTCACCTTTACCCTAAGCAAGAATAAGTTGGTTTTCTAAATTTGAGACCCTGTTCTGTTCTGTAATTCAGTTCCTGTGTAGCCAAGTTTACATTCCGTGTATTACTGATATCTTATGACGTTTCTTTTTCTGTGTGACTTATTCCAGTTAGAATCATAATACCTGAATCCACTCATTGTGCTGCTAAGGGCCTGATGACACAGATTTCATTGCTGAGTGATATTGCTTTGTAAGTAAATACCACAACTTCTTTATCCATTTTTCACTTTCTGCGATGTTGAACTTGTACTGAAAACGAGGTTCTTGTAAACAGAGCCGTTCCAAACTTTGGGGTGGCTGTGTCTTTTTGATTTTAAATTCCCTAAGCTATAGGACCATAAGTGGAAGTGCCCTAGGCTCTGTTGCTTTGTTTTTTAGTTGTTTCAGGAAACACCATACACTTCTCCCGAGTGGTTGTTGGCAATTTACATCCCGTCCATCAGCATAACAAGGCTCCCAGTTCTCCATGGCCTGTCCTGCCTTTCTGGATTTTACACTTTTTTCAGATGTCCCTTTTGACCTGGGGGAAGTGAGACTTCATTGTAGTGCAGATTTCCTTTGCAAGCTTGCTTGGTTGACCAAAAAGGGCGTATTCGTTTTTCCCTGAATATATTCAGGAAAAAACGCATACGCCCTTTTTGGCCAAGTGCATCATTGTGGACGTTCTGCCTCTTTTCCTATGCTTTCAATGCAATTCCAGTCTACCTCCTGAAATCGGTTTCCTGCAATTCTGCCCCGCTTTCAAGTCCTCTTGGCAGCCTTACTTCAGTCTATTTTTGGACGATAGCTGTCATTTATAACTCTGCAGGTTTGTGAATTACAGTGCCCCTGAGCTCCTTTCTTCAACTCGCTTTCTTGTGACCTGGCCGCAACACCGCAGGATGTCTTCAGGCCCTAATCTGGTTCTGGCACGGCACGCTGAGCCTTTGGTTAATTCCTCTTCCTGGTGGGAAATGAGAGTTAAATTTGCCCATCCTAACACCTCCAGCTAGTCTCTCATTGATTCTCGCTATTCCTGTTCATATTCCGCAGAAATTGCAAACTGGGCCAAACAGGAGGTTAAAGGGACGGACTCTCCAAGTGGGGAGAGTGTTAGTAAGCGTCTGGAATGTTGCACCCGAGTACCAGGGTACGAAAACTGAGACATATTTGAACACGTCTCCCGATCACATGGTTGATCATACTCTAGGTTCCACATGCATGTTTTAGCTGAAGGAGGAATACCTTAAACCTGGGTAGTTGAAACCCGTGGAATGGGTACCATGCAATATGACTTCAAAGGGTCTTCATTTGCTCACCGAACCTCTCCAATCCTATCACTGCTGCGTTTATGCCCCTGTACACATGCTTGATTCTCTTTCGGAGACATAGCAATCCATAGGTTTTAAGATACTTACTAGTCAGGTACATTCTTAGGCGTTTAATATGGGGTGTTGAGTCCATTTCATTGAGCAAGGAGTAGCTCTTGTCTATTCCATATTTGGCTTAAGGAACTTTATCTGTGCTCATTTCAATCTCTGGTTTTATGCAGCAACCCAACTCACCTTTACCCTTAAGCAAGCATAAGTTGTTTTTCTAAATTTGAGACCCTGTTCTGTTCTGTAATTCAGTTCCTGTGTAGCCAAGGTTCCATTCCGTGTATTACTGATATCTTATGATGTTGCTTTTTCTGTGTGACTTATTTCAGTTAGAATCATCATACCTGAATCCACTCATTGTGCTGCTAAGGGCCTGATGACATAGATTTCATTGCTGAGTGATATTGCTTTGTAAGTGAATACCACAACTTCTTTATCCATTTTTCCCTTTCTGCGATGTTGAACTTGTACTGTAAACGAGGTTCTTGTAAACAGAGCCGTTCCAAACTTTGGGGTGGCTGTGTCTTTTTGATTTTAATTTCCCTAAGCTATAGGACCATAAGTGGAAGTGCCCTAGGCTCTGTTGCTTTGTTTTTTAGATGTTTCAGGAAACACCATACACTTCTCCCAAGTGTCTGTTGGCAATTTACATCCCGCCCATCAGCATAACAAGGCTCCCAGTTCTCAATGGCCTGTTGCCTTTCTGGATTTTACACTTTTTTCAGATGGCCCTTTTGACCGGGGGGAAGTGAGACTTCATTGTAGTGCAGATTTCCTTTGCAAGCTTGCTTGGTTGGCCAAAAAGGGCGTATGCGTTTTTTCCTGAATATATTCAGGAAAAAACGCATACGCCCTTTTTGGCCAAGTGCATCATTGTGGACGTTCTGCCTCTTTTCCTATGCTTTCAATGCAATTCCAGTCTACCTCCTGAAATCGGTTTCCTGCAATTCTGCCCCGCTTTCAAGTCCTCTTGGCAGCCTTACTTCAGTCTATTTTTGGACGATAGCTGTCATTTATAACTCTGCAGGTTTGTGAATTACAGTGCCCCTGAGCTCCTTTCTTCAACTCGCTTTGTTGTGACCTGGCCGCAACACCGCAGGATGGCTTCAGGCCCTAATCTGGTTCCGGCCCGGCATGCTGAGCCTTTGGTTAATTCCACTTCCTGGTGGGAAATGAGAGTGAAATTTGCCCGTCCAGACACCTCCAGCTAGCCTCTCATTGGTTCTCGCTATTCCTGTTCATCTTCCGCAGAAATTGCAAACTGGGCCAAACAGGAGGTTAAAGGGACTGACTCTCCAAGTGGGGAGAGTGTTAGTTAAGCGTCTGGAATGTTGCACCCGAGTACCAGGGGAGGAAAACTGAGACATATTTGAACACGTCTCCTGATCACATGGTTGATCATACTCTAGGTTCCACATGCATGTTTTAGCTGAAGGAAGAATACCTTAAACCTGGGTAGTTGAAACCCGTGGAATGGGTGCCATGCAATATGATTTCAAAGGGTCTTCATTTGCTCACCGAACCTCTCCAATCCTATCACTGCTGCGTTTATGCCCCTGTACACATGCTTGATTCTCTTTTGGAGACATAGCAATCCATAGGTTTTAAGATACTTACTAGTCAGGTACATTCTTAGGCGTTTAATATGGGGTGTTGAGTCCATTTCGTTGAGCAAGGAGTAGCTCTTGTCTATTCCATATTTGGCTTAAGGAACTTTATCTGTGCTCATTTCAATCTCTGGTTTTATGCAGCACCCCAACTCACCTTTACCCTTAAGCAAGCATAAGTTGGTTTTCTAAATTTGAGACCCTGTTCTGTTCTGTAATTCAGTTCCTGTGTAGCCAAGTTTCCATTCCGTGTATTACTGATATCTTATGATGTTTCTTTTTCTGTGTGACTTATTTCAGTTAGAATCATCATACCTGAATCCACTCATTGTGCTGCTAAGAGCCTGATGTCACAGATTTCATTGCTGAGTGATATTGCTTTGTAAGTAAATACCACAACTTCTTTATCCATTTTTCACTTTCTGCGATGTTGAACTTGTACTGTAAACGAGGTTCTTGTAAACAGAGCCGTTCCAAACTTTGGGGTGGCTGTGTCTTTTTGATTTTAAATTCCCTAAGCTATAGGACCATAAGTGGAAGTGCCCTAGGCTCTGTTGCTTTGTTTTTTAGATGTTTCAGGAAACACCATACACTTCTCCCAAGTGTCTGTTGGCAATTTACATCCCGCCCATCAGCATAACAAGGCTCCCAGTTCTCAATGGCCTGTTGCCTTTCTGGATTTTACACTTTTTTCAGATGGCCCTTTTGACCGGGGGGAAGTGAGACTTCATTGTAGTGCAGATTTCCTTTGCAAGCTTGCTTGGTTGGCCAAAAAGGGCGTATGCGTTTTTTCCTGAATATATTCAGGAAAAAACGCATACGCCCTTTTTGGCCAAGTGCATCATTGTGGACGTTCTGCCTCTTTTCCTATGCTTTCAATGCAATTCCAGTCTACCTCCTGAAATCGGTTTCCTGCAATTCTGCCCCGCTTTCAAGTCCTCTTGGCAGCCTTACTTCAGTCTATTTTTGGACGATAGCTGTCATTTATAACTCTGCAGGTTTGTGAATTACAGTGCCCTTGAACTCCTTTCTTCAACTCGCTTTCTTGTGACCTGGCCGCAACACCGCAGGATGGCTTCAGGCCCTAATCTGGTTCCGGCCCGGCATGCTGAGCCTTTGGTTAATTCCTCTTCCTGGTGGGAAATGAGAGTTAAATTTGCCCGTCCAGACACCTCCAGCTAGCCTCTCATTGGTTCTCGCTATTCCTGTTCATCTTCCGCAGAAATTGCAAACTGGGCCAAACAGGAGGTTAAAGGCACTGACTCTCCAAGTGTGGAGAGTGTTAGTAAAGCGTCTGGAATGTTGCACCCGAGTACCAGGGGAGGAAAACTGAGACATATTTGAACACGTCTCCCGTTCACATGGTTGATCATACTCTAGGTTCCACATGCATGTTTTAGCTGAAGGAAGAATACCTTAAACCTGGAGAGTTGAGACTCGTGTAATGGGTACCATGCAATATGACTTCAAAGGGTCTTCATTTGCTCACCGAACCTCTCCAATCCTATCACTGCTGCGTTTATGCCCCTGTACACATGCTTGATTCTCTTTTGGAGACATAGCAATCCATAGGTTTTACGATACTTACTAGTCAGGTACATTCTTAGGCGTTTAATATGCGGTGTTGAGTCCATTTCGTTGAGCAAGGAGTAGCTCTTGTCTATTCCATATTTGACTTAAGGAACTTTATCTGTGCTCATTTCAATCTCTGGTTTTATGCAGCACCCCAACTCACCTTTACCCTTAAGCAAGCATAAGTTGTTTTTTAAATTTGAGACCCTGTTCTGTTCTGTAATTCAGTTCCTGTGTAGCCAAGATTACATTCCGTGTATTACTGATATCTTATGATGTTTCTTTTTCTGTGTGACTTATTTCAGTTAGAATCATCATACCTGAATCCACTCATTGTGATGCTAAGGGCCTGATGACATAGATTTCATTGCTGAGTGATATTGCTTTGTAAGTAAATACCACAACTTCTTTATCCATTTTTCACTTTCTGCGATGTTGAACTTGTACTGTAAACGAGGTTCTTGTAAACAGAGCCGTTCCAAACTTTGGGGTGGCTGTGTCTTTTTGATTTTAAATTCCCTAAGCTATAGGACCATAAGTGGAAGTGCCCTAGGCTCTGTTGCTTTGTTTTTTAGATGTTTCAGGAAACACCATACACTTCTCCCAAGTGTCTGTTGGCAATTTACATCCCGCCCATCAGCATAACAAGGCTCCCAGTTCTCAATGGCCTGTTGCCTTTCTGGATTTTACACTTTTTTCAGATGGCCCTTTTGACCGGGGGGAAGTGAGACTTCATTGTAGTGCAGATTTCCTTTGCAAGCTTGCTTGGTTGGCCAAAAAGGGCGTATGCGTTTTTTCCTGAATATATTCAGGAAAAAACGCATACGCCCTTTTTGGCCAAGTGCATCATTGTGGACGTTCTGCCTCTTTTCCTATGCTTGCAATGCAATTCCAGTCTACCTCCTGAAATCGGTTTCCTGCAATTCTGCCCCGCTTTCAAGTCCTCTTGGCAGCCTTACTTCAGTCTATTTTTGGACGATAGCTGTCATTTATAACTCTGCAGGTTTGTGAATTACAGTGCCCCTGAGCTCCTTTCTTCAACTCGCTTTCTTGTGACCTGGCCGCAACACCGCAGGATGGCTTCAGGCCCTAATCTGGTTCCGGACCGGCATGCTGAGCCTTTGGTTAATTCCTTTTCCTGGTGGGAAATGAGAGTTAAATTTGCCCGTTCAGACACCTCCAGCTAGTCTCTCATTGGTTCTCGCTATTCCTGTTCATCTTCCGCAGAAATTGCAAACTGGGCCAAACAGGAGGTTAAAGGGACTGACTCTCCAAGTGGGGAGAGTGTTAGTAAAGCGTCTGGAATGTTGCACCCGAGTACCAGGGGAGGAAAACTGAGACATATTTGAACACGTCTCCCGATCACATGGTTGATCATACTCTAGGTTCCACATGCATGTTTTAGCTGAAGGAAGAATACCTTAAAACTGGGTAGTTGAAACCCGTGGAATGGGTACCATGCAATATGACTTCAAAGGGTCTTCATTTGCTCACCGAACCTCTCCAATCCTATCACTGCTGCGTTTATGCCCCTGTACACATGCTTGATTCTCTTTCGGAGACATAGCAATCCTTAGGTTTTAAGATACTTACAAGTCAGGTACATTCTTAGGCGTTTAATATGCGGTGTTGAGTCCATTTCGTTGAGCAAGGAGTAGCTCTTGTCTATTCCATATTTGGCTTAAGGAACTTTATCTGTGCTCATTTCAATCTCTGGTTTTATGCAGCACCCCAACTCACCTTTCCCCTTAAGCAAGCATAAGTTGGTTTTCTAAATTTGAGACCCTGTTCTGTTCTGTAATTCAGTTCCTGTGTAGCCAAGTTTCCATTCCGTGTATTACTGATATCTTATGATGTTTCTTTTTCTGTGTGACTTATTTCAGTTAGAATCATCATACCTGAATCCACTCATTGTGCTGCTAAGGGCCTGATGACATAGATTTCATTGCTGAGTGATATTGCTTTGTAAGTGAATACCACAACTTCTTTATCCATTTTTCACTTTCTGCGATGTTGAACTTGTACTGTAAACGAGGTTCTTGTAAACAGAGCCGTTCCAAACTTTGGGGTGGCTGTGTCTTTTTGATTTTAATTTCCCTAAGCTATAGGACCATAAGTGGAAGTGCCCTAGGCTCTGTTGCTTTGTTTTTTAGATGTTTCAGGAAACACCATACACTTCTCCCAAGTGTCTGTTGGCAATTTACATCCCGCCCATCAGCATAACAAGGCTCCCAGTTCTCAATGGCCTGTTGCCTTTCTGGATTTTACACTTTTTTCAGATGGCCCTTTTGACCGGGGGGAAGTGAGACTTCATTGTAGTGCAGATTTCCTTTGCAAGCTTGCTTGGTTGGCCAAAAAGGGCGTATGCGTTTTTTCCTGAATATATTCAGGAAAAAACGCATACGCCCTTTTTGGCCAAGTGCATCATTGTGGACGTTCTGCCTCTTTTCCTATGCTTTCAATGCAATTCCAGTCTACCTCCTGAAATCGGTTTCCTGCAATTCTGCCCCGCTTTCAAGTCCTCTTGGCAGCCTTACTTCAGTCTATTTTTGGACGATAGCTGTCATTTATAACTCTGCAGGTTTGTGAATTACAGTGCCCCTGAGCTCCTTTCTTCAACTCGCTTTGTTGTGACCTGGCCGCAACACCGCAGGATGGCTTCAGGCCCTAATCTGGTTCCGGCCCGGCATGCTGAGCCTTTGGTTATTTCCTCTTCCTGGTGGGAAATGAGAGTTAAATTTGCCCGTCCAGACACCTCCAGCTAGTCTCTCATTGATTCTCGCTATTCCTGTTCATCTTCCGCAGAAATTGCAAACTGGGCCAAACAGGAGGTTAAAGGGACTGACTCTCCAAGTGGGGAGAGTGTTAGTTAAGCGTCTGGAATGTTGCACCCGAGTACCAGGGGAGGAAAACTGAGACATATTTGAACACGTCTCCCGATCACATGGTTGATCATACTCTAGGTTCCACATGCATGTTTTAGCTGAAGGAAGAATACCTTAAACCTGGGTAGTTGAAACCCGTGGAATGGGTACCATGCAATATGATTTCAAAGGGTCTTCATTTGCTCACCGACCTCTCCAAACCTATCACTGCTGCGTTTATGCCCCTGTACACATGCTTGATTCTCTTTTGGAGACATAGCAATCCATAGGTTTTACGATACTTACTAGTCAGGTACATTCTTAGGTGTTTAATATGCGGTGTTGAGTCCATTTCGTTGAGCAAGGAGTAGCTCTTGTCTATTCCATATTTGACTTAAGGAACTTTATCTGTGCTCATTTCAATCTCTGGTTTTATGCAGCACCCCAACTCACCTTTACCCTTAAGCAAGCATAAGTTGGTTTTCTAAATTTGAGACCCTGTTCTGTTCTGTAATTCAGTTCCTGTGTAGCCAAGTTTACATTCCGTGTATTACTGATATCTTATGATGTTTCTTTTTCTGTGTGACTTATTTCAGTTAGAATCATCATACCTGAATCCACTCATTGTGATGCTAAGGGCCTAATGACATAGATTTCATTGCTGAGTGATATTGCTTTGTAAGTAAATACCACAACTTCTTTATCCATTTTTCACTTTCTGCGATGTTGAACTTGTACTGTAAATGAGGTTCTTGTAAACAGAGGCGTCCCAAACTTTGGGGTGGCTGTGTCTTTTTGATTTTAATTTCCCTAAGCTATAGGACCATAAGTGGCAGTGCCCTAGGCTCTGTTGCTTTGTTTTTTAGATGTTTCAGGAAACACCATACACTTCTCCCGAGTGGTTGTTGGCAATTTACATCCCGCCCATCAGCATAACAAGGCTCCCAGTTCTCAATGGCCTGTTGCCTTTCTGGATTTTACACTTTTTTCAGATGGCCCTTTTGACCGGGGGGAAGTGAGACTTCATTGTAGTGCAGATTTCCTTTGCAAGCTTGCTTGGTTGGCCAAAAAGGGCGTATGCGTTTTTTCCTGAATATATTCAGGAAAAAACGCATACGCCCTTTTTGGCCAAGTGCATCATTGTGGACGTTCTGCCTCTTTTCCTATGCTTTCAATGCAATTCCAGTCTACCTCCTGAAATCGGTTTCCTGCAATTCTGCCCCGCTTTCAAGTCCTCTTGGCAGCCTTACTTCAGTCTATTTTTGGACGATAGCTGTCATTTATAACTCTGCAGGTTTGTGAATTACAGTGCCCCTGAGCTCCTTTCTTCAACTCGCTTTCTTGTGACCTGGCCGCAACACCGCAGGATGGCTTCAGGCCCTAATCTGGTTCCGGCCCGGCATGCTGAGCCTTTGGTTAATTCCTTTTCCTGGTGGGAAATGAGAGTTAAATTTGCCCGTTCAGACACCTCCAGCTAGTCTCTCATTGGTTCTCGCTATTCCTGTTCATCTTCCGCAGAAATTGCAAACTGGGCCAAACAGGAGGTTAAAGGGACTGACTCTCCAAGTGGGGAGAGTGTTAGTAAAGCGTCTGGAATGTTGCACCCGAGTACCAGGGGAGGAAAACTGAGACATATTTGAACACGTCTCCCGATCACATGGTTGATCATACTCTAGGTTCCACATGCATGTTTTAGCTGAAGGAAGAATACCTTAAACCTGGGTAGTTGAAACCCGTGGAATGGGTGCCATGCAATATGATTTCAAAGGGTCTTCATTTGCTCACCGAACCTCTCCAATCCTATCACTGCTGCGTTTATGCCCCTGTACACATGCTTGATTCTCTTTCGGAGACATAGCAATCCATAGGTTTTAAGATACTTACTAGTCAGGTACATTCTTAGGCGTTTAATATGGGGTGTTGAGTCCATTTCATTGAGCAAGGAGTAGCTCTTGTCTATTCCATATTTGGCTTAAGGAACTTTATCTGTGCTCATTTCAATCTCTGGTTTTATGCAGCACCCCAACTCACCTTTACCCTTAAGCAAGAATAAGTTGGTTTTCTAAATTTGAGACCCTGTTCTGTTCTGTAATTCAGTTCCTGTGTAGCCAAGTTTCCATTCCGTGTATTACTGATATCTTATGATGTTTCTTTTTCTGTGTGACTTATTTCAGTTAGAATCATCATACCTGAATCCACTCATTGTGCTGCTAAGGGCCTGATGACACAGATTTCATTGCTGAGTGATATTGCTTTGTAAGTAAATACCACAACTTCTTTATCCATTTTTCACTTTCTGCGATGTTGAACTTGTACTGTAAACGAGGTTCTTGTAAACAGAGCCGTTCCAAACTTTGGGGTGGCTGTGTCTTTTTGATTTTAATTTCCCTAAGCTATAGGACCATAAGTGGAAGTGCCCTAGGTTCTGTTGCTTTGTTTTTTAAATGTTTCAGGAAACACCATACACTTCTCCCGAGTGGTTGTTGGCAATTTACATCCCGCCCATCAGCATAACAAGGCTCCCAGTTCTCCATGGCCTGTCCTGCCTTTCTGGATTTTACACTTTTTTCAGATGGCCCTTTTGACCGGGGGGAAGTGAGACTTCATTGTAGTGCAGATTTCCTTTGCAAGCTTGCTTGGTTGGCCAAAAAGGGCGTATGCGTTTTTTCCTGAATATATTCAGGAAAAAACGCATACGCCCTTTTTGGCCAAGTGCATCATTGTGGACGTTCTGCCTCTTTTCCTATGCTTTCAATGCAATTCCAGTCTACCTCCTGAAATCGGTTTCCTGCAATTCTGCCACGCTTTCAAGTCCTCTTGGCAGCCTTACTTCAGTCTATTTTTGGACGATAGTTGTCATTTATAACTCTGCAGGTTTGTGAATTACAGTGCCCCTGAGCTCCTTTCTTCAACTCGCTTTCTTGTGACCTGGCCGCAACTTCGCAGGATGGCTTCAGGCCCTAATCTGGTTCCGACCCGGCATGCTGAGCCTTTGGTTAATTCCTCTTCCTGGTGGGAAATGAGAGTTAAATTTGCCCATCCAGACACCTCCAGCTAGCCTCTCATTGGTTCTCGCTATTCCTGTTCATCTTCCGCAGAAATTGCAAACTGGGCCAAACAGGAGGTTAAAGGCGCTGACTCTCCAAGTGGGGAGAGTGTTAGTAAAGCGTCTGGAATGTTGCACCCGAGTACCAGGGGAGGAAAACTGAGACATATTTGAACACGTCTCCCGATCACATGGTTGATCATACTCTAGGTTCCACATGCATGTTTTAGCTGAAGGAAGAATACCTTAAACCTGGGTAGTTGAAACCCGTGGAATGGGTACCATGCAATATGACTTCAAAGGGTCTTCATTTGCTCACCGAAGCTCTCCAATCCTATCACTGCTGCGTTTATGCCCCTGTACACATGCTTGATTCTCTTTCGGAGACATAGCAATCCATAGGTTTTAAGATACTTACAAGTCAGGTACATTCTTAGGTGTTTAATATGCGGTGTTGAGTCCATTTCGTTGAGCAAGGAGTAGCTCTTGTCTATTCCATATTTGGCTTAAGGAACTTTATCTGTGCTCATTTCAATCTCTGGTTTTATGCAGCACCCCAACTCACCTTTACCCTTAAGCAAGCATAAGTTGTTTTTCTAAATTTGAGACCCTGTTCTGTTCTGTAATTCAGTTCCTGTGTAGCCAAGTTTCCATTCCGTGTATTACTGATATCTTATGATGTTTCTTTTTCTGTGTGACTTATTTCAGTTAGAATCATCATACCTGAATCCACTCATTGTGCTGCTAAGGGCCTGATGACACAGATTTCATTGCTGAGTGATATTGCTTTGTAAGTAAATACCACAACTTCTTTATCCATTTTTCACTTTCTGCGATGTTGAACTTGTACTGTAAACGAGGTTCTTGTAAACAGAGCCGTTCCAAACTTTGGGGTGGCTGTGTCTTTTTGATTTTAAATTCCCTAAGCTATAGGACCATAAGTGGAAGTGCCCTAGGCTCTGTTGCTTTGTTTTTTAGATGTTTCAGGAAACACCATACACTTCTCCCAAGTGTCTGTTGGCAATTTACATCCCGCCCATCAGCATAACAAGGCTCCCAGTTCTCAATGGCCTGTTGCCTTTCTGGATTTTACACTTTTTTCAGATGGCCCTTTTGACCGGGGGGAAGTGAGACTTCATTGTAGTGCAGATTTCCTTTGCAAGCTTGCTTGGTTGGCCAAAAAGGGCGTATGCGTTTTTTCCTGAATATATTCAGGAAAAAACGCATACGCCCTTTTTGGCCAAGTGCATCATTGTGGACGTTCTGCCTCTTTTCCTATGCTTTCAATGCAATTCCAGTCTACCTCCTGAAATCGGTTTCCTGCAATTCTGCCACGATTTCAAGTCCTCTTGGCAGCCTTACTTCAGTCTATTTTTGGACGATAGCTGTCATTTATAACTATGCAGGTTTGTGAATTACAGTGCCCCTGAGCTCCTTTCTTCAACTCGCTTTCTTGTGACCTGGCCGCAACTTCGCAGGATGGCTTCAGGCCCTAATCTGGTTCCGACCCGGCATGCTGAGCCTTTGGTTAATTCCTCTTCCTGGTGGGAAATGAGAGTTAAATTTGCCCGTCCAGACACCTCCAGCTAGCCTCTCATTGGTTCTCGCTATTCCTGTTCATCTTCCGCAGAAATTGCAAACTGGGCCAAACAGGAGGTTAAAGGGACTGACTCTCCAAGTGGGGAGAGTGTTAGTAAAGCGTCTGGAATGTTGCACCCGAGTACCAGGGGAGGAAAACTGAGACATATTTGAACACGTCTCCCGATCACATGGTTGATCATACTCTAGGTTCCACATGCATGTTTTAGCTGAAGGAAGAATACCTTAAACCTGGGTAGTTGAAACCCGTGGAATGGGTACCATGCAATATGATTTCAAAGGGTCTTCATTTGCTCACCGACCTCTCCAAAACTATCACTGCTGCGTTTATGCCCCTGTACACATGCTTGATTCTCTTTTGGAGACATAGCAATCCATAGGTTTTACGATACTTACTAGTCAGGTACATTCTTAGGTGTTTAATATGCGGTGTTGAGTCCATTTCGTTGAGCAAGGAGTAGCTCTTGTCTATTCCATATTTGACTTAAGGAACTTTATCTGTGCTCATTTCAATCTCTGGTTTTATGCAGCACCCCAACTCACCTTTACCCTTAAGCAAGCATAAGTTGGTTTTCTAAATTTGAGACCCTGTTCTGTTCTGTAATTCAGTTCCTGTGTAGCCAAGTTTACATTCCGTGTATTACTGATATCTTATGATGTTTCTTTTTCTGTGTGACTTATTTCAGTTAGAATCATCATACCTGAATCCACTCATTGTGATGCTAAGGGCCTGATGACATAGATTTCATTGCTGAGTGATATTGCTTTGTAAGTAAATACCACAACTTCTTTATCCATTTTTCACTTTCTGCGATGTTGAACTTGTACTGTAAATGAGGTTCTTGTAAACAGAGGCGTCCCAAACTTTGGGGTGGCTGTGTCTTTTTGATTTTAATTTCCCTAAGCTATAGGACCATAAGTGGCAGTGCCCTAGGCTCTGTTGCTTTGTTTTTTAGATGTTTCAGGAAACACCATACACTTCTCCCGAGTGGTTGTTGGCAATTTACATCCCGCCCATCAGCATAACAAGGCTCCCAGTTCTCAATGGCCTGTTGCCTTTCTGGATTTTACACTTTTTTCAGATGGCCCTTTTGACCGGGGGGAAGTGAGACTTCATTGTAGTGCAGATTTCCTTTGCAAGCTTGCTTGGTTGGCCAAAAAGGGCGTATGCGTTTTTTCCTGAATATATTCAGGAAAAAACGCATACGCCCTTTTTGGCCAAGTGCATCATTGTGGACGTTCTGCCTCTTTTCCTATGCTTTCAATGCAATTCCAGTCTACCTCCTGAAATCGGTTTCCTGCAATTCTGCCCCGCTTTCAAGTCCTCTTGGCAGCCTTACTTCAGTCTATTTTTGGACGATAGCTGTCATTTATAACTCTGCAGGTTTGTGAATTACAGTGCCCCTGAGCTCCTTTCTTCAACTTGCTTTCTTGTGAGCTGGCCGCAACACCGCAGGATGGCTTCAGGCCCTAATCTGGTTCCGGCAGGGCACGCTGAGCCTTTGGTTATTTTCTCTTCCTGGTGGGAAATGAGAGTTAAATTTGCCCGTCCAGACACCTCCAGCTAGTCTCTCATTGGTTCTCGCTATTCCTGTTCATCTTCCGCAGAAATTGCAAACTGGGCCAAACAGGAGGTTAAAGGCGCTGACTCTCCAAGTGGGGAGAGTGTTAGTAAAGCGTCTGGAATGTTGCACCCGAGTACCAGGGGAGGAAAACTGAGACATATTTGAACACGTCTCCCGTTCACATGGTTGATCATACTTGGGTTCCACATGCATGTTTTAGCTGAAGGAAGAATACCTTAAACCTGGAGAGTTGAGACCCGTGTAATGGGTACCATGCAATATGACTTCAAAGGGTCTTCATTTGCTCACCGAACCTCTCCAATCCTATCACTGCTGCGTTTATGCCCCTGTACACATGCTTGATTCTCTTTCGGAGACATAGCAATCCATAGGTTTTAAGATACTTACTAGTCAGGTACATTCTTAGGCGTTTAATATGCGGTGTTGAGTCCATTTCGTTGAGCAAGGAGTAGCTCTTGTCTATTCCATATTTGACTTAAGGAACTTTATCTGTGCTCATTTCAATCTCTGGTTTTATGCAGCACCCCAACTCACCTTTACCCTTAAGCAAGCATAAGTTGGTTTTCTAAATTTGAGACCCTGTTCTGTTCTGTAATTCAGTTCCTGTGTAGCCAAGTTTACATTCCGTGTATTACTGATATCTTATGATGTTTCTTTTTCTGTGTGACTTACTTCAGTTAGAATCATCATACCTGAATCCACTCATTGTGCTGCTAAGGGCCTGATGACACAGATTTCATTGCTGAGTGATATTGCTTTGTAAGTAAATACCACAACTTCTTTATCCATTTTTCACTTTCTGCGATGTTGAACTTGTACTGTAAACGAGGTTCTTGTAAACAGAGCCGTTCCAAACTTTGGGGTGGCTGTGTCTTTTTGATTTTAATTTCCCTAAGCTATAGGACCATAAGTGGAAGTGCCCTAGGTTCTGTTGCTTTGTTTTTTAGATGTTTCAGGAAACACCATACACTTCTCCCGAGTGGTTGTTGGCAATTTACATCCCGCCCTTCAGCATAACAAGGCTCCCAGTTCTCCATGGCCTGTCCTGCCTTTCTGGATTTTACACTTTATTCAGATGGCCCTTTTGACCGGGGGGAAGTGAGACTTCATTGTAGTGCAGATTTCCTTTGCAAGTTTGCTTGGTTGGCCAAAAAGGGCGTATGCGTTTTTTCCTGAATATATTCAGGAAAAAACGCATACGCCCTTTTTGGCCAAGTGCATCATTGTGGACGTTCTGCCTCTTTTCCTATGCTTTCAATGCAATTCCAGTCTACCTCCTGAAATCGGTTTCCTGCAATTCTGCCCCGCTTTCAAGTCCTCTTGGCAGCCTTACTTCAGTCTGTTTTTGGACGATAGCTGTCATTTATAACTCTGCAGGTTTGTGAATTACAGTGCCCCTGAGCTCCTTTCTTCAACTCGCTTTCTTTTGAGCTGGCCGCAACACCGCAGGATGGCTTCAGGCCCTAATCTGGTTCCGGTGCGGCACGCTGAGCCTTTGGTTATTTCCTCTTCCTTGTGGGAAATGAGAGTTAAATTTGCCCGTCCAGACACCTCCAGCTAGCCTCTCATTGGTTCTCGCTATCCCTGTTCATCTTCCGCAGAAATTGCAAACTGTGCCAAACAGGAGGTTAAAGGCGCTGACTCTCCAAGTGGGGAGAGTGTTAGTAAAGCGTCTGGAATGTTGCACCCGAGTACCAGGGGAGGAAAACTGAGACATATTTGAACACGTCTCCCGTTCACATGGTTGATCATACTTGGGTTCCACATGCATGTTTTAGCTGAAGGAAGAATACCTTAAACCCGGAGAGTTGAGACCCGTGGAATGGGTACCATGCAATATGACTTCAAAGGGTCTTCATTTGCTCACCGAACCTCTCCAATCCTATCACTGCTGCGTTTATGCCCCTGTACACACGCTTGATTCTCTTTCGGAGACATAGCAATCCATAGGTTTTAAGATACTTACTAGTCAGGTACATTCTTAGGCGTTTAATATGGGGTGTTGAGTCCATTTCGTTGAGCAAGGAGTAGCTCTTGTCTATTCCATATTTGGCTTAAGGAACTTTATCTGTGCTCATTTCAATCTCTGGTTTTATGCAGCACCCCAACTCACCTTTCCCCTTAAGCAAGCATAAGTTGGTTTTCTAAATTTGAGACCCTGTTCTGTTCTGTAATTCAGTTCCTGTGTAGCCAAGTTTCCATTCCGTGTATTACTGATATCTTATGATGTTTCTTTTTCTGTGTGACTTATTTCAGTTAGAATCATCATACCTGAATCCACTCATTGTGCTGCTAAGGGCCTGATGACACAGATTTCATTGCTGAGTGATATTGCTTTGTAAGTAAATACCACAACTTCTTTATCCATTTTTCACTTTCTGCGATGTTGAACTTGTACTGTAAACGAGGTTCTTGTAAACAGAGCCGTTCCAAACTTTGGGGTGGCTGTGTCTTTTTGATTTTAATTTCCCTAAGCTATAGGACCATAAGTGGAAGTGCCCTAGGCTCTGTTGCTTTGTTTTTTAGATGTTTCAGGAAACACCATACACTTCTCCCAAGTGTCTGTTGGCAATTTACATCCCGCCCATCAGCATAACAAGGCTCCCAGTTCTCAATGGCCTGTTGCCTTTCTGGATTTTACACTTTTCTCAGATGGCCCTTTTGACCGGGGGGAAGTGAGACTTCATTGTAGTGCAGATTTCCTTTGCAAGCTTGCTTGGTTGGCCAAAAAGGGCGTATGCGTTTTTTCCTGAATATATTCAGGAAAAAACGCATACGCCCTTTTTGGCCAAGTGCATCATTGTGGACGTTCTGCCTCTTTTCCTATGCTTTCAATGCAATTCCAGTCTACCTCCTGAAATCGGTTTCCTGCAATTCTGCCCCGCTTTCAAGTCCTCTTGGCAGCCTTACTTCAGTCTATTTTTGGACGATAGCTGTCATTTATAACTCTGCAGGTTTGTGAATTACAGTGCCCCTGAGCTCCTTTCTTCAACTCGCTTTCTTTTGAGCTGGCCGCAACACCGCAGGATGGCTTCAGGCCCTAATCTGGTTCCGGTACGGCACGCTGAGCCTTTGGTTATTTCCTCTTCCTGGTGGGAAATGGGAGTTAAATTTGCCCGTCCAGACACCTCCAGCTAGCCTCTCATTGGTTCTCGCTATCCCTGTTCATCTTCCGCAGAAATTGCAAACTGTGCCAAACAGGAGGTTAAAGGCGCTGACTCTCCAAGTGGGGAGAGTGTTAGTAAAGCGTCTGGAATGTTGCACCCGAGTACCAGGGGAGGAAAACTGAGACATATTTGAACACGTCTCCCGTTCACATGGTTGATCATACTTGGGTTCCACATGCATGTTTTAGCTGAAGGAAGAATACCTTAAACCTGGAGAGTTGAGACCCGTGTAATGGGTACCATGCAATATGACTTCAAAGGGTCTTCATTTGCTCACCGAACCTCTCCAATCCTATCACTGCTGCGTTTATGCCCCTGTACACATGCTTGATTCTCTTTCGGAGACATAGCAATCCATAGGTTTTAAGATACTTACTAGTCAGGTACATTCTTAGGCGTTTAATATGGGGTGTTGAGTCCATTTCGTTGAGCAAGGAGTAGCTCTTGTCTATTCCATATTTGGCTTAAGGAACTTTATCTGTGCTCATTTCAATCTCTGGTTTTATGCAGCACCCCAACTCACCTTTACCCTTAAGCAAGCATAAGTTGTTTTTCTAAATTTGAGACCCTGTTCTGTTCTGTAATTCAGTTCCTGTGTAGCCAAGTTTCCATTCCGTGTATTACTGATATCTTATGATGTTTCTTTTTCTGTGTGACTTATTTCAGTTAGAATCATCATACCTGAATCCACTCATTGTGATGCTAAGGGCCTGATGACATAGATTTCATTGCTGAGTGATATTGCTTTGTAAGTAAATACCACAACTTCTTTATCCATTTTTCACTTTCTGCGATGTTGAACTTGTACTGTAAACGAGGTTCTTGTAAACAGAGGCGTCCCAAACTTTGGGGTGGCTGTGTCTTTTTGATTTTAATTTCCCTAAGCTATAGGACCATAAGTGGCAGTGCCCTAGGCTCTGTTGCTTTGTTTTTTAGATGTTTCAGGAAACACCATACACTTCTCCCGAGTGGTTGTTGGCAATTTACATCCCGCCCATCAGCATAACAAGGCTCCCAGTTCTCCATGGCCTGTCCTGCCTTTCTGGATTTTACACTTTTTTCAGATGGCCCTTTTGACCGGGGAGATGTGAGACTTCATTGTAGTGCAGATTTCCTTTGCAAGCTTGCTTGGTTGGCCAAAAAGGGCGTATGCGTTTTTTCCTGAATATATTCAGGAAAAAACGCATACGCCCTTTTTGGCCAAGTGCATCATTGTGGACGTTCTGCCTCTTTTCCTATGCTTTCAATGCAATTCCAGTCTACCTCCTGAAATTGGTTCCCTGCAATTCTGCCCCGCTTTCAAGTCCTCTTGGCAGCCTTACTTCAGTCTATTTTTGGACGATAGCTGTCATTTATAACTCTGCAGGTTTGTGAATTACAGTGCCCCTGAGCTCCTTTCTTCAACTCGCTTTCTTGTGAGCTGGCCGCAACACCGCAGGATGGCTTCAGGCCCTAATCTGGTTCCGGTACGGCACGCTGAGCCTTTGGTTATTTCCTCTTCCTGGTGGGAAATGAGAGTTAAATTTGCCCGTCCAGACACCTCCAGCTAGTCTCTCATTGGTTCTCGCTATTCCTGTTCATCTTCCGCAGAAATTGCAAACTGGACCAAACAGGAGGTTAAAGGGACTGACTCTCCAAGTGGGGAGAGTGTTAGTAAAGCGTCTGGAATGTTGCACCCGAGTACCAGGGGAGGAAAACTGAGACATATTTGAACACGTCTCCCGTTCACATGGTTGATCATACTTGGGTTCCACATGCATGTTTTAGCTGAAGGAAGAATACCTTAAACCTGGAGAGTTGAGACCCGTGTAATGGGTACCATGCAATATGACTTCAAAGCGTCTTCATTTGCTCACCGAACCTCTCCAATCCTATCACTGCTGCGTTTATGCCCCTGTACACATGCTTGATTCTCTTTCGGAGACATAGCAATCCATAGGTTTTAAGATACTTACTAGTCAGGTACATTCTTAGGCGTTTAATATGCGGTGTTGAGTCCATTTCGTTGAGCAAGGAGTAGCTCTTGTCTATTCCATATTTGACTTAAGGAACTTTATCTGTGCTCATTTCAATCTCTGGTTTTATGCAGCACCCCAACTCACCTTTCCCCTTAAGCAAGCATAAGTTGGTTTTCTAAATTTGAGACCCTGTTCTGTTCTGTAATTCAGTTCCTGTGTAGCCAAGTTTACATTCCGTGTATTACTGATATCTTATGATGTTTCTTTTTCTGTGTGACTTATTTCAGTTAGAATCATCATACCTGAATCCACTCATTGTGCTGCTAAGGGCCTGATGACATAGATTTCATTGCTGAGTGATATTGCTTTGTAAGTAAATACCACAACTTCTTTATCCATTTTTCACTTTCTGCGATGTTGAACTTGTACTGTAAACGAGGTTCTTGTAAACAGAGCCGTTCCAAACTTTGGGGTGGCTGTGTCTTTTTGATTTTAATTTCCCTAAGCTATAGGACCATAAGTGGAATTGCCCTAGGTTCTGTTGCTTTGTTTTTTAGATGTTTCAGGAAACACCATACACTTCTCCCGAGTGGTTGCTGGCAATTTACATCCCGCCCATCAGCATAACAAGGCTCCCAGTTCTCCATGGCCTGTCCTGCCTTTCTGGATTTTACACTTTTTTCAGATGGCCCTTTTGACCGGGGGGAAGTGAGACTTCATTGTAGTGCAGATTTCCTTTGCAAGCTTGCTTGGTTGGCCAAAAAGGGCGTATGCGTTTTTTCCTGAATATATTCAGGAAAAAACGCATACGCCCTTTTTGGCCAAGTGCATCATTGTGGACATTCTGCCTCTTTTCCTATGCTTTCAATGCAATTCCAGTCTACCTCCTGAAATCGGTTTCCTGCAATTCTGCCCCGCTTTCAAGTCCTCTTGGCAGCCTTACTTCAGTCTATTTTTGGACGATAGCTGTCATTTATAACTCTGCAGGTTTGTGAATTACAGTGCCCCTGAGCTCCTTTCTTCAACTCGCTTTCTTGTGAGCTGGCCGCAACACCGCAGGATGGCTTCAGGCCCTAATCTGGTTCCGGTACGGCACGCTGAGCCTTTGGTTATTTCCTCTTCCTGGTGGGAAATGAGAGTTAAATTTGCCCGTCCAGACACCTCCAGCTAGTCTCTCATTGGTTCTCGCTATTCCTGTTCATCTTCCGCAGAAATTGCAAACTGGACCAAACAGGAGGTTAAAGGCGCTGACTCTCCAAGTGGGGAGAGTGTTAGTAAAGCGTCTGGAATGTTGCACCCGTTTACCAGGGGAGGAAAACTGAGACATATTTGAACACGTCTCCCGTTCACATGGTTGATCATACTTGGGTTCCACATGCATGTTGTAGCTGAAGGAAGAATACCTTCAACCTGGGTAGTTGAAACCCGTGGAAAGGGTACCGTGCAATATGACTTCAAAGGGTCTTCATTTGCTCACCGAACCTCTCCAATCCTATCACTGCTGCGTTTATGCCCCTGTACACATGCTTGATTCTTTTTCGGAGACATAGCAATCCATAGGTTTTAAGATACTTACTAGTCAGGTACATTCTTAGGCGTTTAATATGGGGTGTTGAGTCCATTTCGTTGAGCAAGGAGTAGCTCTTGTCTATTCCATATTTGGCTTAAGGAACTTTATCTGTGCTCATTTCAATCTCTGGTTTTATGCAGCACCCCAACTCACCTTTACCCTTAAGCAAGCATAAGTTGTTTTTCTAAATTTGAGACCCTGTTCTGTTCTGTAATTCAGTTCCTGTGTAGCCAAGTTTCCATTCCGTGTATTACTGATATCTTATGATGTTTCTTTTTCTGTGTGACTTATTTCAGTTAGAATCATCATACCTGAATCCACTCATTGTGCTGCTAAGGGCCTGATGACATAGATTTCATTGCTGAGTGATATTGCTTTGTTAGTGAATACCACAACTTCTTTATCCATTTTTCACATTCTGCAATGTTGAACTTGTACTGTAAACGAGGTTCTTGTAAACAGAGCCGTTCCAAACTTTGGGGTGGCTGTGTCTTTTTGATTTTAATTTCCCTAAGCTATAGGACCATAAGTGGAAGTGCCCTAGGCTCTGTTGCTTTGTTTTTTAGATGTTTCAGGAAACACCATACACTTCTCCCAAGTGTCTGTTGGCAATTTACATCCCGCCCATCAGCATAACAAGGCTCCCAGTTCTCAATGGCCTGTTGCCTTTCTGGATTTTACACTTTTTTCAGATGGCCCTTTTGACCAGGGGGAAGTGAGACTTCATTGTAGTGCAGATTTCCTTTGCAAGCTTGCTTGGTTGGCCAAAAAGGGCGTATGCGTTTTTTCCTGAATATATTCAGGAAAAAACGCATACGCCCTTTTTGGCCAAGTGCATCATTGTGGACGTTCTGCCTCTTTTCCTATGCTTTCAATGCAATTCCAGTCTACCTCCTGAAATCGGTTTCCTGCAATTCTGCCCCGCTTTCAAGTCCTCTTGGCAGCCTTACTTCAGTCTATTTTTGGACGATAGCTGTCATTTATAACTCTGCAGGTTTGTGAATTACAGTGCCCCTGAGCTCCTTTCTTCAACTCGCTTTCTTGTGACCTGGCCGCAACACCGCAGGATGGCTTCAGGCACTAATCTGGTTCCGGCCCGGCATGCTGAGCCTTTGGTTAATTCCTCTTCCTGGTGGGAAATGAGAGTTAAATTTGCCCGTGCAGACACCTCCAGCTAGCCTCTCATTGGTTCTCGCTATTCCTGTTCATCTTCCGCAGAAATTGCAAACTGGGCCAAACAGGAGGTTAAAGGCGCTGACTCTCCAAGTGGGGAGAGTGTTAGTAAAGCGTCTGGAATGTTGCACCCGAGTACCAGGGGAGGAAAACTGAGACATATTTGAACACGTCTCCCATTCACATGGTTGATCATACTTGGGTTCCACATGCATGTTTTAGCTGAAGGAAGAATACCTTAAACCTGGAGAGTTAAGACCCGTGTAATGGGTACCATGCAATATGACTTCAAAGGGTCTTCATTTGCTCACCGAACCTCTCCAATCCTATCACTGCTGCATTTATGCCCCTGTACACATGCTTGATTCTCTTTCGGAGACATAGCAATCCATAGGTTTTACGATACTTACTAGTCAGGTACATTCTTAGGCGTTTAATATGCGATGTTGAGTCCATTTCGTTGAGCAAGGAGTAGCTCTTGTCTATTCCATATTTGACTTAAGGAACTTTATCTGTGCTCATTTCAATCTCTGGTTTTATGCAGCACCCCAACTCACCTTTACCCTTAAGCAAGCATAAGTTGGTTTTCTAAATTTGAGACCCTGTTCTGTTCTGTAATTCAGTTCCTGTGTAGCCAAGTTTACATTCCGTGTATTACTGATATCTTATGATGTTTCTTTTTCTGTGTGACTTACTTCAGTTAGAATCATCATACCTGAATCCACTCATTGTGCTGCTAAGGGCCTGATGACACAGATTTCATTGCTGAGTGATATTGCTTTGTAAGTAAATACCACAACTTCTTTATCCATTTTTCACTTTCTGCGATGTTGAACTTGTACTGTAAACGAGGTTCTTGTAAACAGAGCCATTCCAAACTTTGGGGTGGCTGTGTCTTTTTGATTTTAATTTCCCTAAGCTATAGGACCATAAGTGGAAGTGCCCTAGGTTCTGTTGCTTTGTTTCTTAGATGTTTCAGGAAACACCATACACTTCTCCCGAGTGGTTGTTGGTAATTTACATCCCGCCCATCAGCATAACAAGGCGCCCAGTTCTCCATGGCCTGTCCTGCCTTTCTGGATTTTACACTTTTTTCAGATGGCCCTTTTGACCGGGGGGAAGTGAGACTTCATTGTAGTGCAGATTTCCTTTGCAAGCTTGCTTGGTTGGCCAAAAAGGGCGTATGCGTTTTTTCCTGAATATATTCAGGAAAAAACGCATACGCCCTTTTTGGCCAAGTGCATCATTGTGGACGTTCTGCCTCTTTTCCTATGCTTTCAATGCAATTCCAGTCTACCTCCTGAAATCGGTTTCCTGCAATTCTGCCCCGCTTTCAAGTCCTCTTGGCAGCCTTACTTCAGTCTATTTTTGGACGATAGCTGTCATTTATAACTCTGCAGGTTTGTGAATTACAGTGCCCCTGAGCTCCTTTCTTCAACTTGCTTTCTTGTGAGCTGGCCGCAACACCGCAGGATGGCTTCAGGCCCTAATCTGGTTCCGGCAGGGCATGCTGAGCGTTTGGTTATTTTCTCTTCCTGGTGGGAAATGAGAGTTAAATTTGCCCGTCCAGACACCTCCAGCTAGTCTCTCATTGGTTCTCGCTATTCCTGTTCATCTTCCGCAGAAATTGCAAACTGGGCCAAACAGGAGGTTAAAGGCGCTGACTCTCCAAGTGGGGAGAGTGTTAGTAAAGCGTCTGGAATGTTGCACCCGAGTACCTGGGGAGGAAAACTGAGACATATTTGAACACGTCTCCCGTTCACATGGTTGATCATACTTGGGTTCCACATGCATGTTTTAGCTGAAGGAAGAATACCTTAAACCTGGAGAGTTGAGACCCGTGTAATGGGTACCATGCAATATGACTTCAAAGGGTCTTCATTTGCTCACCGAACCTCTCCAATCCTATCACTGCTGCGTTTATGCCCCTGTACACATGCTTGATTCTCTTTCGGAGACATAGCAATCCATAGGTTTTAAGATACTTACTAGTCAGGTACATTCTTAGGCGTTTAATATGCGGTGTTGAGTCCATTTCGTTGAGCAAGGAGTAGCTCTTGTCTATTCCATATTTGACTTAAGGAACTTTATCTGTGCTCATTTCAATCTCTGGTTTTATGCAGCACCCCAACTCACCTTTACCCTTAAGCAAGCATAAGTTGGTTTTCTAAATTTGAGACCCTGTTCTGTTCTGTAATTCAGTTCCTGTGTAGCCAAGTTTACATTCCGTGTATTACTGATATCTTATGATGTTTCTTTTTCTGTGTGACTTACTTCAGTTAGAATCATCATACCTGAATCCACTCATTGTGCTGCTAAGGGCCTGATGACACAGATTTCATTGCTGAGTGATATTGCTTTGTAAGTAAATACCACAACTTCTTTATCCATTTTTCACTTTCTGCGATGTTGAACTTGTACTGTAAACGAGGTTCTTGTAAACAGAGCCGTTCCAAACTTTGGGGTGGCTGTGTCTTTTTGATTTTAATTTCCCTAAGCTATAGGACCATAAGTGGAAGTGCCCTAGGTTCTGTTGCTTTGTTTTTTAGATGTTTCAGGAAACACCATACACTTCTCCCGAGTGGTTGTTGGCAATTTACATCCCGCCCTTCAGCATAACAAGGCTCCCAGTTCTCCATGGCCTGTCCTGCCTTTCTGGATTTTACACTTTTTTCAGATGGCCCTTTTGACCGGGGGGAAGTGAGACTTCATTGTAGTGCAGATTTCCTTTGCAAGTTTGCTTGGTTGGCCAAAAAGGGCGTATGCGTTTTTTCCTGAATATATTCAGGAAAAAACGCATACGCCCTTTTTGGCCAAGTGCATCATTGTGGACGTTCTGCCTCTTTTCCTATGCTTTCAATGCAATTCCAGTCTACCTCCTGAAATCGGTTTCCTGCAATTCTGCCCCGCTTTCAAGTCCTCTTGGCAGCCTTACTTCAGTCTATTTTTGGACGATAGCTGTCATTTATAACTCTGCAGGTTTGTGAATTACAGTGCCCCTGAGCTCCTTTCTTCAACTCGCTTTCTTTTGAGCTGGCCGCAACACCGCAGGATGGCTTCAGGCCCTAATCTGGTTCCGGTGCGGCACGCTGAGCCTTTGGTTATTTCCTCTTCCTGGTGGGAAATGAGAGTTAAATTTGCCCGTCCAGACACCTCCAGCTAGCCTCTCATTGGTTCTCGCTATCCCTGTTCATCTTCCGCAGAAATTGCAAACTGTGCCAAACAGGAGGTTAAAGGCGCTGACTCTCCAAGTGGGGAGAGTGTTAGTAAAGCGTCTGGAATGTTGCACCCGAGTACCAGGGGAGGAAAACTGAGACATATTTGAACACGTCTCCCGTTCACATGGTTGATCATACTTGGGTTCCACATGCATGTTTTAGCTGAAGGAAGAATACCTTAAACCCGGAGAGTTGAGACCCGTGGAATGGGTACCATGCAATATGACTTCAAAGGGTCTTCATTTGCTCACCGAACCTCTCCAATCCTATCACTGCTGCGTTTATGCCCCTGTACACACGCTTGATTCTCTTTCGGAGACATAGCAATCCATAGGTTTTAAGATACTTACTAGTCAGGTACATTCTTAGGCGTTTAATATGGGGTGTTGAGTCCATTTCGTTGAGCAAGGAGTAGCTCTTGTCTATTCCATATTTGGCTTAAGGAACTTTATCTGTGCTCATTTCAATCTCTGGTTTTATGCAGCACCCCAACTCACCTTTCCCCTTAAGCAAGCATAAGTTGGTTTTCTAAATTTGAGACCCTGTTCTGTTCTGTAATTCAGTTCCTGTGTAGCCAAGTTTACATTCCGTGTATTACTGATATCTTATGATGTTTCTTTTTCTGTGTGACTTATTTCAGTTAGAATCATCATACCTGAATCCACTCATTGTGCTGCTAAGGGCCTGATGACACAGATTTCATTGCTGAGTGATATTGCTTTGTAAGTAAATACCACAACTTCTTTATCCATTTTTCACTTTCTGCGATGTTGAACTTGTACTGTAAACGAGGTTCTTGTAAACAGAGCCGTTCCAAACTTTGGGGTGGCTGTGTCTTTTTGATTTTAATTTCCCTAAGCTATAGGACCATAAGTGGAAGTGCCCTAGGCTCTGTTGCTTTGTTTTTTAGATGTTTCAGGAAACACCATACACTTCTCCCAAGTGTCTGTTAGCAATTTACATCCCGCCCATCAGCATAACAAGGCTCCCAGTTCTCAATGGCCTGTTGCCTTTCTGGATTTTACACTTTTCTCAGATGGCCCTTTTGACCGGGGGGAAGTGAGACTTCATTGTAGTGCAGATTTCCTTTGCAAGCTTGCTTGGTTGGCCAAAAAGGGCGTATGCGTTTTTTCCTGAATATATTCAGGAAAAAACGCATACGCCCTTTTTGGCCAAGTGCATCATTGTGGACGTTCTGCCTCTTTTCCTATGCTTTCAATGCAATTCCAGTCTACCTCCTGAAATCGGTTTCCTGCAATTCTGCCCCGCTTTCAAGTCCTCTTGGCAGCCTTACTTCAGTCTATTTTTGGACGATAGCTGTCATTTATAACTCTGCAGGTTTGTGAATTACAGTGCCCCTGAGCTCCTTTCTTCAACTCGCTTTCTTTTGAGCTGGCCGCAACACCGCAGGATGGCTTCAGGCCCTAATCTGGTTCCGGTACGGCACGCTGAGCCTTTGGTTATTTCCTCTTCCTGGTGGGAAATGAGAGTTAAATTTGCCCGTCCAGACACCTCCAGCTAGCCTCTCATTGGTTCTCGCTATTCCTGTTCATCTTCCGCAGAAATTGCAAACTGGGCCAAACAGGAGGTTAAAGGCGCTGACTCTCCAAGTGGGGAGAGTGTTAGTAAAGCGTCTGGAATGTTGCACCCGAGTACCAGGGGAGGAAAACTGAGACATATTTGAACACGTTTCCCGATCACATGGTTGATCATACTCTAGGTTCCACATGCATGTTTTAGCTGAAGGAAGAATACCTTAAACCTGAGTAGTTGAAACCCGTGGAATGGGTACCATGCAATATGACTTCAAAGGGTCTTCATTTGCTCACCGAACCTCTCCAATCCTATAACTGCTGCGTTTATGCCCCTGTACACATGCTTGATTCTCTTTCGGAGACATAGCAATCCATAGGTTTTAAGATACTTACAAGTCAGGTACATTCTTAGGCGTTTAATATGCGGTGTTGAGTCCATTTCGTTGAGCAAGGAGTAGCTCTTGTCTATTCCATATTTGGCTTAAGGAACTTTATCTGTACTCATTTCAATCTCTGGTTTTATGCAGCACCCCAACTCACCTTTACCCTTAAGCAAGAATAAGTTGGTTTTCTAAATTTGAGACCCTGTTCTGTTCTGTAATTCAGTTCCTGTGTAGCCAAGTTTACATTCCGTGTATTACTGATATCTTATGATGTTTCTTTTTCTGTGTGACTTACTTCAGTTAGAATCATCATACCTGAATCCACTCATTGTGCTGCTAAGGGCCTGATGACACAGATTTCATTGCTGAGTGATATTGCTTTGTAAGTAAATACCACAACTTCTTTATCCATTTTTCACTTTCTGCGATGTTGAACTTGTACTGTAAACGAGGTTCTTCTAAACAGAGCCGTTCCAAACTTTGGGGTGGCTGTGTCTTTTTGATTTTAATTTCCCTAAGCTATAGGACCATAAGTGGAAGTGCCCTAGGTTCTGTTGCTTTGTTTTTTAGATGTTTCAGGAAACACCATACACTTCTCCCGAGTGGTTGTTGGCAATTTACATCCCGCCCATCAGCATAACAAGGCTCCCAGTTCTCCATGGCCTGTCCTGCCTTTCTGGATTTTACACTTTTTTCAGATGGCTCTTTTGACCGGGGGGAAGTGAGACTTCATTGTAGTGCAGATTTCCTTTGCAAGCTTGCTTGGTTGGCCAAAAAGGGCGTATGCGTTTTTTCCTGAATATATTCAGGAAAAAACGCATACGCCCTTTTTGGCCAAGTGCATCATTGTGGACGTTCTGCCTCTTTTCCTATGCTTTCAATGCAATTCCAGTCTACCTCCTGAAATCGGTTTCCTGCAATTCTGCCCCGCTTTCAAGTCCTCTTGGCAGCCTTACTTCAGTCTATTTTTGGACGATAGCAGTCATTTATAACTCTGCAGGTGTGTGAATTACAGTGCCCCTGAGCTCCTTTCTTCAACTTGCTTTCTTGTGACCTGGCCGCAACACCGCAGGATGGCTTCAGGCCCTAATCTGGTTCCGGCACGGCATGCTGAGCCTTTGGTTATTTCCTCTTCCTGGTGGGAAATGAGAGTTAAATTTGCCCGTCCAGACACCTCCAGCTAGCCTCTCATTGGTTCTCGCTATTCCTGTTCATCTTCCGCAGAAATTGCAAACTGGGCCAAACAGGAGGTTAAAGGCGCTGACTCTCCAAGTGGGGAGAGTGTTAGTAAAGCGTCTGGAATGTTGCACCCGAGTACCAGGGGAGGAAAACTGAGACATATTTGAACACGTCTCCCGTTCACATGGTTGATCATACTTGGGTTCCACATGCATGATTTAGCTGAAGGAAGAATACCTTAAACCTGGAGAGTTAAGTCCCGTGTAATGGGCTCCATGCAATATGACTTCAAAGGGTCTTCATTTGCTCACCGAAGCTCTCCAATCCTATCACTGCTGCGTTTATGCCCCTGTACACATGCTTGATTCTCTTTCGGAGACATAGCAATCCATAGGTTTTAAGATACTTACTAGTCAGGTACATTCTTAGGCGTTTAATATGCGGTGTTGAGTCCATTTCGTTGAGCAAGGAGTAGCTCTTGTCTATTCCATATTTGACTTAAGGAACTTTATCTGTGCTCATTTCAATCTCTGGTTTTATGCAGCACCCCAACTCACCTTTCCCCTTAAGCAAGCATAAGTAGGTTTTCTAAATTTGAGACCCTGTTCTGTTCTGTAATTCAGTTCCTGTGTAGCCAAGTTTACATTCCGTGTATTACTGATATCTTATGATGTTTCTTTTTCTGTGTGACTTACTTCAGTTAGAATCATCATACCTGAATCCACTCATTGTGCTGCTAAGGGCCTGATGACACAGATTTCATTGCTGAGTGATATTGCTTTGTAAGTAAATACCACAACTTCTTTATCCATTTTTCACTTTCTGCGATGTTGAACTTGTACTGTAAACGAGGTTCTTGTAAACAGAGCCATTCCAAACTTTGGGGTGGCTGTGTCTTTTTGATTTTAATTTCCCTAAGCTATAGGACCATAAGTGGAAGTGCCCTAGGTTCTGTTGCTTTGTTTTTTAGATGTTTCAGGAAACACCATACACTTCTCCCGAGTGGTTGTTGGCAATTTACATCCCGCCCATCAGCATAACAAGGCTCCCAGTTCTCCATGGCCTGTCCTGCCTTTCTGGATTTTACAATTTTTTCAGATGGCCCCTTTGACCGGGGGGAAGTGAGACTTCATTGTAGTGCAGATTTCCTTTGCAAGCTTGCTTGGTTGGCCAAAAAGGGCGTATGCGTTTTTTCCTGAATATATTCAGGAAAAAACGCATACGCCCTTTTTGGCCAAGTGCATCATTGTGGACGTTCTGCCTCTTTTCCTATGCTTGCAATGCAATTCCAGTCTACCTCCTGAAATCGGTTTCCTGCAATTCTGCCCCGCTTTCAAGTCCTCTTGGCATCCTTACTTCAGTCTATTTTTGGACGATAGCTGTCATTTATAACTCTGCAGGTTTGTGAATTACAGTGCCCCTGAGCTCCTTTCTTCAACTCGCTTTCTTTTGAGCTGGCCGCAACACCGCAGGATGGCTTCAGGCCCTAATCTGGTTCCGGTACGGCACGCTGAGCCTTTGGTTATTTCCTCTTCCTGGTGGGAAATGAGAGTTAAATTTGCCCGTCCAGACACCTCCAGCTAGCCTCTCATTGGTTCTCGCTATTCCTGTTCATCTTCCGCAGAAATTGCAAACTGTGCCAAACAGGAGGTTAAAGGCGCTGACTCTCCAAGTGGGGAGAGTGTTAGTAAAGCGTCTGGAATGTTGCACCCGAGTACCAGGGGAGGAAAACTGAGACATATTTGAACACGTCTCCCGTTCACATGGTTGATCATACTCTAGGTTCCACATGCATGTTTTAGCTGAAGGTAGAATACCTTAAACCTAGAGAGTTGAGACCCGTGTAATGGGTACCATGCAATATGACTTCAAAGGGTCTTCATTTGCTCACCGAACCTCTCCAATCCTATCACTGCTGCGTTTATGCCCCTGTACACATGCTTGATTCTCTTTCGGAGACATAGCAATCCATAGGTTTTAAGACACTTACTAGTCAGGTACATTCTTAGGCGTTTAATATGGGGTGTTGAGTCCATTTCGTTGAGCAAGGAGTAGCTCTTGTCTATTCCATATTTGGCTTAAGGAACTTTATCTGTGCTCATTTCAATCTCTGGTTTTATGCAGCACCCCAACTCACCTTTACCCTTAAGCAAGCATAAGTTGGTGTTCTAAATTTGAGACCCTGTTCTGTTCTGTAATTCAGTTCCTGTGTAGCCAAGTTTCCATTCCGTGTATTACTGATATCTTATGATGTTTCTTTTTCTGTGTGACTTATTTCAGTTAGAATCATCATACCTGAATCCACTCATTGTGCTGCTAAGGGCCTGATGACATAGATTTCATTGCTGAGTGATACTGCATTGTACGTAAGTACCACAAGTTCTTTATCCATTTTTCACTTTCTGCAATGTTGAACTTGTACTGTAAACGAGGTTCTTGTAAACAGAGCCGTTCCAAACTTTGGGGTGGCTGTGTCTTTTTGATTTTAATTTCCCTAAGCTATAGGACCATAAGTGGAAGTGCCCTAGGCTCTGTTGCTTTGTTTTTTAGATGTTTCAGGAAACACCATACACTTCTCCCAAGTGTCTGTTGGCAATTTACATCCCGCCCATCAGCATAACAAGGCTCCCAGTTCTCAATGGCCTGTTGCCTTTCTGGATTTTACACTTTTTTCAGATGGCCCTTTTGACCGGGGGGAAGTGAGACTTCATTGTAGTGCAGATTTCCTTTGCAAGCTTGCTTCGTTGGCCAAAAAGGGCGTATGCGTTTTTTCCTGAATATATTCAGGAAAAAACGCATACGCCCTTTTTGGCCAAGTGCATCATTGTGGACGTTCTGCCTCTTTTCCTATGCTTTCAATGCAATTCCAGTCTACCTCCTGAAATCGGTTTCCTGCAATTCTGCCCCGCTTTCAAGTCCTCTTGGCAGCCTTACTTCAGTCTATTTTTGGACGATAGCTGTCATTTATAACTCTGCAGGTTTGTGAATTACAGTGCCCCTGAGCTCCTTTCTTCAACTCGCTTTCTTGTGACCTGGCCGCAACACCGCAGGATGGCTTCAGGCCCTAATCTGGTTCCGGCCCGGCATGCTGAGCCTTTGGTTAATTCCTCTTCCTGGTGGGAAATGAGAGTTAAATTTGCCCGTTCAGACACCTCCAGCTAGTCTCACATTGGTTCTCGCTATTCCTGTTCATCTTCCGCAGAAATTGCAAACTGGGCCAAACTGGAGGTTAAAGGGACTGACTCTCCAAGTGGGGAGAGTGTTAGTAAAGCGTCTGGAATGTTGCACCCGAGTACCAGGGGAGGAAAACTGAGACATATTTGAACACGTCTCCCGATCTCATGGTTGATCATACTCTAGGTTCCACATGCATGTTTTAGCTGAAGGAAGAATACCTTAAACCTGGGTAGTTGAAACCCGTGTAATGGGTACCATGCAATGTGATTTCAAAGGGTCTTCATTTGCTCACCGAACCTCTCCAATCCTATCACTGCTGCGTTTATGCCCCTGTACACATGCTTGATTCTCTTTCGGAGACATAGCAATCCATAGGTTTTAAGATACTTACTAGTCAGGTACATTCTTAGGCGTTTAATATGGGGTGTTGAGTCCATTTCGTTGAGCAAGGAGTAGCTCTTGTCTATTCCATATTTGGCTTAAGGAACTTTATCTGTGCTCATTTCAATCTCTGGTTTTATGCAGCACCCCAACTCACCTTTACCCTTAAGCAAGAATAAGTTGGTTTTCTAAATTTGAGACCCTGTTCTGTTCTGTAATTCAGTTCCTGTGTAGCCAAGTTTACATTCCGTGTATTACTGATATCTTATGATGTTTCTTTTTCTGTGTGACTTATTTCAGTTAGAATCATCATACCTGAATCCACTCATTGTGCTGCTAAGGGCCTGATGACACAGATTTCATTGCTGAGTGATATTGCTTTGTAAGTAAATACCACAACTTCTTTATCCATTTTTCACTTTCTGCGATGTTGAACTTGTACTGTAAACGAGGTTCTTGTAAACAGAGCCGTTCCAAACTTTGGGGTGGCTGTGTCTTTTTGATTTTAATTTCCCTAAGCTATAGGACCATAAGTGGAAGTGCCCTAGGCTCTGTTGCTTTGTTTTTTAGATGTTTCAGGAAACACCATACACTTCTCCCGAGTGGTTGTTGGCAATTTACATCCCGCCCATCAGCATAACAAGGCTCCCAGTTCTCCATGGCCTGTCCTGCCTTTCTGGATTTTACACTTTTTTCAGATGGCCCTTTTGACCGGGGGGAAGTGAGACTTCATTGTAGTGCAGATTTCCTTTGCAAGCTTGCTTGGTTGGCCAAAAAGGGCGTATGCGTTTTTTCCTGAATATATTCAGGAAAAAACGCATACGCCCTTTTTGGCCAAGTGCATCATTGTGGACGTTCTGCCTCTTTTCCTATGCTTTCAATGCAATTCCAGTCTACCTCCTGAAATCGGTTTCCTGCAATTCTGCCCCGCTTTCAAGTCCTCTTGGCAGCCTTACTTCAGTCTATTTTTGGACGATAGCTGTCATTTATAACTCTGCAGGTGTGTGAATTACAGTGCCCCTGAGCTCCTTTGTTCAACTTGCTTTCTTGTGACCTGGCCGCAACACCGCAGGATGGCTTCAGGCCCTAATCTGGTTCCGGTACGGCACGCTGAGCCTTTGGTTATTTCCTCTTCCTGGTGGGAAATGAGAGTTAAATTTGCCCGTCCAGACACCTCCAGCTAGCCTCTCATTGGTTCTCGCTATTCCTGTTCATCTTCCGCAGAAATTGCAAACTGTGCCAAACAGGAGGTTAAAGGCGCTGACTCTCCAAGTGGGGAGAGTGTTAGTAAAGCGTCTGGAATGTTGCACCCGAGTACCAGGGGAGGAAAACTGAGACATATTTGAACACGTCTCCCGTTCAGATGGTTGATCATACTTGGGTTCCACATGCATGTTTTAGCTGAAGGAAGAATACCTTAAACCTGGAGAGTTAAGACCCGTGTAATGGGTACCATGCAATATGACTTCAAAGGGTCTTCATTTGCTCACCGAAGCTCTCCAATCCTATCACTGCTGCGTTTATGCCCCTGTACACATGCTTGATTCTCTTTCGGAGACATAGCAATCCATAGGTTTTAAGATACTTACTAGTCAGGTACATTCTTAGGCGTTTAATATGCGGTGTTGAGTCCATTTCGTTGAGCAAGGAGTAGCTCTTGTCTATTCCATATTTGACTTAAGGAACTTTATCTGTGCTCATTTCAATCTCTGGTTTTATGCAGCACCCCAACTCACCTTTCCCCTTAAGCAAGCATAAGTTGGTTTTCTAAATTTGAGACCCTGTTCTGTTCTGTAATTCAGTTCCTGTGTAGCCAAGTTTACATTCCGTGTATTACTGATATCTTATGATGTTTCTTTTTCTGTGTGACTTACTTCAGTTAGAATCATCATACCTGAATCCACTCATTGTGCTGCTAAGGGCCTGATGACACAGATTTCATTGCTGAGTGATATTGCTTTGTAAGTAAATACCACAACTTCTTTATCCATTTTTCACTTTCTGCGATGTTGAACTTGTACTGTAAACGAGGTTCTTGTAAACAGAGCCGTTCCAAACTTTGGGGTGGCTGTGTCTTTTTGATTTTAATTTCCCTAAGCTATAGGACCATAAGTGGAAGTGCCCTAGGTTCTGTTGCTTTGTTTTTTAGATGTTTCAGGAAACACCATACACTTCTCCCGAGTGGTTGTTGGCAATTTACATCCCGCCCATCAGCATAACAAGGCTCCCAGTTCTCCATGGCCTGTCCTGCCTTTCTGGATTTTACACTTTTTTCAGATGGCCCTTTTGACCGGGGGGAAGTGAGACTTCATTGTAGTGCAGATTTCCTTTGCAAGCTTGCTTGGTTGGCCAAAAAGGGCGTATGCGTTTTTTCCTGAATATATTCAGGAAAAAACGCATACGCCCTTTTTGGCCAAGTGCATCATTGTGGACGTTCTGCCTCTTTTCCTATGCTTTCAATGCAATTCCAGTCTACCTCCTGAAATCGGTTTCCTGCAATTCTGCCCCGCTTTCAAGTCCTCTTGGCAGCCTTACTTCAGTCTATTTTTGGACGATAGCTGTCATTTATAACTCTGCAGGTGTGTGAATTACAGTGCCCCTGAGCTCCTTTGTTCAACTTGCTTTCTTGTGACCTGGCCGCAACACCGCAGGATGGCTTCAGGCCCTAATCTGGTTCCGGTACGGCACGCTGAGCCTTTGGTTATTTCCTCTTCCTGGTGGGAAATGAGAGTTAAATTTGCCCGTCCAGACACCTCCAGCTAGCCTCTCATTGGTTCTCGCTATTCCTGTTCATCTTCCGCAGAAATTGCAAACTGTGCCAAACAGGAGGTTAAAGGCGCTGACTCTCCAAGTGGGGAGAGTGTTAGTAAAGCGTCTGGAATGTTGCACCCGAGTACCAGGGGAGGAAAACTGAGACATATTTGAACACGTCTCCCGTTCAGATGGTTGATCATACTTGGGTTCCACATGCATGTTTTAGCTGAAGGAAGAATACCTTAAACCTGGAGAGTTAAGACCCGTGTAATGGGTACCATGCAATATGACTTCAAAGGGTCTTCATTTGCTCACCGAAGCTCTCCAATCCTATCACTGCTGCGTTTATGCCCCTGTACACATGCTTGATTCTCTTTCGGAGACATAGCAATCCATAGGTTTTAAGATACTTACTAGTCAGGTACATTCTTAGGCGTTTAATATGCGGTGTTGAGTCCATTTCGTTGAGCAAGGAGTAGCTCTTGTCTATTCCATATTTGACTTAAGGAACTTTATCTGTGCTCATTTCAATCTCTGGTTTTATGCAGCACCCCAACTCACCTTTCCCCTTAAGCAAGCATAAGTTGGTTTTCTAAATTTGAGACCCTGTTCTGTTCTGTAATTCAGTTCCTGTGTAGCCAAGTTTACATTCCGTGTATTACTGATATCTTATGATGTTTCTTTTTCTGTGTGACTTACTTCAGTTAGAATCATCATACCTGAATCCACTCATTGTGCTGCTAAGGGCCTGATGACACAGATTTCATTGCTGAGTGATATTGCTTTGTAAGTAAATACCACAACTTCTTTATCCATTTTTCACTTTCTGCGATGTTGAACTTGTACTGTAAACGAGGTTCTTGTAAACAGAGCCGTTCCAAACTTTGGGGTGGCTGTGTCTTTTTGATTTTAATTTCCCTAAGCTATAGGACCATAAGTGGAAGTGCCCTAGGTTCTGTTGCTTTGTTTTTTAGATGTTTCAGGAAACACCATACACTTCTCCCGAGTGGTTGTTGGCAATTTACATCCCGCCCATCAGCATAACAAGGCTCCCAGTTCTCCATGGCCTGTCCTGCCTTTCTGGATTTTACACTTTTTTCAGATGGCCCTTTTGACCAGGGGGAAGTGAGACTTCATTGTAGTGCAGATTTCCTTTGCAAGCTTGCTTGGTTGGCCAAAAAGGGCGTATGCGTTTTTTCCTGAATATATTCAGGAAAAAACGCATACGCCCTTTTTGGCCAAGTGCATCATTGTGGACGTTCTGCCTCTTTTCCTATGCTTTCAATGCAATTCCAGTCTACCTCCTGAAATCGGTTTCCTGCAATTCTGCCCCGCTTTCAAGTCCTCTTGGCAGCCTTACTTCAGTCTATTTTTGGACGATAGCTGTCATTTATAACTCTGCAGGTTTGTGAATTACAGTGCCCCTGAGCTCCTTTCTTCAACTCGCTTTCTTGTGACCTGGCCGCAACACCGCAGGATGGCTTCAGGCCCTAATCTGGTTCCGGTACGGCACGCTGAGCCTTTGGTTATTTCCTCTTCCTGGTGGGAAATGAGAGTTAAATTTGCCCGTCCAGACACCTCCAGCTAGCCTCTCATTGGTTCTCGCTATTCCTGTTCATCTTCCGCAGAAATTGCAAACTGTGCCAAACAGGAGATTAAAGGCGCTGACTCTCCAAGTGGGGAGAGTGTTAGTAAAGCGTCTGGAATGTTGCACCCGAGTACCAGGGGAGGAAAACTGAGACATATTTGAACACGTCTCCCGTTCACATGGTTGATCATACTTGGGTTCCACATGCATGTTTTAGCTGAAGGAAGAATACCTTAAACCTGGAGAGTTAAGACCCGTGTAATGGGTACCATGCAATATGACTTCAAAGGGTCTTCATTTGCTCACCGAACCTCTCCAATCCTATCACTGCTGCGTTTATGCCCCTGTACACATGCTTGATTCTCTTTCGGAGACATAGCAATCCATAGGTTTTAAGATACTTACTAGTCAGGTACATTCTTAGGCGTTTAATATGCGGTGTTGAGTCCATTTCGTTGAGCAAGGAGTAGCTCTTGTCTATTCCATATTTGACTTAAGGAACTTTATCTGTGCTCATTTCAATCTCTGGTTTTATGCAGCACCCCAACTCACCTTTACCCTTAAGCAAGCATAAGTTGGTTTTCTAAATTTGAGACCCTGTTCTGTTTTGTAATTCAGTTCCTGTGTAGCCAAGTTTACATTCCGTGTATTACTGATATCTTATGATGTTTCTTTTTCTGTGTGACTTACTTCAGTTAGAATCATCATACCTGAATCCACTCATTGTGCTGCTAAGGGCCTGATGACACAGATTTCATTGCTGAGTGATATTGCTTTGTAAGTAAATACCACAACTTCTTTATCCATTTTTCACTTTCTGCGATGTTGAACTTGTACTGTAAACGAGGTTCTTGTAAACAGAGCCGTTCCAAACTTTGGGGTGGCTGTGTCTTTTTGATTTTAATTTCCCTAAGCTATAGGACCATAAGTGGAAGTGCCCTAGGTTCTGTTGCTTTGTTTTTTAGATGTTTCAGGAAACACCATACACTTCTCCCGAGTGGTTGTTGGCAATTTACATCCCGCCCATCAGCATAACAAGGCTCCCAGTTCTCCATGGCCTGTCCTGCCTTTCTGGATTTTACACTTTTTTCAGATGGCCCTTTTGACCGGGGGGAAGTGAGACTTCATTGTAGTGCAGATTTCCTTTGCAAGCTTGCTTGGTTGGCCAAAAAGGGCGTATGCGTTTTTTCCTGAATATATTCAGGAAAAAACGCATACGCCCTTTTTGGCCAAGTGCATCATTGTGGACGTTCTGCCTCTTTTCCTATGCTTTCAATGCAATTCCAGTCTACCTCCTGAAATCGGTTTCCTGCAATTCTGCCCCGCTTTCAAGTCCTCTTGGCAGCCTTACTTCAGTCTATTTTTGGACGATAGCTGTCATTTATAACTCTGCAGGTGTGTGAATTACAGTGCCCCTGAGCTCCTTTGTTCAACTTGCTTTCTTGTGACATGGCCGCAACACCGCAGGATGGCTTCAGGCCCTAATCTGGTTCCGGTACGGCACGCTGAGCCTTTGGTTATTTCCTCTTCCTGGTGGGAAATGAGAGTTAAATTTGCCCGTCCAGACACCTCCAGCTAGCCTCTCATTGGTTCTCGCTATTCCTGTTCATCTTCCGCAGAAATTGCAAACTGGGCCAAACAGGAGGTTAAAGGCGCTGACTCTCCAAGTGGGGAGAGTGTTAGTAAAGCGTCTGGAATGTTGCACCCGAGTACCAGGGGAGGAAAACTGAGACATATTTGAACACGTCTCCCGTTCAGATGGTTGATCATACTTGGGTTCCACATGCATGTTTTAGCTGAAGGAAGAATACCTTAAACCTGGAGAGTTAAGACCCGTGTAATGGGTACCATGCAATATGACTTCAAAGGGTCTTCATTTGCTCACCGAACCTCTCCAATCCTATCACTGCTGCGTTTATGCCCCTGTACACATGCTTGATTCTCTTTCGGAGACATAGCAATCCATAGGTTTTAAGATACTTACTAGTCAGGTACATTCTTAGGCGTTTAATATGCGGTGTTGAGTCCATTTCGTTGAGCAAGGAGTAGCTCTTGTCTATTACATATTTGACTTAAGGAACTTTATCTGTGCTCATTTCAATCTCTGGTTTTATGCAGCACCCCAACTCACCTTTACCCTTAAGCAAGCATAAGTTGGTTTTCTAAATTTGAGACCCTGTTCTGTTCTGTAATTCAGTTCCTGTGTAGCCAAGTTTACATTCCGTGTATTACTGATATCTTATGATGTTTCTTTTTCTGTGTGACTTACTTCAGTTAGAATCATCATACCTGAATCCACTCATTGTGCTGCTAAGGGCCTGATGACACAGATTTCATTGCTGAGTGATATTGCTTTGTAAGTAAATACCACAACTTCTTTATCCATTTTTCACTTTCTGCGATGTTGAACTTGTACTGTAAACGAGGTTCTTGTAAACAGAGCCATTCCAAACTTTGGGGTGGCTGTGTCTTTTTGATTTTAATTTCCCTAAGCTATAGGACCATAAGTGGAAGTGCCCTAGGTTCTGTTGCTTTGTTTTTTAGATGTTTCAGGAAACACCATACACTTCTCCCGAGTGGTTGTTGGCAATTTACATCCCGCCCATCAGCATAACAAGGCTCCCAGTTCTCCATGGCCTGTCCTGCCTTTCTGGATTTTACACTTTTTTCAGATGGCCCTTTTGACCAGGGGGAAGTGAGACTTCATTGTAGTGCAGATTTCCTTTGCAAGCTTGCTTGGTTGGCCAAAAAGGGCGTATGCGTTTTTTCCTGAATATATTCAGGAAAAAACGCATACGCCCTTTTTGGCCAAGTGCATCATTGTGGACGTTCTGCCTCTTTTCCTATGCTTTCAATGCAATTCCAGTCTACCTCCTGAAATCGGTTTCCTGCAATTCTGCCCCGCTTTCAAGTCCTCTTGGCAGCCTTACTTCAGTCTATTTTTGGACGATAGCTGTCATTTATAACTCTGCAGGTTTGTGAATTACAGTGCCCCTGAGCTCCTTTCTTCAACTCGCTTTCTTGTGACCTGGCCGCAACACCGCAGGATGGCTTCAGGCCCTAATCTGGTTCCGGTACGGCACGCTGAGCCTTTGGTTATTTCCTCTTCCTGGTGGGAAATGAGAGTTAAATTTGCCCGTCCAGACACCTCCAGCTAGCCTCTCATTGGTTCTCGCTATTCCTGTTCATCTTCCGCAGAAATTGCAAACTGTGCCAAACAGGAGGTTAAAGGCGCTGACTCTCCAAGTGGGGAGAGTGTTAGTAAAGCGTCTGGAATGTTGAACCCGAGTACCAGGGGAGGAAAACTGAGACATATTTGAACACGTCTCCCGTTCACATGGTTGATCATACTTGGGTTCCACATGCATGTTTTAGCTGAAGGAAGAATACCTTAAACCTGTGTAGTTGAAACCCGTGGAATGGGTACCATGCAATATGACTTCAAAGGGTCTTCATTTGCTCACCGAACCTCTCCAATCCTATCACTGCTGCGTTTATGCCCCTGTACACATGCTTGATTCTCTTTCGGAGACATAGCAATCCATAGGTTTTAAGATACTTACAAGTCAGGTACATTCTTAGGCGTTTAATATGCGGTGTTGAGTCCATTTCGTTGAGCAAGGAGTAGCTCTTGTCTATTCCATATTTGACTTAAGGAACTTTATCTGTGCTCATTTCAATCTCTGGTTTTATGCAGCACCCCAACTCACCTTTACCCTTAAGCAAGCATAAGTTGTTTTTCTAAATTTGAGACCCTGTTCTGTTCTGTAATTCAGTTCCTGTGTAGCCAAGTTTCCATTCCGTGTATTACTGATATCTTATGATGTTTCTTTTTCTGTGTGACTTATTTCAGTTAGAATCATCATACCTGAATCCACTCATTGTGCTGCCAAGGGCCTGATGACATAGATTTCATTGCTGAGTGATACTGCATTGTACGTAAGTACCACAAGTTCTTTATCCATTTTTCACTTTCTGCGATGTTGAACTTGTACTGTAAACGAGGTTCTTGTAAACAGAGCCGTTCGAAACTTTGGGGTGGCTGTGTCTTTTTGATTTTAATTTCCCTAAGCTATAGGACCATAAGTGGAAGTACCCTAGGCTCTGTTGCTTTGTTTTTTAGATGTTTCAGGAAACACCATACACTTCTCCCAAGTGTCTGTTGGCAATTTACATCCCGCCCATCAGCATAACAAGGCTCCCAGTTCTCAATGGCCTGTTGCCTTTCTGGATTTTACACTTTTTTCAGATGGCCCTTTTGACCGGGGGGAAGTGAGACTTCATTGTAGTGCAGATTTCCTTTGCAAGCTTGCTTGGTTGGCCAAAAAGGGTGTATGCGTTTTTTCCTGAATATATTCAGGAAAAAACGCATACGGCCTTTTTGGCCAAGTGCATCATTGTGGACGTTCTGCCTCTTTTCCTATGCTTTCAATGCAATTCCAGTCTACCTCCTGAAATCGGTTTGCTGCAATTCTGCCCCGCTTTCAAGTCCTCTTGGCAGCCTTACTTCAGTCTATTTTTGGACGATAGCTGTCATTTATAACTCTGCAGGTTTGTGAATTACAGTGCCCCTGAGCTCCTTTCTTCAACTCGCTTTCTTGTGACCTGGCCGCAACACCGCAGGATGGCTTCAGGCCCTAATCTGGTTCCGGCACGGCATGCTGAGCCTTTGGTTAATTCCTCTTCCTGGTGGGAAATGAGAGTTAAATTTGCCCGTTCAGACACCTCCAGCTAGTCTCTCATTGGTTCTCGCTATTCCTGTTCATCTTCCGCAGAAATTGCAAACTGGGCCAAACAGGAGGTTAAAGGGACTGACTCTCCAAGTGGGGAGAGTGTTAGTAAAGCGTCTGGAATGTTGCACCCGAGTACCAGGGGAGGAAAACTGACACATATTTGAACACGTCTCCCGATCACATGGTTGATCATACTCTAGGTTCCACATGCATGTTTTAGCTGAAGGAAGAATACCTTAAACCTGGGTAGTTGAAACCCGTGGAATGGGTACCATGCAATATGATTTCAAAGGGTCTTCATTTGCTCACCGAACCTCTCCAATCCTATCACTGCTGCGTTTATGCCCCTGTACACATGCTTGATTCTCTTTTGGAGACTTAGCAATCCATAGGTTTTAAGATACTTACTAGTCAGGTACATTCTTAGGCGTTTAATATGGGGTGTTGAGTCCATTTCGTTGAGCAAGGAGTAGCTCTTGTCTATTCCATATTTGGCTTAAGGAACTTTATCTGTGCTCATTTCAATCTCTGGTTTTATGCAGCACCCCAACTCCTTTCCCCTTAAGCAAGCATAAGTTGGTTTTCTAAATTTGAGACCCTGTTCTGTTCTGTAATTCAGTTCCTGTGTAGCCAAGTTTACATTCCGTGTATTACTGATATCTTATGATGTTTCTTTTTCTGTGTGACTTATTTCAGTTAGAATCATCATACCTGAATCCACTCATTGTGCTGCTAAGGGCCTGATGACACAGATTTCATTGCTGAGTGATATTGCTTTGTAAGTAAATACCACAACTTCTTTATCCATTTTTCACTTTCTGCGATGTTGAACTTGTACTGTAAACGAGGTTCTTGTAAACAGAGCCGTTCCAAACTTTGGGGTGGCTGTGTCTTTTTGATTTTAATTTCCCTAAGCTATAGGACCATAAGTGGAAGTGCCCTAGGCTCTGTTGCTTTGTTTTTTAGATGTTTCAGGAAACACCATACACTTCTCCCAAGTGTCTGTTGGCAATTTACATCCCGCCCATCAGCATAACAAGGCTCCCAGTTCTCAATGGCCTGTTGCCTTTCTGGATTTTACACTTTTCTCAGATGGCCCTTTTGACCGGGGGGAAGTGAGACTTCATTGTAGTGCAGATTTCCTTTGCAAGCTTGCTTGGTTGGCCAAAAAGGGCGTATGCGTTTTTTCCTGAATATATTCAGGAAAAAACGCATACGCCCTTTTTGGCCAAGTGCATCATTGTGGACGTTCTGCCTCTTTTCCTATGCTTTCAATGCAATTCCAGTCTACCTCCTGAAATCGGTTTCCTGCAATTCTGCCCCGCTTTCAAGTCCTCTTGGCAGCCTTACTTCAGTCTATTTTTGGACGATAGCTGTCATTTATAACTCTGCAGGTTTGTGAATTACAGTGCCCCTGAGCTCCTTTCTTCAACTCGCTTTCTTTTGAGCTGGCCGCAACACCGCAGGATGGCTTCAGGCCCTAATCTGGTTCCGGTACGGCACGCTGAGCCTTTGGTTATTTCCTCTTCCTGGTGGGAAATGAGAGTTAAATTTGCCCGTCCAGACACCTCCAGCTAGCCTCTCATTGGTTCTCGCTATTCCTGTTCATCTTCCGCAGAAATTGCAAACTGGGCCAAACAGGAGGTTAAAGGCGCTGACTCTCCAAGTGGGGAGAGTGTTAGTAAAGCGTCTGGAATGTTGCACCGGAGTACCAGGGGAGGAAAACTGAGACATATTTGAACACGTTTCCCGATCACATGGTTGATCATACTCTAGGTTCCACATGCATGTTTTAGCTGAAGGAAGAATACCTTAAACCTGAGTAGTTGAAACCCGTGTAATGGGTACCATGCAATATGACTTCAAAGGGTCTTCATTTGCTCACCGAACCTCTCCAATCCTATAACTGCTGCGTTTATGCCCCTGTACACATGCTTGATTCTCTTTCGGAGACATAGCAATCCATAGGTTTTAAGATACTTACAAGTCAGGTACATTCTTAGGCGTTTAATATGCGGTGTTGAGTCCATTTCGTTGAGCAAGGAGTAGCTCTTGTCTATTCCATATTTGGCTTAAGGAACTTTATCTCTGCTCATTTCAATCTCTGGTTTTATGCAGCACCCCAACTCACCTTTACCCTTAAGCAAGAATAAGTTGGTTTTCTAAATTTGAGACCCTGTTCTGTTCTGTAATTCAGTTCCTGTGTAGCCAAGTTTACATTCCGTGTATTACTGATATCTTATGATGTTTCTTTTTCTGTGTGACTTACTTCAGTTAGAATCATCATACCTGAATCCACTCATTGTGCTGCTAAGGGCCTGATGACACAGATTTCATTGCTGAGTGATATTGCTTTGTAAGTAAATACCACAACTTCTTTATCCATTTTTCACTTTCTGCGATGTTGAACTTGTACTGTAAACGAGGTTCTTGTAAACAGAGCCGTTCCAAACTTTGGGGTGGCTGTGTCTTTTTGATTTTAATTTCCCTAAGCTATAGGACCATAAGTGGAAGTGCCCTAGGTTCTGTTGCTTTGTTTTTTAGATGTTTCAGGAAACACCATACACTTCTCCCGAGTGGTTGTTGGCAATTTACATCCAGCCCATCAGCATAACAAGGCTCCCAGTTCTCCATGGCCTGTCTTGCCTTTCTGGATTTTACACTTTTTTCAGATGGCTCTTTTGACCGGGGGGAAGTGAGACTTCATTGTAGTGCAGATTTCCTTTGCAAGCTTGCTTGGTTGGCCAAAAAGGGCGTATGCGTTTTTTCCTGAATATATTCAGGAAAAAACGCATACGCCCTTTTTGGCCAAGTGCATCATTGTGGACGTTCTGCCTCTTTTCCTATGCTTTCAATGCAATTCCAGTCTACCTCCTGAAATCGGTTTCCTGCAATTCTGCCCCGCTTTCAAGTCCTCTTGGCAGCCTTACTTCAGTCTATTTTTGGACGATAGCTGTCATTTATAACTCTCCAGGTGTGTGAATTACAGTGCCCCTGAGCTCCTTTCTTCAACTTGCTTTCTTGTGACCTGGCCGCAACACCGCAGGATGGCTTCAGGCCCTAATCTGGTTCCGGCACGGCATGCTGAGCCTTTGGTTATTTCCTCTTCCTGGTGGGAAATGAGAGTTAAATTTGCCCGTCCAGACACCTCCAGCTAGTCTCTCATTGGTTCTCGCTATTCCTGTTCATCTTCCGCAGAAATTGCAAACTGGGCCAAACAGGAGGTTAAAGGCGCTGACTCTCCAAGTGGGGAGAGTGTTAGTAAAGCGTCTGGAATGTTGCACCCGAGTACCAGGGGAGGAAAACTGAGACATATTTGAACACGTCTCCCGTTCACATGGTTGATCATACTTGGGTTCCACATGCATGATTTAGCTGAAGGAAGAATACCTTAAACCTGGAGAGTTAAGTCCCGTGAAATGGGTACCATGCAATATGACTTCAAAGGGTCTTCATTTGCTCACCGAAGCTCTCCAATCCTATCACTGCTGCGTTTATGCCCCTGTACACATGCTTGATTCTCTTTCGGAGACATAGCAATCCATAGGTTTTAAGATACTTACTAGTCAGGTACATTCTTAGGCGTTTAATATGCGGTGTTGAGTCCATTTCGTTGAGCAAGGAGTAGCTCTTGTCTATTCCATATTTGACTTAAGGAACTTTATCTGTGCTCATTTCAATCTCTGGTTTTATGCAGCACCCCAACTCACCTTTCCCCTTAAGCAAGCATAAGATGGTTTTCTAAATTTGAGACCCTGTTCTGTTCTGTAATTCAGTTCCTGTGTAGCCAAGTTTACATTCTGTGTATTACTGATATCTTATGATGTTTCTTTTTCTGTGTGACTTACTTCAGTTAGAATCATCATACCTGAATCCACTCATTGTGCTTCTAAGGGCCTGATGACACAGATTTCATTGCTGAGTGATATTGCTTTGTAAGTAAATACCACAACTTCTTTATCCATTTTTCACTTTCTGCGATGTTGAACTTGTACTGTAAACGAGGTTCTTGTAAACAGAGCCATTCCAAACTTTGGGGTGGCTGTGTCTTTTTGATTTTAATTTCCCTAAGCTATAGGACCATAAGTGGAAGTGCCCTAGGTTCTGTTGCTTTGTTTTTTAGATGTTTCAGGAAACACCATACACTTCTCCCGAGTGGTTGTTGGCAATTTACATCCCGCCCATCAGCATAACAAGGCTCCCAGTTCTCCATGGCCTATCCTGCCTTTCTGGATTTTACAATTTTTTCAGATGGCCCCTTTGACCAGGGGGAAGTGAGACTTCATTGTAGTGCAGATTTCCTTTGCAAGCTTGCTTGGTTGGCCAAAAAGGGCGTATGCGTTTTTTCCTGAATATATTCAGGAAAAAACGCATACGCCCTTTTTGGCCAAGTGCATCATTGTGGACGTTCTGCCTCTTTTCCTATGCTTGCAATGCAATTCCAGTCTACCTCCTGAAATCGGTTTCCTGCAATTCTGCCCCGCTTTCAAGTCCTCTTGGCAGCCTTACTTCAGTCTATTTTTGGACGATAGCTGTCATTTATAACTCTGCAGGTGTGTGAATTACAGTGCCCCTGAGCTCCTTTCTTCAACTTGCTTTCTTGTGACCTGGCCGCAACACCGCAGGATGGCTTCAGGCCCTAATCTGGTTCCGGCACGGCATGCTGAGCCTTTGGTTATTTCCTCTTCCTGGTGGGAAATGAGAGTTAAATTTGCCCGTCCAGACACCTCCAGCTAGTCTCTCATTGGTTCTCGCTATTCCTGTTCATCTTCCGCAGAAATTGCAAACTGGGCCAAACAGGAGGTTAAAGGCGCTGACTCTCCAAGTGGGGAGAGTGTTAGTAAAGCGTCTGGAATGTTGCACCCGAGTACCAGGGGAGGAAAACTGAGACATATTTGAACACGTCTCCCGTTCACATGGTTGATCATACTTGGGTTCCACATGCATGATTTAGCTGAAGGAAGAATACCTTAAACCTGGAGAGGTAAGTCCCGTGTAATGGGTACCATGCAATATGACTTCAAAGGGTCTTCATTTGCTCACCGAAGCTCTCCAATCCTATCACTGCTGCGTTTATGCCCCTGTACACATGCTTGATTCTCTTTAGGAGACATAGCAATCCATAGGTTTTAAGATACTTACTAGTCAGGTACATTCTTAGGCGTTTAATATGCGGTGTTGAGTCCATTTCGTTGAGCAAGGAGTAGCTCTTGTCTATTCCATATTTGACTTAAGGAACTTTATCTGTGCTCATTTCAATCTCTGGTTTTATGCAGCACCCCAACTCACCTTTACCCTTAAGCAAGCATAAGTTGGTTTTCTAAATTTGAGACCCTGTTCTGTTCTGTAATTCAGTTCCTGTGTAGCCAAGTTTACATTCCGTGTATTACTGATATCTTATGATGTTTCTTTTTCTGTGTGACTTACTTCAGTTAGAATCATCATACCTGAATCCACTCATTGTGCTTCTAAGGGCCTGATGACACAGATTTCATTGCTGAGTGATATTGCTTTGTAAGTAAATACCACAACTTCTTTATCCATTTTTCACTTTCTGCGATGTTGAACTTGTACTGTAAACGAGGTTCTTGTAAACAGAGCCATTCCAAACTTTGGGGTGGCTGTGTCTTTTTGATTTTAATTTCCCTAAGCTATAGGACCATAAGTGGAAGTGCCCTAGGTTCTGTTGCTTTGTTTTTTAGATGTTTCAGGAAACACCATACACTTCTCCCGAGTGGTTGTTGGCAATTTACATCCCGCCCATCAGCATAACAAGGCTCCCAGTTCTCAATGGCCTGTTGCCTTTCTGGATTTTACACTTTTTTCAGATGGCCCTTTTGACCGGGGGGAAGTGAGACTTCATTGTAGTGCAGATTTCCTTTGCAAGCTTGCTTGGTTGGCCAAAAAGGGCGTATGCGTTTTTTCCTGAATATATTCAGGAAAAAACGCATATGCCCTTTTTGGCCAAGTGCATCATTGTGGACGTTCTGCCTCTTTTCCTATGCTTTCAATGCAATTCCAGTCTACCTCCTGAAATCGGTTTCCTGCAATTCTGCCCCGCTTTCAAGTCCTCTTGGCAGCCTTACTTCAGTCTATTTTTGGACGATAGCTGTCATTTATAACTCTGCAGGTTTGTGAATTACAGTGCCCCTGAGCTCCTTTCTTCAACTCGCTTTCTTGTGACCTGGCCGCAACACCGCAGGATGGCTTCAGGCCCTAATCTGGTTCCGGCCCGGCATGCTGAGCCTTTGGTTAATTCCTCTTCCTGGTGGGAAATGAGAGTTAAATTTGCCCGTTCAGACACCTCCAGCTAGTCTCACATTGGTTCTCGCTATTCCTGTTCATCTTCCGCAGAAATTGCAAACTGGGCCAAACAGGAGGTTAAAGGGACTGACTCTCCAAGTGGGGAGAGTGTTAGTAAAGCGTCTGGAATGTTGCACCCGAGTACCAGGGGAGGAAAACTGAGACATATTTGAACACGTCTCCCGATCACATGGTTGATCATACTCTAGGTTCCACATGCATGTTTTAGCTGAAGGAAGAATACCTTAAACCTGGGTAGTTGAAACCCGTGGAATGGGTACCATGCAATGTGATTTCAAAGGGTCTTCATTTGCTCACCGAACCTCTCCAATCCTATCACTGCTGCGTTTATGCCCCTGTACACATGCTTGATTCTCTTTCGGAGACATAGCAATCCATAGGTTTTAAGATACTTACTAGTCAGGTACATTCTTAGGCGTTTAATATGGGGTGTTGAGTCCATTTCGTTGAGCAAGGAGTAGCTCTTGTCTATTCCATATTTGGCTTAAGGAACTTTATCTGTGCTCATTTCAATCTCTGGTTTTATGCAGCACCCCAACTCACCTTTACCCTTAAGCAAGCATAAGTTGGTTTTCTAAATTTGAGACCCTGTTCTGTTCTGTAATTCAGTTCCTGTGTAGCCAAGTTTACATTCCGTGTATTACTGATATCTTATGATGTTTCTTTTTCTGTGTGACTTATTTCAGTTAGAATCATCATACCTGAATCCACTCATTGTGCTGCTAAGGGCCTGATGACACAGATTTCATTGCTGAGTGATATTGCTTTGTAAGTAAATACCACAACTTCTTTATCCATTTTTCACTTTCTGCGATGTTGAACTTGTACTGTAAACGAGGTTCTTGTAAACAGGGCCGTTCCAAACTTTGGGGTGGCTGTGTCTTTTTGATTTTAATTTCCCTAAGCTATAGGACCATAAGTGGAAGTGCCCTAGGTTCTGTTGCTTTGTTTTTTAGATGTTTCAGGAAACACCATACACTTCTCCCGAGTGGTTGTTGGCAATTTACATCCCGCCCATCAGCATAACAAGGCTCCCAGTTCTCCATGGCCTATCCTGCCTTTCTGGATTTTACACTTTTTTCAGATGGCCCTTTTGACCGGGGGGAAGTGAGACTTCATTGTAGTGCAGATTTCCTTTGCAAGCTTGCTTGGTTGGCCAAAAAGGGCGTATGCGTTTTTTCCTGAATATATTCAGGAAAAAACGCATACGCCCTTTTTGGCCAAGTGCATCATTGTGGACGTTCTGCCTCTTTTCCTATGCTTTCAATGCAATTCCAGTCTACCTCCTGAAATCGGTTTCCTGCAATTCTGCCCCGCTTTCAAGTCCTCTTGGCAGCCTTACTTCAGTCTATTTTTGGACGATAGCTGTCATTTATAACTCTGCAGGTGTGTGAATTACAGTGCCCCTGAGCTCCTTTGTTCAACTTGCTTTCTTGTGACCTGGCCGCAACACCGCAGGATGGCTTCAGGCCCTAATCTGGTTCCGGTACGGCACGCTGAGCCTTTGGTTATTTCCTCTTCCTGGTGGGAAATGAGAGTTAAATTTGCCCGTCCAGACACCTCCAGCTAGCCTCTCATTGGTTCTCGCTATTCCTGTTCATCTTCCGCAGAAATTGCAAACTGGGCCAAACAGGAGGTTAAAGGCGCTGACTCTCCAAGTGGGGAGAGTGTTAGTAAAGCGTCTGGAATGTTGCACCCGAGTACCAGGGGAGGAAAACTGAGACATATTTGAACACGTCTCCCGTTCAGATGGTTGATCATACTTGGGTTCCACATGCATGTTTTAGCTGAAGGAAGAATACCTTAAACCTGGAGAGTTAAGACCCGTGTAATGGGTACCATGCAATATGACTTCAAAGGGTCTTCATTTGCTCACCGAAGCTCTCCAATCCTATCACTGCTGCGTTTATGCCCCTGTACACATGCTTGATTCTCTTTCGGAGACATAGCAATCCATAGGTTTTAAGATACTTACTAGTCAGGTACATTCTTAGGCGTTTAATATGCGGTGTTGAGTCCATTTCGTTGAGCAAGGAGTAGCTCTTGTCTATTCCATATTTGACTTAAGGAACTTTATCTGTGCTCATTTCAATCTCTGGTTTTATGCAGCACCCCAACTCACCTTTAAACTTAAGCAAGCATAAGTTGGTTTTCTAAATTTGAGACCCTGTTCTGTTCTGTAATTCAGTTCCTGTGTAGCCAAGTTTACATTCCGTGTATTACTGATATCTTATGATGTTTCTTTTTCTGTGTGACTTACTTCAGTTAGAATCATCATACCTGAATCCACTCATTGTGCTTCTAAGGGCCTGATGACACAGATTTCATTGCTGAGTGATATTGCTTTGTAAGTAAATACCACAACTTCTTTATCCATTTTTCACTTTCTGCGATGTTGAACTTGTACTGTAAACGAGGTTCTTGTAAACAGAGCCGTTCCAAACTTTGGGGTGGCTGTGTCTTTTTGATTTTAATTTCCCTAAGCTATAGGACCATAAGTGGAAGTGCCCTAGGTTCTGTTGCTTTGTTTTTTAGATGTTTCAGGAAACACCATACACTTCTCCCGAGTGGTTGTTGGCAATTTACATCCCGCCCATCAGCATAACAAGGCTCCCAGTTCTCCATGGCCTGTCCTGCCTTTCTGGATTTTACACTTTTTTCAGATGGCCCTTTTGACCGGGGGGAAGTGAGACTTCATTGTAGTGCAGATTTCCTTTGCAAGCTTGCTTGGTTGGCCAAAAAGGGCGTATGCGTTTTTTCCTGAATATATTCAGGAAAAAACGCATACGCCCTTTTTGGCCAAGTGCATCATTGTGGACGTTCTGCCTCTTTTCCTATGCTTTCAATGCAATTCCAGTCTACCTCCTGAAATCGGTTTCCTGCAATTCTGCCCCGCTTTCAAGTCCTCTTGGCAGCCTTACTTCAGTCTATTTTTGGACGATAGCTGTCATTTATAACTCTGCAGGTGTGTGAATTACAGTGCCCCTGAGCTCCTTTGTTCAACTTGCTTTCTTGTGACCTGGCCGCAACACCGCAGGATGGCTTCAGGCCCTAATCTGGTTCCGGTACGGCACGCTGAGCCTTTGGTTATTTCCTCTTCCTGGTGGGAAATGAGAGTTAAATTTGCCCGTGCAGACACCTCCAGCTAGCCTCTCATTGGTTCTCGCTATTCCTGTTCATCTTCCGCAGAAATTGCAAACTGGGCCAAACAGGAGGTTAAAGGCGCTGACTCTCCAAGTGGGGAGAGTGTTAGTAAAGCGTCTGGAATGTTGCACCCGAGTACCAGGGGAGGAAAACTGAGACATATTTGAACACGTCTCCCGTTCAGATGGTTGATCATACTTGGGTTCCACATGCATGTTTTAGCTGAAGGAAGAATACCTTAAACCTGGAGAGTTAAGACCCGTGTAATGGGTACCATGCAATATGACTTCAAAGGGTCTTCATTTGCTCACCGAAGCTCTCCAATCCTATCACTGCTGCGTTTATGCCCCTGTACACATGCTTGATTCTCTTTCGGAGACATAGCAATCCATAGGTTTTAAGATACTTACTAGTCAGGTACATTCTTAGGCGTTTAATATGCGGTGTTGAGTCCATTTCGTTGAGCAAGGAGTAGCTCTTGTCTATTCCATATTTGACTTAAGGAACTTTATCTGTGCTCATTTCAATCTCTGGTTTTATGCAGCACCCCAACTCACCTTTACACTTAAGCAAGCATAAGTTGGTTTTCTAAATTTGAGACCCTGTTCTGTTCTGTAATTCAGTTCCTGTGTAGCCAAGTTTACATTCCGTGTATTACTGATATCTTATGATGTTTCTTTTTCTGTGTGACTTACTTCAGTTAGAATCATCATACCTGAATCCACTCATTGTGCTGCTAAGGGCCTGATGACACAGATTTCATTGCTGAGTGATATTGCTTTGTAAGTATATACCACAACTTCTTTATCCATTTTTCACTTTCTGCAATGTTGAACTTGTACTGTAAACGAGGTTCTTGTAAACAGAGCCGTTCCAAACTTTGGGGTGGCTGTGTCTTTTTGATTTTAATTTCCCTAAGCTATAGGACCATAAGTGGAAGTGCCCTAGGTTCTGTTGCTTTGTTTTTTAGATGTTTCAGGAAACACCATACACTTCTCCCGAGTGGTTGTTGGCAATTTACATCCCGCCCATCAGCATAACAAGGCTCCCAGTACTCCATGGCCTGTCCTGCCTTTCTGGATTTTACACTTTTTTCAGATGGCCCTTTTGACCGGGGGGAAGTGAGACTTCATTGTAGTGCAGATTTCCTTTGCAAGCTTGCTTGGTTGGCCAAAAAGGGCGTATGCGTTTTTTCCTGAATATATTCAGGAAAAAACGCATACGCCCTTTTTGGCCAAGTGCATCATTGTGGACGTTCTGCCTCTTTTCCTATGCTTTCAATGCAATTCCAGTCTACCTCCTGAAATCGGTTTCCTGCAATTCTGCCCCGCTTTCAAGTCCTCTTGGCAGCCTTACTTCAGTCTATTTTTGGACGATAGCTGTCATTTATAACTCTGCAGGTGTGTGAATTACAGTGCCCCTGAGATCCTTTCTTCAACTCGCTTTCTTGTGACCTGGCCGCAACACCGCAGGATGGCTTCAGGCCCTAATCTGGTTCCGGTACGGCACGCTGAGCCTTTGGTTATTTCCTCTTCCTGGTGGGAAATGAGAGTTAAAATTGCCCGTCCAGACACCTCCAGCTAGCCTCTCATTGGTTCTCGCTATTCCTGTTCATCTTCCGCAGAAATTGCAAACTGTGCCAAACAGGAGGTTAAAGGCGCTGACTCTCCAAGTGGGGAGAGTGTTAGTAAAGCGTCTGGAATGTTGCACCCGAGTACCAGGGGAGGAAAACTGAGACATATTTGAACACGTCTCCCGTTCACATGGTTGATCATACTTGGGTTCCACATGCATGTTTTAGCTGAAGGAAGAATACCTTAAACCTGGAGAGTTAAGACCCGTGTAATGGGTACCATGCAATATGACTTCAAAGGGTCTTCATTTGCTCACCGAACCTCTCCAATCCTATCACTGCTGCGTTTATGCCCCTGTACACATGCTTGATTCTCTTTCGGAGACATAGCAATCCATAGGTTTTAAGATACTTACTAGTCAGGTACATTCTTAGGCGTTTAATATGCGGTGTTGAGTCCATTTCGTTGAGCAAGGAGTAGCTCTTGTCTATTCCATATTTGACTTAAGGAACTTTATCTGTGCTCATTTCAATCTCTGGTTTTACGCAGCACCCCAACTCACCTTTACCCTTAAGCAAGCATAAGTTGGTTTTCTAAATTTGAGACCCTGTTCTGTTTTGTAATTCAGTTCCTGTGTAGCCAAGTTTACATTCCGTGTATTACTGATATCTTATGATGTTTCTTTTTCTGTGTGACTTACTTCAGTTAGAATCATCATACCTGAATCCACTCATTGTGCTGCTAAGGGCCTGATGACACAGATTTCATTGCTGAGTGATATTGCTTTGTAAGTAAATACCACAACTTCTTTATCCATTTTTCACTTTCTGCGATGTTGAACTTGTACTGTAAACGAGGTTCTTGTAAACAGAGCCGTTCCAAACTTTGGGGTGGCTGTGTCTTTTTGATTTTAATTTCCCTAAGCTATAGGACCATAAGTGGAAGTGCCCTAGGTTCTGTTGCTTTGTTTTTTAGATGTTTCAGGAAACACCATACACTTCTCCCCAGTGGTTGTTGGCAATTTACATCCCGCCCATCAGCATAACAAGGCTCCCAGTTCTCTATGGCCTGTCCTGCCTTTCTGGATTTTACACTTTTTTCAGATGGCCCTTTTGACCGGGGGGAAGTGAGACTTCATTGTAGTGCAGATTTCCTTTGCAAGCTTGCTTGGTTGGCCAAAAAGGGCGTATGCGTTTTTTCCTGAATATATTCAGGAAAAAACGCATACGCCCTTTTTGGCCAAGTGCATCATTGTGGACGTTCTGCCTCTTTTCCTATGCTTTCAATGCAATTCCAGTCTACCTCCTGAAATCGGTTTCCTGCAATTCTGCCCCGCTTTCAAGTCCTCTTGGCAGCCTTACTTCAGTCTATTTTTGGACGATAGCTGTCATTTATAACTCTGCAGGTGTGTGAATTACAGTGCCCCTGAGCTCCTTTCTTCAACTTGCTTTCTTGTGACCTGGCCGCAACACCGCAGGATGGCTTCAGGCCCTAATCTGGTTCCGGTACGGCACGCTGAGCCTTTGGTTATTTCCTCTTCCTGGTGGGAAATGAGAGTTAAATTTGCCCGTCCAGACACCTCCAGCTAGCCTCTCATTGGTTCTCGCTATTCCTGTTCATCTTCCGCAGAAATTGCAAACTGGGCCAAACAGGAGGTTAAAGGCGCTGACTCTCCAAGTGGGGAGAGTGTTAGTAAAGCGTCTGGAATGTTGCACCCGAGTACCAGGGGAGGAAAACTGAGACATATTTGAACACGTCTCCCGTTCAGATGGTTGATCATACTTGGGTTCCACATGCATGTTTTAGCTGAAGGAAGAATACCTTAAACCTGGAGAGTTAAGACCCGTGTAATGGGTACCATGCAATATGACTTCAAAGGGTCTTCATTTGCTCACCGAAGCTCTCCAATCCTATCACTGCTGCGTTTATGCCCCTGTACACATGCTTGATTCTCTTTCGGAGACATAGCAATCCATAGGTTTTAAGATACTTACTAGTCAGGTACATTCTTAGGCGTTTAATATGCGGTGTTGAGTCCATTTCGTTGAGCAAGGAGTAGCTCTTGTCTATTCCATATTTGACTTAAGGAACTTTATCTGTGCTCATTTCAATCTCTGGTTTTATGCAGCACCCCAACTCACCTTTACACTTAAGCAAGCATAAGTTGGTTTTCTAAATTTGAGACCCTGTTCTGTTCTGTAATTCAGTTCCTGTGTAGCCAAGTTTACATTCCGTGTATTACTGATATCTTATGATGTTTCTTTTTCTGTGTGACTTACTTCAGTTAGAATCATCATACCTGAATCCACTCATTGTGCTGCTAAGGGCCTGATGACACAGATTTCATTGCTGAGTGATATTGCTTTGTAAGTAAATACCACAACTTCTTTATCCATTTTTCACTTTCTGCGATGTTGAACTTGTACTGTAAACGAGGTTCTTGTAAACAGAGCCGTTCCAAACTTTGGGGTGGCTGTGTCTTTTTGATTTTAATTTCCCTAAGCTATAGGACCATAAGTGGAAGTGCCCTAGGTTCTGTTGCTTTGTTTTTTAGATGTTTCAGGAAACACCATACACTTCTCCCGAGTGGTTGTTGGCAATTTACATCCCGCCCATCAGCATAACAAGGCTCCCAGTTCTCCATGGCCTGTCCTGCCTTTCTGGATTTTACACTTTTTTCAGATGGCCCTTTTGACCAGGGGGAAGTGAGACTTCATTGTAGTGCAGATTTCCTTTGCAAGCTTGCTTGGTTGGCCAAAAAGGGCGTATGCGTTTTTTCCTGAATATATTCAGGAAAAAACGCATACGCCCTTTTTGGCCAAGTGCATCATTGTGGACGTTCTGCCTCTTTTCCTATGCTTTCAATGCAATTCCAGTCTACCTCCTGAAATCGGTTTCCTGCAATTCTGCCCCGCTTTCAAGTCCTCTTGGCAGCCTTACTTCAGTCTATTTTTGGACGATAGCTGTCATTTATAACTCTGCAGGTTTGTGAATTACAGTGCCCCTGAGCTCCTTTCTTCAACTCGCTTTCTTGTGACCTGGCCGCAACACCGCAGGATGGCTTCAGGCCCTAATCTGGTTCCGGTACGGCACGCTGAGCCTTTGGTTATTTCCTCTTCCTGGTGGGAAATGAGAGTTAAAATTGCCCGTCCAGACACCTCCAGCTAGCCTCTCATTGGTTCTCGCTATTCCTGTTCATCTTCCGCAGAAATTGCAAACTGTGCCAAACAGGAGGTTAAAGGCGCTGACTCTCCAAGTGGGGAGAGTGTTAGTAAAGCGTCTGGAATGTTGCACCCGAGTACCAGGGGAGGAAAACTGAGACATATTTGAACACGTCTCCCGTTCACATGGTTGATCATACTTGGGTTCCACATGCATGTTTTAGCTGAAGGAAGAATACCTTAAACCTGGAGAGTTAAGACCCGTGTAATGGGTACCATGCAATATGACTTCAAAGGGTCTTCATTTGCTCACCGAACCTCTCCAATCCTATCACTGCTGCGTTTATGCCCCTGTACACATGCTTGATTCTCTTTCGGAGACATAGCAATCCATAGGTTTTAAGATACTTACTAGTCAGGTACATTCTTAGGCGTTTAATATGCGGTGTTGAGTCCATTTCGTTGAGCAAGGAGTAGCTCTTGTCTATTCCATATTTGACTTAAGGAACTTTATCTGTGCTCATTTCAATCTCTGGTTTTATGCAGCACCCCAACTCACCTTTACCCTTAAGCAAGCATAAGTTGGTTTTCTAAATTTGAGACCCTGTTCTGTTTTGTAATTCAGTTCCTGTGTAGCCAAGTTTACATTCCGTGTATTACTGATATCTTATGATGTTTCTTTTTCTGTGTGACTTACTTCAGTTAGAATCATCATACCTGAATCCACTCATTGTGCTGCTAAGGGCCTGATGACACAGATTTCATTGCTGAGTGATATTGCTTTGTAAGTAAATACCACAACTTCTTTATCCATTTTTCACTTTCTGCGATGTTGAACTTGTACTGTAAACGAGGTTCTTGTAAACAGAGCCGTTCCAAACTTTGGGGTGGCTGTGTCTTTTTTATTTTAATTTCCCTAAGCTATAGGACCATAAGTGGAAGTGCCCTAGGTTCTGTTGCTTTGTTTTTTAGATGTTTCAGGAAACACCATACACTTCTCCCCAGTGGTTGTTGGCAATTTACATCCCGCCCATCAGCATAACAAGGCTCCCAGTTCTCCATGGCCTGTCCTGCCTTTCTGGATTTTACACTTTTTTCAGATGGCCCTTTTGACCGGGGGGAAGTGAGACTTCATTGTAGTGCAGATTTCCTTTGCAAGCTTGCTTGGTTGGCCAAAAAGGGCGTATGCGTTTTTTCCTGAATATATTCAGGAAAAAACGCATACGCCCTTTTTGGCCAAGTGCATCATTGTGGACGTTCTGCCTCTTTTCCTATGCTTTCAATGCAATTCCAGTCTACCTCCTGAAATCGGTTTCCTGCAATTCTGCCTTGCTTTCAATGCCTCTTCATAGCCTTACCTCAATATATTTTTTAAAAATAGTTGGCCTTTATAACTCTGCAGGTTTTCGAATTGCAGTGGCCCTTAGCTCCATTTTTTAGCTCTTATTTTTGTGGTATTGCCCCATAACCAAAGGATTCCTTGAAGCCCTATTTTTCTTCTGGGGCACCTGCTGTGCCTTTGGTTAATTCTTCTTACTGATGTGATATTAGAGTGACATGTGCCCATTGAAACCGCTACAGCTAGTTTCTCACTGGTTCCCCCTATTCCCATTCATCCTCTGCACTAACTGCAGACTGTGCGATACCAGAACTTAAAGGCATTGACTCCATGTGGGGATGTTGTTAGTAAAGCGGCTGGAATGTCGATCCGGAGCCCCAGGAGAGGAAAAATGAGGTGCGTTTTAGAAACCTTTCCCGATCATATGGTATACCAGTCGCTGGGTTTCCCAAGCATGGTTTAGCTGTAGGAAGATTCCCTTCAACCTGGAGTGTTGGGACCCTTGGACTGAGTAGCATGAAGTATTGCATTAAACTTTCGGCAGTTGCTCACCAAAGCTCACCAATCCTGTCAGCCCCAAGTGTCCAGCCTTATGTCTTATCCAGCTGTGGGTTTATATGTGGTCAATCCAGGTTGCATCACAGCCCCTGAGCGAATTTTGTAAGAATTTTTCTCTCTTTCATTGTTTCAGCGTTTTGTTTTTAAAATTTATTTCTATAATGGGGTTTAGCTCCTTTTCACTGCTGTGTTTGTGCCGCTCTGCACACACTTGATTCCCTTATGGAGATATATCAATACATGGGTTTTAAGATTCTTATTCCTCAGATATATTTCTCTGCGGTGTATAGGGTGTGTTGAGGCCTGTTCATTGAGCAAGGTGTAGATCTTGTCTAATACCTATTTGGTTTATTGAACGGTATCTGTGCTAATTTCAAACTCTGGTTTTATGCATCACCCCACCTCTCCTTTCCCCTTAAGCTGACATAAGTGTGTTTTCTAAATGTGAGACACTGTTCTGTTCTGTAATTCATTTCTTGTGCAGCCATATTTACCCTCCCTCTATAAGTGATATCTTATGATATGTTTCTTTTTCTGTTTGACTTATTTCAAGTAGTATTATCGGACCTAAATCCACTCTTTATCCTTCTACTAGCCTTATTACATTGATTTCATGGTGAAGAGATATTCCATTGTACATAAGTACCACATCTTCTTTATCCATTGTTCTCTTTCCTGGGATATTTAAGGTGTACTGAAGTTGAGGTTCTTGTAAACAGAGTAGCCCTAAACTGTGGTGTGCTTGTGTCTTGTTGATTTTTAGACTTCCCTAGATATACTCCCATGATTGGAAGTGTCCTATGCTCTGTAGCTCTGTTTTTTAGATGATTTAGGAACCACCATACACTTCTCCAGAGTGGCTCTCGGCAGTTCACACACTGCCCATCAGCGTATAAAGGCTCCCTGTTCTCCATGGCCTGTCCTGCATTTCTGGTTTTTACAATTTTTTAGGATGGCCCTTTTGACCGGTGGGAAGTGAGACTTCTTTGTTGTGCACATTTGCATTGCTTGCTTGCTTCGTTGCCCATAAAGTGCGTATGCGTTTTTTCCTGGATATAATCAGGAAAAAACGCATACGCCCTTTTGGGCCAACTGCATCATTGTCGAAATTCTGCCGCTTTTCATGTGCGTTAAAGACGAGTCCAATCTATCTCTTGAAATCTGTTTCTTGCAATTCTGTCTTGCATTCAGATCCTCTTCTTTGCCTTACCTCAACATATTTTTGGACGTTAGTTTTCATTTATAACTCTGCAGGTTTGTGAATTGCAGTGACCCTGAGCTCCATTTTTTAAGTTGCTCTTTTGTGAGCTGGCCTCAAACCCGCAGGATTGCTTCAGGCCCTATTTTGGCTCCGGCGAGGCAGGCTGAGCCTTTCTTTAATTCTTATTCTTAATGGGAAATTAGAGTGATATGTGCCCGTCCAAACCCCTACAACTCTTCTCTCATTGGTTCCCCCTCTTCCCGTTCATCCTCCTCACAATTTGCAAAATGTGTGAAACAGAAGTTTAAATGTGCTGATTCTCCAAGTGGGGAGATTCTAAGTAGCGTGGCTGGAATGGTGAACAGGAGCACCAGGAGAGGATAAATGAGGTGCATTTTAGACACATCTCCCGATCACATGGTGTACAGTCCTCTGGGTTTTCCATGCATGTTTTAGCTGTAGGAAGATCCCTTGAACCTGCAGATTTGGGACCCATTGAATGGGTACCAGGTAGTATTACTTTAAAGGGTGTGCATTTCCTCACCCAACCTCACATTTCTCTTAGCGCAAACAGTTTCCAGCCTTATGTCTCATCCTGCTGTGGGTCTAGATGTGTTCAATCCATGTTGCATCACCGTCCCTGAGGAAAAGTTGTAAGAGGTTTTCTCTGTCTCTCTGTCGTTTATTTTTTTCAATTTATTACTATATTGGTTACAGCTGATTTTCAAAGCTCTGTTTCTTGCTGCTGTACATCCACTTGATTCGCGTACAGAGAGACATCAATAAATTCTTTTTCAGATTCTTACCAGTCGTATATATTCTTTTCCGGTGACTTGAGTGTGCTGAGTGCAGTTCTTTTAGCTACCGTGTAGGCCTTGTTGATTATCAGTTTGGTATTTGGAATGGTATCTTTGCTAATTTCAACCTCCTGGATGATGCCTCACCCCTCCCCACCTTTCCCGTTTAGCAGCCTTATGCGTGTTTTCTACATATTTGACTATGTTTTTGTTTTGTAATTTATTTCATGTGTAGCCATTTTGGATTCCACCTTTAAGTGATATCTTATGATATGTGTCTTTTTCTTTTTGAATTCTGTCACTTAGAATGATCATACGTAACTCCTCCGGAGTTGTTACAACTGGCCATATTTCATTGATTTCCAGGCTGAATAATATTCCACTCTACCTAAGTACCACATCTCTATCCATTTTTTCCCTCCAGAGACATTTAAGTTATATCCTAGTCGAGGATCTTTTAAACAGAGAGGGGGTAAACATTGGGGTGCCTGTGTCCTCTCGATTTTTGTTTTTCCCAAGATATACGCCCATGAGTGCAAGTGCCCTATGCTCTGTAGCTCATTTTTTAGATGCTTTAGTAAACACAATACACTTCTCCAGAATGGCCGTTGGCAATATACATTTCCACTATAAGTCTCACAGGGCTCCCTCTTCTCGTTGCCCTGTCCTGCATTTCTGTTGTTTACGCTTTATGAGGATGGCTCTTCTGACTGATGCGAAGTGATATCTTTTGTAGTATTGACTTCCAGTGCCCACCTGTTTGGTTGGCTAAAAAAGTGTATGCCCTTTTCTTGAATATATACAGAAAAGAACGCATACACCCTTTTTGGCCAACTGCAATGTTGGCAATGTTCAGCTCCTTTTCTTGTGCTTAATGGCGAGTCCTTTCTACCTCCTCAAATCCCTTTCCTGCCATTCTCCCTTGCTTACAAGTCCTTTTCTCTGACTTTCCTCAAGACATTTTTCAGTGATGGATATTTTCAACTCTGCAGTTTTGTGAATTTTACTGCCCCTGAGTTCCATTGTTCAACTCGTGTTTATGGGAACTGGCCACAAAGCAGCGGGATTTCCTCAAGCCCTATACTGTTTCCATGGGCAACCCTAGCCTTTGGTCAATTCGTCTTCCTGATTGGAAATTAGAGTGACATGTGCCTGTCTGAACACCTAGGACTTGTCTCTCATTGTTCCTCATCCTTCCGCTTCATCCTCTGGACAAATTCCAAACTGTACGCAACAGGATGTTGACAGTGCTGACATCTCCAAGTGGGGAGACTGTTAGTAAAGACGCTGGAGGGGTGAACCCGAGCACCAGGAGATGAGGAGATGAGATGCCTTTTCCAAACTCTTCCCGATCAGACGGTATACCATCCTCTGGGTGTGACAGACATGTTTTAGCAGTAGGAAGAGTCCCATTCATGTAAGGAGAACACCAGGGCTTTTTCAAAATCAGTGTCTCCCCGAAACCCAAACTGGGGAAGTTTTTAAGCTACGGCTACACATATGTTCATTAAGGGCCTTGGGAAGTAGGCAGAGTCCAAACTTTAGATGATTGAAGTCTTCAGGGTCAGAAGCACTCACCACCAGCTTCCCTTAGGCTACACTTTAACTGTCATTGATAGATGATGTCAATAAAAATATCTATTCTTTTTCAGATTATTTCCCCTTATAGGTTATTGCAAAATGTTGAGTGTAGTTCCCTGTGCTATACAGTAGTTCCTTGTTGATGATCTATTTTATACATAGCAGTGTGTATGTGTTCATTCCAAACTGTTAATTTATCCCTCCTCCCACCTTTCCCCTTTGGTAATAATAAATTATAAGATTTTATACTTCTCAGAAATGGGGGAGCTGAAAGAGAGGTATCATTTTCAATGGAAAAGCATTTAAAACAAGATTGAAGGTTTAACCAAGATTATTAGCTGTACATCCTTGGAAAGAAATCACTTCGTTTCTCTAATATTGACCTGACAAATAAGACAAACCTTTTCACTGAACTTGCTTATAAAAAGTGATGGAAATATCAAATGGAAGTGTTAAAAACATCTTATTTTACCCGAGCCTTATACACTGTTCTATGTTAACTACAGTTTGGCTCACACATCTGTTCATTGAGGTTACAATAGTCTCAATTTCTGTTACTGATCCTCCAGAGTGGACCCCAACAAGTGTCCCCCTGCCCAGTGTCATTGGGGCCAACAGATCGAGACTGAGTTTGGTTCACAAGCAAAGGAAACTTTATATTTTGATCAGAGAATGGAGAGGTGAGAGCATGCACTACCCCGTGGGCTGTGGGCTGGGCTGCTGTGTAGAGATCCTGTCAGAGTCAGTGGGAGGGAGGGAGGCGGCGGAGCTCTCGAGGGCCGGGTTGGCTGTAGCTCAGGCTCTATATCGTGGAGTCTGCACTGGGCCCCAGGAGCTGAGGTGTCGACCCAGCCATTCTGCACTAGGAAATCTGGTCTGAAGTGCCGGGTGTGGAACCTCTGCATGCGGGACCCTAGGAGCACGTGAAATTAGACAAAGCACAAAGGATAAAAAAGGTTAGACTTGACTTTATTGCCCAGATTCTATTTTTATCTCCCAGGGATTTTTAATGGGCTTTGCTGGGGACAAACCCCTCCTCTGCCTTTTGTCCCGTTCCTCATTCTTGGAGTGCTGAGGGTGCAGACCCTTCTTCTGTAACTGCTGAGTGCTGAGTTGGGAGCCCTCATACCCTGGGGCGAGGGTCAGAGCTTCTCCCCAGCAGCCTCCCGGTGACGTTGATTGTCCCCAGGACCCCTGCCTCCCTGCTCGTCCACCTGAGCACCAGCATTGGAAGTGTTATAGATTCTAATGACCTTTAAGGGTCCAGGAAAGAGATGTGCAGAGACGCTGTGGGGGCCGGTTTCACCCCGCCCCACATTTGTTCGGCCACCTTAGGCTGACCGTCTCTGCCAGCCTAGATGCTCTGACCAGTAGTCTGCGCTTTCTTCAGTTAGGCCCCTGAATTAACATACAAACAGCACCAGGTGTCAGAGCCCTGCCCGCTCAACTCCCAGACAGTCCAGGGTCAGTGGTGATCAAGGACCATGATGGCTACTGAGTCAACAGCCTTTTGAAGTAAACAGGAGTCCAGCCGGTCTTATTGGCCACCATCATCACGGTGTCTGTAGGCTTTTCTATGGTGACAGTGTGGTATACTGTTCCCCCGCCAAGATTATTAGCTCCCCTCTGGGTGCAGTAAGTCCTGCAAGCAGTAGTCTACTCTTTTGGGACACACTCTTGTTGTTTTATGAGAGAAACTCCAGGTCAAGTGATGTTCACACGAGTCGTCATGGTGCCCTGTTGCCCCCGGTTATCTCTCTGGATGTTGGAGTTGGAGGGCCTCCTCACTCGAGGTCGGTGTGCCCACGGAGCGAACCCTGCAACTTCAGGGCATGGTTGGTGGTTAGGATCACCACGTGGGGTCCTTTTCCCTTAGGAGGGAGGTGGCCTTTTGGGCTGCTGATTTCCAGGTTTTTAGATACCGCCAGTATCTTGGCCAGATGTGGCAGTGGGCCAAGCCCCTTAGTGACCGTAGTTTATCCTACCTGGATGGCATTCTTGCATTGTTCCATTTCAAGTGGTCCCAGTTTTTGCACTAATTCTCCAATGGCGATTCACCTTTCACCGGGAATGTAAAGGTCAAAGGGTTTAGCTAAATTAGGGAGTTCCAGGGCAAGGGTCTGAATTGACTGCTCTTTCCATTCTTGAAAGGCCACTTCTGGATTCTATTCAAAAGGATCATCATCTTTTCCTTTCAGTGTTTCATATAGAGGCCCAGCTAGTAGACTGTAGCTAGGGATCCAGAAGCAGCAAACCCTGGCCTCCCCAGGAACCCCTAAGCTGTCTTCTAGTTTTAGAAAGGGGTAAGGCTGAAAATGGTTTCTTCCCTTTCCTGGGATGGGCTTCTCTGACCTTCTGTGAGAATGAAGCCCAGGCAGGTCACCGCAGTCTGTGATATTTGAGCTTTTTCTTGGACAACTTCTATCCTTTATTGGCTTGGTAGTTCAGAGGCCTCCTTAGTAGGGCTGGTGATCAGAATGTCGTCTGCATATTGAAGGAGGGTTTCCTTTTCCAGAGGTAGAACTTTTAGGTCTTTAGCTAAGCTTTCCCCAAAGATGGTGTGGGAATTTTTGCACCCTTGGGGCCAGACGGCCCGGAAGTATTGTTTTAGTTGTATGTTGAGTCCTGCCACTCACAAGCCAAAATTTCTTGTGACTCTGGGACTAATGGAATACAAAAGAAGGCATCATTGAAGACTAATACAGAATACCATGTCCTGGTGGTTGGTAGAATGACCAGCAGGGTGTAGGAATTAGGAGCAACTGGAGGTATATCCTCGGTGGCTTCACTGACTGTCCTGACATCCTTTACCAGGTCCCCAGCAGCCCATGGGGCTCTCGTGGTCAGACCAATCCCAGAATATGGAGCTCACCTGGGCAGGTACCCCACCCCCACCCCAGCCCACGGGGCTCTCGTGGTCAGGCCCCTCCCAGGATACAGAGCTACCCTTGCAGGTACCGTGGCAGGGCTGGGCACACAGGAACCGTGCACATAGCCCTCATTGCAGAGCACCCCCAGCTCACCTGTCGCTCAGAGCTGACACAGAGCACCTCAGAGCAGGACTTGAACTAACAAACAGCAGCTGCGACAGGTCTGTGACCCTGGGCATCACTCCGTGAGGCCTCCCTCCACCTGGTCTTCCAGAGACTTCCACTGCACCCGGGGCACCAGGCCTCTGTCTCCAACCACCACCCACCCCTCCTCTCCCTGACTCCTGGGTTCCTCTCATTAGGAGAGGGTTTTCTTGAAGTTGTCTCCCACTCATGGGCCAGATAAAATGATTAGAAAACAAGCCAAAGCTGCAGCCCCTTGTCTATCCTGACTCTCAGGAGCCCACACCTGTTCCTTGGACCTGGCCGGTTCAGCAAGTTCCATTTTCTGCAACTGTGAGCCCCTGAGGGGTGATGATTGGCTGACCTGGGCAGCCTTACCGTGCCGGCCAGCCCTCCCCAGGTGTGCCTGGGTTGAGATCAATATAAATACCACTCCAGGCAGCAAGAGCCCCTGCAGCCGTGCCTGACGCCATTTTCTCTGCCCTGTCAGCAGTCTCGGGGCTGGGCTGGTGGGAGGGAGTGAGAGGCCACGGCTTTGTGGGTGGCCCAGTGTGAGTGGGGCTCTGCTGGACTTTCTGCAGCAGTTGCCAGGCTGCCACCTGCTAAAGAAGAGGATGTGTCACCCATACCTGCTGCTGGAATTTCTCCCTGGGCAGAGGTGAGGAAGGAAAAAAGCAGTGGGGGCAGGGACAGGACGGGTATCTCAGGCAGGGAAATGGAAATCTTCCAGAAGAGCACCCAGGGCCAGGACCATCCTGGCTGGCCTGCAGGCACCAAGTCGGCCGGCATGCTGTCACTCGTGTGGCTCTATGGCCCTTCCTCTAGGCTTTCAAGTCCTTGTATATATTCAGGTGTTTTACCTGGGACGGGTGGGAATAGTTCAGCAGCAACTGGCCTGGGGCTCAGCTCACGTTTACTCACAGATGCCTCGGCACGGTGCCCCAGCTTTGCAATGAGGACGCTTGTTGCGTGGGGGCTGCTGGCTGAATGGGAGACGATTCCCCACCACTGACCAACTTCAGAATTGTTTACAACTGGAGCAAGTGCCCTGATACGGTTTTCCTCTGTGTAACTGGTGGGTTCTGTGTTTTTTTTCTCTTTTTCGTTTTTGGTTCAAGGTAGATTTTATTCCTCTTTTTTGTATTTACAGATATAAGCATGGAAATAATTTATTCATATAAATACATGTATGTGCAGGGAATAATTGTTTTTTCTGTTTTATTTTTTAAATTTTACTTCTTTTTAATTTTGAATTTTATTTTATATTTTTATACAGCAGGTTCTTATTGGTTATCTATTTTATACATATAAATGTATACATGCCAATCCCAGTCTCTCAACTCCTCCCACCACCACCCCTCCAACAGCTTTCCCCCCTTGTTGTCCATACGTTTGTTGTCTACATCTGTTGCTCTATTTATGCCTTGCAAAATGGTTAATCTGTACAGTTTTTCTAGGTTCCACATATATGCATGAATATACAAGATTTGTTTTTCTCTTTCTGACTTACTTCACTCTGTATGACAGTCTCTAGATCCATCGACGTCTCTACAAATGACCCAATTTCATTCCTTTTCATGGCTTAGTAATATTCCATTTTATATATGTACCACAGCTTTATGCATTCGTCTGTCTGTGGGCATTTAGGTTGCTTCCATTACCTCGATATTGTAAATAGTGATGCAATGAACATTGCGGTGAATGACTCTTTTTGATTTATGGTTTTGTCTGGGTATATGTCCAGTACTGGGATTGCTGTATCATATGGTAATTCTATTGTTAGTTTCTTAAGAAATTCCATATTGTTCTCCATAATGACTGTATCAATTTATATTCCCAACAATAGTGGAAGAGGGTTCCTTTTCTCCACACCCTTTCCAGCATTTTTTGTTTGTAGATTTTCAATGATGCCTATTCTACCAGGTGTGAGGTGATACCTCATTGTTGAATCCATTTCGTTGAGCAAGGGGTAGCTCTTGTCTATTCCATATTTGGCTTATGGAACGGTATCTGTGCTAATTTCAAACTCTGCTTTTATGCAGCACCCCAACTCACCTTCCCCCTTACGCAGGCATAAGTTGGTTTTCTAAACTTGAGACCCTGTTCTGTTTTGTAATTCAGTTCATGTGTAGCCAAGTTCACATTCCGTGTATTAGTGATACCTTATGATGTTTCTTTTTCTGTGTGACTTATTTCACTTAGAATCATCGTGCCTCAATGCACTCATTATGCTGGTACGGGCCTGGTGACATAGATTTCATTGCTGAGTGGTATTCTGTTGTACATAAGTACCGCAACTTCTTTATCCATTATTTGCTCTCTGGGATATTTAACTTGTGCCGTAGAAGAGATTTCTGTAAAAAGAGCCATCCCAAATTTTGGGGTTGCTGTGTCTTTTTGATATTAATTTCCCTAAGCTATAGGACCATAAGTGGAAGTGCCCTAGGCTCTGTTGCTTTGTTTTTTAGATGTTTCAGGAAACACCATACACATCTCCCGAGTGTCTGTTGGCAATTTACATCCCGCCCATCAGCATAACAAGGCTCCCAGTTCTCCATGGCCTGTCCTGCCTTTCTGGGTTTTACACTTTTTTCAGATGGCCCTTTTGACCGGGGGGAAGTGAGACTTCATTGTAGTGCAGATTTCCTTTGCAAGCTTGCTTGGTTGGCCAAAAAGGGCGTATGCGTTTTTTCCTGAATATATTCAGGAAAAAACGCATACGCCCTTTTGGCCAAGTGCATCATTGTGGACGTTCTGCCTCTTTTCCTATGCTTTCAGTGCAATTCCAGTCTACCTCCTGAAATCGGTTTCCTGCAATTCTGCCCCGCTTTCAAGTCCTCTTGGCAGCCTTACTTCAGTCTATTTTTGGACGATAGCTGTCATTTATAACTCTGCAGGTTTGTGAATTACAGTGCCCCTGAGCTCCTTTCTTCAACTCGCTTTCTTGTGACCTGGCCGCAACACCGCAGGATGGCTTCAGGCCCTAATCTGGTACCGGCCCGGCACGCTGAGCCTTTGGTTAATTCCTCTTCCTGGTGGGAAATGAGAGTTAAATTTGCCCGTCCAGACACCTCCAGCTAGCCTCTCATTGGTTCTCGCTATTCCTGTTCATCTTCCGCAGAAATTGCAAACTGGGCCAAACAGGAGGTTAAAGGCACTGACTCTCCAAGTCGGGAGAGTGTTAGTAAAGCGTCTGGAATGTTGCACCCGAGTACCAGGGGAGGAAAACTGAGACATATTTGAACACGTCTCCCGTTCACATGGTTGATCATACTCTGGGTTCCACATGCATGTTTTAGCTGAAGGAAGAATACCTTAAACCTGGAGAGTTGAGACCCGTGGAATGGGTACCATGCAATATGACTTCAAAGGGTCTTCATTTGCTCACCGAACCTCTCCAATCCTATCACTGCTGCGTTTATGCCCCTGTACACACGCTTGATTCGCTTTTGGAGACATAGCAATCCATAGGTTTTAAGATACTTACTAGTCAGGTACATTCTTAGGCGTTTAATATGCGGTGTTGAGTCCATTTCGTTGAGCAAGGAGTAGCTCTTGTCTATTCCATATTTGGCTTAAGGAACTTTATCTGTGCTCATTTCAATCTCTGGTTTTATGCAGCACCCCAACTCACCTTTCCCCTTAAGCAAGCATAAGTTGGTTTTCTAAATTTGAGACCCTGTTCTGTTTTGGAATGCAGTTCCTGTGTAGCCAAGTTTACATTCCGTGTATTACTGATATCTTATGATGTTTCTTTTTCTGTGTGACTTATTTCAGTTAGAATCATCGTACCTGAATCCACTCATTATGCTGCTAAGGGCCTGATGACATAGATTTCATTGCTGAGTGATACTGCATTGTACGTAAGTACCTCAAGTTCTTTATCCATTTTTCACTTTCTGTGATATTGAACTTGTACGGTAAACGAGGTTCTTGTAAACGGCGGCGTCCCAAACTTTGGGGTGGCTGTGTCTTTTTGATTTTAATTTCCCTAAGCTATAGGACCATAAGTGGAAGTGCCCTAGGCTCTGTTGCTTTGTTTTTTAGATGTTTCAGGAAACACCATACACTTCTCCCGAGTGGTTGTTGGCAATTTACATCCCACCCATCAGCATAACAAGGCTCCCAGTTCTCCATGGCCTGTCCTGCCTTTCTGGATTTTACACTTTTTTCAGATGGCCCTTTTGACCGGGGGGAAGTGAGACTTCATTGTAGTGCAGATTTCCTTTGCAAGCTTGCTTGGTTGGCCAAAAAGGGCGTATGCGTTTTTTCCTGAATATATTCAGGAAAAAACGCATACGCCCTTTTTGGCCAAGTGCATCATTGTGGACGTTCTGCCTCTTTTCCTATGCTTTCAATGCAATTCCAGTCTACCTCCTGAAATCGGTTTCCTGCAATTCTGCCCCGCTTTCAAGTCCTCTTGGCAGCCTTACTTCAGTCTATTTTTGGACGATAGCTGTCATTTATAACTCTGCAGGTTTGTGAATTACAGTGCCCCTGAGCTCCTTTCTTCAACTCGCTTTCTTGTGAGCTGGCCGCAACACCGCAGGATGGCTTCAGGCCCTAATCTGGTTCCGGCACGGCACGCTGAGCCTTTGGTTAATTCCTCTTCCTGGTGGGAAATGAGAGTTAAATTTGCCCGTCCAGACACCTCCAGCTAGTCTCTCATTGGTTCTCGTTATTCCTGTTCATCTTCCACAGAAATTGCAAACTGGGCCAAACAGGTGGTTAAAGGGACTGACTCTCCAAGTCGGGAGAGTGTTCGTAAAGCGTCTGGAATGTTGCACCCGAGTACCAGGGGAAGAAAACTGAGACATATTTGAACACGTCTCCCGATCACATGGTTGATCATACTCTGGGTTCCACATGCATGTTTTAGCTGAAGGAAGAATACCTAAAACCTGGGTAGTTGATACCCGTGAAATGGGTACCATGCAATATGACTTCAAAGGGTCTTCATTTGCTCACCGAACCTCTCCAATCCTATCACTGCTGCGTTTATGCCCCTGTACACATGCTTGATTCTCTTTCGGAGACATAGCAATCCATAGGTTTTAAGATACTTACTAGTCAGGTACATTCTTAGGCGTTTAATATGCGGTGTTGAGTCCATTTCGTTGAGCAAGGAGTAGCTCTTGTCTATTCCATATTTGGCTTAAGGAACTTTATCTGTGCTCATTTCAATCTCTGGTTTTATGCAGCACCCCAACTCACCTTTCCCCTTAAGCAAGCATAAGTTGGTTTTCTAAATTTGAGACCCTGTTCTGTTCTGTAATTCAGTTCCTGTGTAGCCAAGTTTACATTCCGTGTATTACTGATATCTTATGATGTTTCCTTTTCTGTGTGACTTATTTCAGTTAGAATCATCATACCTGAATCCACTCATTGTGCTGCTAAGTGCCTGATGACACAGATTTCATTGCTGAGTGATATTGCTTTGTAAGTAAATACCACAACTTCTTTATCCATTTTTCACTTTCTGCGATGTTGAACTTGTACTGTAAACGAGGTTCTTGTAAACAGAGCCGTTCCAAACTTTGGGGTGGCTGTGTCTTTTTGATTTTAAATTCCCTAAGCTATAGGACCATAAGTGGAAGTGCCCTAGGCTCTGTTGCTTTGTATTTTAGAGGTTTCAGGAAACACCATACACTTCTCCGGAGTGGTTGTTGGCAATTTACATCCCGCCCATCAGCATAACAAGGCTCCCAGTTCTCCATGGCCTGTCCTGCCTTTCTGGATTTTACACTGTTTTCACATGGCCCTTTTGACCGGGGGGAAGTGAGACTTCATTGTAGTGCAGATTTCCTTTGCAAGCTTGCTTGGTTGGCCAAAAAGGGCGTATGCGTTTTTTCCTGAATATATTCAGGAAAAAACGCATACGCCCTTTTTGGCCAAGTGCATCATTGTGGACGTTCTGCCTCTTTTCCTATGCTTTCAATGCAATTCCAGTCTACCTCCTGAAATCGGTTTCCTGCAATTCTGCCCCGCTTTCACGTCCTCTTGGCAGCCTTACTTCAGTCTATTTTTCGACGATAGCTGTCATTTATAACTCTGCAGGTTTGTGAATTACAGTGCCCCTGAGCTCCTTTCTTCAACTCGCTTTCTTGTGACCTGGCCGCAACACCGCAGGATGTCTTCAGGCCCTAATCTGGTTCCGGCACGGCAAGCTGAGCCTTTGGTTATTTCCTCTTCCTGGTGGGAAATGAGAGTTAAATTTGCCCGTCCAGACACCTCCAGCTAGTCTCTCATTGGTTCTCGCTATTCCTGTTCATCTTCCGCAGAAATTGCAAACTGGGCCAAACAGGAGGTTAAAGGCGATGACTTTCCAAGTTGGGAGAGTGTTAGTAAAGCGCCTTTAATGTTGCACCAGAGTACCAGGGGAGGAAAACTGAGACATATTTGAACACGTCTCCCGTTCACATGGTTGATCATACTTGGGTTCCACATGCATGTTTTAGCTGAAGGAAGAATACCTTAAACCTGTGTATTTGAAACCCGTGGAATGGGTACCATGCAATATGACTTCAAAGGGTCTTCATTTGCTCACCGAACCTCTCCAATCCTATCACTGCTGCGTTTATGCCCCTGTACACATGCTTGATTCTCTTTCGGAGACATAGCAATCCATAGGTTTTAAGTTACTTACTAGTCAGGTACATTCTTAGGCGTTTAATATGCGGTGTTGAGTCCATTTCGTTGAGCAAGGAGTAGCTCTTGTCTATTCCATATTTGGCTTAAGGAACTTTATCTGTGCTCATTTCAATCTCTGGTTTTATGCAGCACCCCAACTCACCTTTCCCCTTAAGCAAGCATAAGTTGGTTTTCTAAATTTGAGACCCTGTTCTGTTCTGTAATTCAGTTCCTGTGTAGCCAAGTTTACATTCCGTGTATTACTGATATCTTATGATGTTTCCTTTTCTGTGTGACTTATTTCAGTTAGAATCATCATACCTGAATCCACTCATTGTGCTGCTAAGGGCCTGATGACACAGATTTCATTGCTGAGTGATATTGCTTTGTAAGTAAATACCACAACTTCTTTATCCATTTTTCAATTTCTGCGATGTTGAACTTGTACTGTAAACGAGGTTCTTGTAAACAGAGCCGTTCCAAACTTTGGGGTGGCTGTGTCTTTTTGATTTTAAATTCCCTAAGCTATAGGACCATAAGTGGAAGTGCCCTAGGCTCTGTTGCTTTGTTTTTTAGATGTTTCAGGAAACACCATACACTTCTCCCGAGTGGTTGTTGGCAATTTACATCCCGCCCATCAGCATAACAAGGCTCCCAGTTCTCCATGGCCTGTCCTGCCTTTCTGGATTTTACACTTTTTTCAGATGGCCCTTTTGACCGGGGGGAAGTGAGACTTCATTGTAGTGCAGATTTCCTTTGCAAGCTTGCTTGGTTGGCCAAAAAGGGCGTATGCGTTTTTTCCTGAATATATTCAGGAAAAAACGCATACACCCTTTTTGGCCAAGTGCATCATTGTGGACGTTCTGCCTCTTTTCCTATGCTTGCAATGCAATTCCAGTCTACCTCCTGAAATCGGTTTCCTGCAATTCTGCCCCGCTTTGAAGTCCTCTTGGCAGCCTTACTTCAGTCTATTTTTGGACGATAGCTGTCATTTATAACTCTGCAGGTTTGTGAATTACAGTGCCCCTGAGCTCCTTTCTTCAACTCGCTTTCTTGTGACCTGGCCGCAACACCGCAGGATGTCTTCAGGCCCTAATCTGGTTCCGGCACGGCAAGCTGAGCCTTTGGTTATTTCCTCTTCCTGGTGGGAAATGAGAGTTAAATTTGCCCGTCCAGACACCTCCAGCTAGTCTCTCATTGGTTCTCGCTATTCCTGTTCATCTTCCGCAGAAATTGCAAACTGGGCCAAACAGGAGGTTAAAGGCGATGACTTTCCAAGTTGGGAGAGTGTTAGTAAAGCGCCTTTAATGTTGCACCAGAGTACCAGGGGAGGAAAACTGAGACATATTTGAACACGTCTCCCGTTCACATGGTTGATCATACTTGGGTTCCACATGCATGTTTTAGCTGAAGGAAGAATACCTTAAACCTGTGTATTTGAAACCCGTGGAATGGGTACCATGCAATATGACTTCAAAGGGTCTTCATTTGCTCACCGAACCTCTCCAATCCTATCACTGCTGCGTTTATGCCCCTGCACACATGCTTGATTCTCTTTCGGAGACATAGCAATCCATAGGTTTTAAGTTACTTACTAGTCAGGTACATTCTTAGGCGTTTAATATGCGGTGTTGAGTCCATTTCGTTGAGCAAGGAGTAGCTCTTGTCTATTCCATATTTGGCTTAAGGAACTTTATCTGTGCTCATTTCAATCTCTGGTTTTATGCAGCACCCCAACTCACCTTTCCCCTTAAGCAAGCATAAGTTGGTTTTCTAAATTTGAGACCCTGTTCTGTTCTGTAATTCAGTTCCTGTGTAGCCAAGTTTACATTCCGTGTATTACTGATATCTTATGATGTTTCCTTTTCTGTGTGACTTATTTCAGTTAGAATCATCATACCTGAATCCACTCATTGTGCTGCTAAGGGCCTGATGACACAGATTTCATTGCTGAGTGATATTGCTTTGTAAGTAAATACCACAACTTCTTTATCCATTTTTCAATTTCTGCGATGTTGAACTTGTACTGTAAACGAGGTTCTTGTAAACAGAGCCGTTCCAAACTTTGGGGTGGCTGTGTCTTTTTGATTTTAAATTCCCTAAGCTATAGGACCATAAGTGGAAGTGCCCTAGGCTCTGTTGCTTTGTTTTTTAGATGTTTCAGGAAACACCATACACTTCTCCCGAGTGTTTGTTGGCAATTTACATCCCGCCCATCAGCATAACAAGGCTCCCAGTTCTCCATGGCCTGTCCTGCCTTTCTGGATTTTACACTTTTTTCAGATGGCCCTTTTGACCGGGGGGAAGTGAGACTTCATTGTAGTGCAGATTTCCTTTGCAAGCTTGCTTGGTTGGCCAAAAAGGGCGTATGCGTTTTTTCCTGAATATATTCAGGAAAAAACGCATACACCCTTTTTGGCCAAGTGCATCATTGTGGACGTTCTGCCTCTTTTCCTATGCTTGCAATGCAATTCCAGTCTACCTCCTGAAATCGGTTTCCTGCAATTCTGCCCCGCTTTCAAGTCCTCTTGGCAGCCTTACTTCAGTCTATTTTTGGACGATAGCTGTCATTTATAACTCTGCAGGTTTGTGAATTACAGTGCCCCTGAGCTCCTTTCTTCAACTTGCTTTCTTGTGACCTGGCCGCAACACCGCAGGATGTCTTCAGGCCCTAATCTGGTTCTGGCACAGCACGCTGAGCCTTTGGTTAATTCCTCTTCCTGGTGGAAAATGAGAGTTAAATTTGCCCATCCAGACACCTCCAGCTAGTCTCTCATTGGTTCTCGCTATTCCTGTTCATCTTCCGCAGAAATTGCAAACTGGGACAAACAGGAGGTTAAAGGCGCTGACTTTCCAAGTGGGGAGAGTGTTAGTAAAGCATCTGGAATGTTGCACCCGAGTACCAGGGGAGGAAAACTGAGACATATTTGAACACGTCTCCCGTTCACATGGTTGATCATACTTGGGTTCCACATGCATGTTTTAGCTGAAGGAAGAATACCTAAAACCTGGGTAGTTGAAACCCGTGGAATGGGTACCATGCAATATGACTTCAAAGGGTCTTCATTTGCTCACCGAACCTCTCCAATCCTATCACTGCTGCGTTTATGCCCCTGTACACATGCTTGATTCTCTTTCAGAGACATAGCAATCCATAGGTTTTAAGATACTTACTAGTCAGGTACATTCTTAGGCATTTAATATGCGGTGTTGAGTCCATTTCGTTGAGCAAGGAGTAGCTCTTGTCTATTCCATATTTGGCTTAAGGAACTTTATCTGTGCTCATTTCAATCTCTGGTTTTATGCAGCACCCCAACTCACCTTTCCCCTTAAGCAAGCATAAGTTGGTTTTCTAAATTTGAGACCCTGTTCTGTTCTGTAATTCAGTTCCTGTGTAGCCAAGTTTCCATTCCGTGTATTAGTGATATCTTATGATGTTTCTTTTTCTGTGTGACTTACTTCAGTTAGAATCATCATACCTGAATCCACTCATTGTGCTGCTAAGGGCCTGATGACACAGATTTCATTGCTGAGTGATACTGCATTGTACGTAAGTACCACAAGTTCTTTATCCATTTTTCACTTTCTGCGATGTTGAACTTGTACTGTAAACGAGGTTCTTGTAAACAGAGCCGTTCGAAACTTTAGGGTGGCTGTGTCTTTTTGATTTTAAATTCCCTAAGCTATAGGACCATAAGTGGAAGTGCCCTAGGCTCTGTTGCTTTGTTTTTTAGATGTTTCAGGAAACACCATACATTTCTCCCGAGTGTTTGTTGGCAATTTACATCCCGCCCTTCATCATAACAAGGCTCCTAGTTCTCCATGGCCTGTCCTGCCTTTCTGGATTTTACACTTTTTTCAGATTGCCCTTTTGACCGTGGGGAAGTGAGACTTCATTGTAGTGCAGATTTCCTTTGCAAGCTTGCTTGGTTGGCCAAAAAGGGCGTATGCGTTTTTTCCTGAATATATTCAGGAAAAAACGCATACGCCCTTTTTGGCCAAGTGCATCATTGTGGACGTTCTGCCTCTTTTCCTATGCTTTCAATGCAATTCCAGTCTACCTCCTGAAATCGGTTTCCTGCAATTCTGCCCCACTTTCAAGTCCTCTTGGCAGCCTTACTTCAGTCTATTTTTGGACGATAGCTGTCATTTATAACTCTGCAGGTTTGTGAATTACAGTGCCCCTGAGCTCCTTTCTTCAACTCGCTTTCTTGTGACCTGGCCGCAACACCGCAGGATGTCTTCAGGCCCTAATCTGGTTCTGGCACGGCACGCTGAGCCTTTGGTTAATTCCTCTTCCTGGTGGGAAATGAGAGTTAAATTTGCCCATCCAGACACCTCCAGCTAGTCTCTCATTGGTTCTCGCTATTCCTGTTCATCTTCCACAGAAATTGCAAACTGGGCCAAACAGGAGGTTAAAGGGACTGACTCTCCAAGTCGGGAGAGTGTTAGTAAAGCGTCTGGAATGTTGCACCCGAGTACCAGGGTACGAAAACTGAGACATATTTGAACATGTCTCCCGATCACATGGTTGATCATACTCTAGGTTCCACATGCATGTTTTAGCTGAAGGAAGAATACCTTAAACCTGGGTAGTTGAAACCCGTGGAATGGGTACCATGCAATATGACTTCAAAGGGTCTTCATTTGCTCACCGAACCTCTCCAATCCTATCACTGCTGCGTTTATGCCCCTGTACACATGCTTGATTCTCTTTCGGAGACATAGCAATCCATAGGTTTTAAGATACTTACTAGTCAGGTACATTCTTAGGCATTTAATATGCGGTGTTGAGTCCATTTCGTTGAGCAAGGAGTAGCTCTTGTCTATTCAATATTTGGCTTAAGGAACTTTATCTGTGCTCATTTCAGTCTCTGGTTTTATGCAGCACCCCAACTCACCTTTACCCTTAAGCAAGCATAAGTTGGTTTTCTAAATTTGAGACCCTGTTCTGTTCTGTAATTCAGTTCCTGTGTAGCCAAGTTTACATTCCGTGTATTAGTGATATCTTATGATGTTTCTTTTTCTGTGTGACTTATTTCAGTTAGAATCATCGTACCTGAATCCACTCATTATGCTGCTACGGGCCTGATGACATAGATTTCATTGCTGAGTGATACTGCATTGTACGTAAGTACCACAAGTTCTTTATCCATTTTTCACTTTCTGTGAAATTGAACTTGTACGGTAAACGAGGTTCTTGTAAACGGAGGCGTCCCAAACTTTGGGGTGGCTGTGTCTTTTTGATTTTAATTTCCCTAAGCTATAGGACCATAAGTGGAAGTGCCCTAGGCTCTGTTGCTTTGTTTTTTAGATGTTTCAGGAAACACCATACACTTCTCCTGAGTGTCTGTTGGCAATTTACATCCCGCCCATCAGCATAACAAGGCTCCCAGTTCTCCATGGCCTGTCCTGCCTTTCTGGATTTTACACTTTTTTCAGATGGCCCTTTTGACCGGGGGGAAGTGAGACTTCATTGTAGTGCAGATTTCCTTTGCAAGTTTGCTTGGTTGGCCAAAAAGGGCGTATGCGTTTTTTCCTGAATATATTCAGGAAGAAACGCATACGCCCTTTTTGGCCAAGTGCATCATTGTGGACGTTCTGCCTCTTTTCCTATGCTTTCAATGCAATTCCAGTCTACCTCCTGAAATCGGTTTCCTGCAATTCTGCCCCGCTTTCAAGTCCTCTTGGCAGCCTTACTTCAGTCTATTTTTGGACGATAGCTGTCATTTATAACTCTGCAGGTTTGTGAATTACAGTGCCCCTGAGCTCCTTTCTTCAACTCGCTTTCTTTTGAGCTGGCCGCAACACCGCCGGATGGCTTCAGGCCCTAATCTGGTTCCGGTACGGCACGCTGAGCCTTTGGTTAATTCCTCTTCCTGGTGGGAAATGAGAGTTAAATTTGCCCGTCCAGACACCTCCAGCTAGCCTCTCATTGGTTCTCGCTATTCCTGTTCATCTTCCGCAGAAATTGCAAACTGGGCCAAACAGGAGGTTAAAGGCGCTGACTTTCCAAGTGGGGAGAGTGTTAGTAAAGCGCCTGGAATGTTGCACCCGAGTACCAGGGGAGGAAAACTGAGACATATTTGAACACGTCTCCCGTTCACATGGTTGATCATACTTGGGTTCCACATGCATGTTTTTGCTGAAGGAAGAATACCTAAAACCTGGGTAGTTGAAACCCGTGGAATGGGTACCATGCAATATGACTTCAAAGGGTCTTCATTTGCTCACCGAACCTCTCCAATCCTATCACTGCTTCGTTTATGCCCCTGTACACATGCTTGATTCTCTTTCGGAGACATAGCAATCCATAGGTTTTAAGATACTTACTAGTCAGGTACATTCTTAGGCGTTTAATATGCGGTGTTGAGTCCATTTCGTTGAGCAAGGAGTAGCTCTTGTCTATTCCATATTTGGCTTAAGGAACTTTATCTGTGCTCATTTCAATCTCTGGTTTTATGCAGCACCCCAACTCACCTTTCCCCTTAAGCAAGCATAAGTTGGTTTTCTAAATTTGAGACCCTGTTCTGTTCTGTAATTCAGTTCCTGTGTAGCCAAGTTTCCATTCCGTGTATTACTGATATCTTATGATGTTTCTTTTTCTGTGTGACTTATTTCAGTTAGAATCATCATACCTGAATCCACTCATTGTGCTGCTAAGGGCCTGATGACATAGATTTCATTGCTGAGTGATATTGCTTTGTAAGTGAATACCACAACTTCTTTATCCATTTTTCACTTTCTGCGATGTTGAACTTGTACTTTAAACGAGGTTCTTGTAAACAGAGCCGTTCCGAACTTTGGGGTGGCTGTGTCTTTTTGATTTTAATTTCCCTAAGCTATAGGACCATAAGTGGAAGTGCCCTAGGCTCTGTTGCTTTGTTTTTTAGATGTTTCAGGAAACACCATACACTTCTCCCGAGTGGTTGTTGGCAATTTACATCCCGCCCATCAGCATAACAAGGCTCCCAGTTCTCCATGGCCTGTCCTGCCTTTCTGGATTTTACACTTTTTTCAGATGGCCCTTTTGACCAGGGGGAAGTGAGACTTCATTGTAGTGCAGATTTCCTTTGCAAGCTTGCTTGGTTGGCCAAAAAGGGCGTATGCGTTTTTTCCAGAATATATTCAGGAAAAAACGCATATGCCCTTTTTGGCCAAGTGCATCATTGTGGACGTTCTGCCTCTTTTCCTATGCTTTCAATGCAATTCCAGTCTACCTCCTGAAATCGGTTTCCTGCAATTCTGCCCCGCTTTCAAGTCCTCTTGGCAGCCTTACTTCAGTCTATTTTTGGACGATAGCTGTCATTTATAACTCTGCAGGTTTGTGAATTACCGTGCCCCTGAGCTCCTTTCTTCAACTCGCTTTCTTGTGACCTGGCCGCAACACCGCAGGATGTCTTCAGGCCCTAATCTGGTTCTGGCACGGCACGCTGAGCCTTTGGTTAATTCCTCTTCCTGGTGGGAAATGAGAGTTAAATTTGCCCATCCAGACACCTCCAGCTAGTCTCTCATTGGTTCTCGCTATTCCTGTTCATCTTCCACAGAAATTGCAAACTGGGCCAAACAGGAGGTTAAAGGGACTGACTCTCCAAGTGGGGAGAGTGTTAGTAAAGCGTCTGGAATGTTGCACCCGAGTACCAGGGGAGGAAAACTGAGACATATTTGAACACGTCTCCTGATGACATGGTTGATCATACTCTAGGTTCCACATGCATGTTTTAGCTGAAGGAAGAATACCTTAAACCTGGGTAGTTGAAACCCGTGGAATGGGTACCATGCAATATGACTTCAAAGGGTCTTCATTTGCTCACCGAACCTCTCCAATCCTATCACTGCTGCGTTTATGCCCCTGTACAAATGCTTGATTCTCTTTCAGAGACATAGCAATCCATAGGTTTTAAGATACTTACTAGTCAGGTACATTCTTAGGCATTTAATATGCGGTGTTGAGTCCATTTCATTGAGCAAGGAGTAGCTCTTGTCTATTCCATATTTGGCTTAAGGAACTTTATCTGTGCTCATTTCAGTCTCTGGTTTTATGCAGCACCCCAACTCACCTTTACCCTTAAGCAAGCATAAGTTGGTTTTCTAAATTTGAGACCCTGTTCTGTTCTGTAATTCAGTTCCTGTGTAGCCAAGTTTACATTCCGTGTATTAGTGATATCTTATGATGTTTCTTTTTCTGTGTGACTTATTTCAGTTAGAATCATCGTACCTGAATCCACTCATTATGCTGCTACGGGCCTGATGACATAGATTTCATTGCTGAGTGATACTGCATTGTACGTAAGTACCACAAGTTCTTTATCCATTTTTCACTTTCTGTGATATTGAACTTGTACGGTAAACGAGGTTCTTGTAAACGGAGGCGTCCCAAACTTTGGGGTGGCTGTGTCTTTTTGATTTTAATTTCCCTAAGCTATAGGACCATAAGTGGAAGTGCCCTAGGCTCTGTTGCTTTGTTTTTTAGATGTTTCAGGAAACACCATACACTTCTCCTGAGTGTCTGTTGGCAATTTACATCCCGCCCATCAGCATAACAAGGCTCCCAGTTCTCCATGGCCTGTCCTGCCTTTCTGGATTTTACACTTTTTTCAGATGGCCCTTTTGACCGGGGGGAAGTGAGACTTCATTGTAGTGCAGATTTCCTTTGCAAGTTTGCTTGGTTGGCCAAAAAGGGCGTATGCGTTTTTTCCTGAATATATTCAGGAAGAAACGCATACGCCCTTTTTGGCCAAGTGCATCATTGTGGACGTTCTGCCTCTTTTCCTATGCTTTCAATGCAATTCCAGTCTACCTCCTGAAATCGGTTTCCTGCAATTTTGCCCCGCTTTCCCATCCTCTTGGCAGCCTTACTTCAGTCTATTTTTGGACGATAGCTGTCATTTATTACTCTGCAGGTTTGTGAATTACAGAGACCCTGAGCTCCTTTCTTCAACTCGCTTTCTTTTGAGCTGGCCGCAACACCGCAGGATGTCTTCAGGCTCTAATCTGGTTCTGGCACGGCACACTGAGCCTTTGGTTAATTCCTCTTCCTGGTGGGAAATGAGAGTTAAATTTGCCCATCCAGACACCTCCAGCTAGTCTCTCATTGGTTCTCGCTATTCCTGTTCATCTTCCACAGAAATTGCAAACTGGGCCAAACAGGAGGTTAAAGGGACTGACTCTCCAAGTGGGGAGAGTGTTAGTAAAGCGTCTGGAATGTTGCACCCGAGTACCAGGGTACGAAAACTGAGACATATTTGAACACGTCTCCCGATCACATGGTTGATCATACTCTGGGTTCCACATGCATGTTTTAGCTGAAGGAAGAATACCTTAAACCTGGAGAGTTGAGACCCGTGGAATGGGTACCATGCAATATGTCTTCAAAGGGTCTTCATTTGCTCACCGAACCTCTCCAATCCTATCACTGCTGCGTTTATGCCCCTGTACACACGCTTGATTCTCTTTTGGAGACATAGCAATCCATAGGTTTTAAGATACTTACTAGTCAGGTACATTCTTAGGCATTTAATATGGGGTGTTGAGTCCATTTCGTTGAGCAAGGAGTAGCTCTTGTCTATTCCATATTTGGCTTAAGGAACTTTATCTGTGCTCATTTCAATCTCTGGTTTTTTGCAGCACCACAACTCACCTTTCCCCTTAAGCAAGCATAAGTTGGTTTTCTAAATTTGAGACCCTGTTCTGTTTTGGAATGCAGTTACTGTGTAGCCAAGTTTACATTCCGTGTATTAGTGATATCTTATGATGTTTCTTTTTCTGTGTGACTTATTTCAGTTAGAATCATCGTACCTGAATCCACTCATTATGCTGCTACGGGCCTGATGACATAGATTTCATTGCTGAGTGATACTGCATTGTACGTAAGTACCACAAGTTCTTTATCCATTTTTCACTTTCTGTGATATTGAACTTGTACGGTAAACGAGGTTCTTGTAAACAGAGGCGTCCCAAACTTTGGGGTGGCTGTGTCTTTTTGATTTTAATTTCCCTAAGCTATAGGACCATAAGTGGAAGTGCCCTAGGCTCTGTTGCTTTGTTTTTTAGATGTTTCAGGAAACACCATACACTTCTCCCGAGTGTCTGTTGGCAATTTACATCCCGCCCATCAGCATAACAAGGCTCCCAGTTCTCCATGGCCTGTCCTGCCTTTCTGGATTTTACACTTTTTTCAGATGGCCCTTTTGACCGGGGGGGAAGTGAGACTTCATTGTAGTGCAGATTTCCTTTGCAAGCTTGCTTGGTTGGCCAAAAAGGGCGTATGCGTTTTTTCCTGAATATATTCAGGAAAAAACGCATACGCCCTTTTTGGCCAAGTGCATCATTGTGGACGTTCTGCCTCTTTTCCTATGCTTTCAATGCAATTCCAGTCTACCTCCTGAAATCGGTTTCCTGCAATTCTGCCCTGCTTTCAAGTCCTCTTGGCAGCCTTACTTCAGTCTATTTTTGGACGATAGCTGTCATTTATAACTCTGCAGTTTTGTGAATTACAGTGTCCCTGAGCTCCTTTCTTCAACTCGCTTTCTTGTGAGCTGGCCGCAACACCGCAGGATGGCTTCAGGCCCTAATCTGGTTCCGGCACGGCACGCTTAGCCTTTGGTTATTTCCTCTTCCTGGTGGGAAATGAGAGTTAAATTTGCCCGTCCAGACACCTCCAGCTAGTCTCTCATTGGTTCTCGCTATTCCTGTTCATCTTCCGCAGAAATTGCAAACTGGGCCAAACAGGAGGTTAAAGGCGCTGACTCTCCAAGTGGGGAGAGTGTTAGTAAAGCGTCTGGAATGTTGCACCCGAGTACCAGGGGAGGAAAACTGAGACATATTTGAACACGTCTCCCGTTCACACGGTTGATCATACTCTGGGTTCCACATGCATGTTTTAGCTGAAGGAAGAATACCTTAAACCTGGGTAGTTGAAACCCGTGGAATGGGTACCATGCAATATGACTTCAAACGGTCTTCATTTGCTCACCGAACCTCTCCAATCCTATCACTGCTGCGTTTATGCCCCTGTACACACGCTTGATTCTCTTTTGGAGACATAGCAATCCATAGGTTTTAAGATACTTACTAGTCAGGTACATTCTTGGGCGTTTAATATGGGGTGTTGAGTCCATTTCGTTGAGCAAGGAGTAGCTCTTGTCTATTCCATATTTGGCTTAAGGAACTTTATCTGTGCTCATTTCAATCTCTGGTTTTATGCAGCACCCCAACTCACCTTTCCCCTTAAGCAAGCATAAGTTGGTTTTCTAAATTTGAGACCCTCTTCTGTTTTGGAATGCAGTTCCTGTGTAGCCAAGTTTACATTCCGTGTATTAGTGATATCTTATGATGTTTCTTTTTCTGTGTGACTTATTTCAGTTAGAATCATCGTACCTGAATCCACTCATTATGCTGCTACGGGCCTGATGACATAGATTTCATTGCTGAGTGATACTGCATTGTACGTAAGTACCACAAGTTCTTTATCCGTTTTTCACTTTCTGTGATATTGAACTTGTACTGTAAAGGAGGTTCTTGTAAACAGAGGCGTCCCAAACTTTGGGGTGGCTGTGTCTTTTTGATTTTAATTTCCCTAAGCTATAGGACCATAAGTGGAAGTGCCCTAGGTTCTGTTGCTTTGTTTTTTAGATGTTTCAGGAAACACCATACACTTCTCCAGAGTGTCTGTTGGCAATTTACATCCCGCCCATCAGCATAACAAGGCTCCCAGTTCTCCATGGCCTGTCCTGCCTTTCTGGATTTTACACTTTTTTCAGATGGCCCTTTTGACCGGGGGGGAAGTGAGACTTCATTGTAGTGCAGATTTCCTTTGCAAGCTTGCTTGGTTGGCCAAAAAGGGCGTATGCGTTTTTTCCTGAATATATTCAGGAAAAAACGCATACGCACTTTTTGGCCAAGTGCATCATTGTGGACGTTCTGCCTCTTTTCCTATGCTTTCAATGCAATTCCAGTCTACCTCCTGAAATCGGTTTCCTGCAATTCTGCCCTGTTTTCAAGTCCTCTTGGCAGCCTTACTTCAGTCTATTTTTGGACGATAGCTGTCATTTATAACTCTGCAGTTTTGTGAATTACAGTGTCCCTGAGCTCCTTTCTTCAACTCGCTTTCTTGTGAGCTGGCCGCAACACCGCAGGATGGCTTCAGGCCCTAATCTGGTTCCGGCACGGCACGCTGACCCTTTGGTTATTTCCTCTTCCTGGTGGGAAATGAGAGTTAAATTTGCCCGTCCAGACACCTCCAGCTAGCCTCTCATTGGTTCTCGCTATTCCTGTTCATCTTCCGCAGAAATTGCAAACGGGGCCAAACAGGAGGTTAAAGGTGCTGACTCTCCAAGTGGGGAGAGTGTTAGTAAAGCGTCTGGAATGTTGCACCCGAGTACCAGGGGAGGAAAACTGAGACATATTTGAACACGTCTCCCGTTCACACGGTTGATCATACTCTGGGTTCCACATGCATGTTTTAGCTGAAGGAAGAATACCTTAAACCTGGGTAGTTGAAACCCGTGGAATGGGTACCATGCAATATGACTTCAAACGGTCTTCATTTGCTCACCGAACCTCTCCAATCCTATCACTGCTGCGTTTATGCCCCTGTACACACGCTTGATTCTCTTTTGGAGACATAGCAATCCATAGGTTTTAAGATACTTACTAGTCAGGTACATTCTTGGGCGTTTAATATGCGGTGTTGAGTCCATTTCGTTGAGCAAGGAGTAGCTCTTGTCTATTCCATAATTGGCTTAAGGAACTTTATCTGTGCTCATTTCAATCTCTGGTTTTATGCAGCACCCCAACTCACCTTTCCCCTTAAGCAAGCATAAGTTGGTTTTCTAAATTTGAGACCCTCTTCTGTTTTGGAATGCAGTTCCTGTGTAGCCAAGTTTACATTCCGTGTATTAGTGATATCTTATGATGTTTCTTTTTCTGTGTGACTTATTTCAGTTAGAATCATCGTACCTGAATCCACTCATTATGCTGCTACGGGCCTGATGACATAGATTTCATTGCTGAGTGATACTGCATTGTAAGTAAATACCGCAACTTCTTTTTCCATTTTTCACTTTCTGAGCTGTTGAACTTGTACTGAAAACGAGGTTCTTGTAAACAGAGCCGTTCCAAACTTTGGGGTGGCTGTGTCTTTTTGATTTTAATTTCCCTAAGCTATAGGACCATAAGTGGAAGTGCCCTAGGCTCTGTTGCTTTGTTTTTTAGATGTTTCAGGAAACACCATACACTTCTCCCGAGTGGTTGTTGGCAATTTACATCCCGCCCATCAGCATAACAAGGCTCCCAGTTCTCAATGGCCTGTTGTCTTTCTGGATTTTACACTTTTTTCAGATGGCCCTTTTGACCGGGGGGAAGTGAGACTTCATTGTAGTGCAGATTTCCTTTGCAAGCTTGCTTGGTTGGCCAAAAAGGGCGTATGCGTTTTTTCCTGAATATATTCAGGAAAAAACGCATACGCCCTTTTTGGCCAAGTGCATCATTGTGGACGTTCTGCCTCTTTTCCTATGCTTTCAATGCAATTCCAGTCTACCTCCTGAAATCGGTTTCCTGCAATTCTGCCCCGCTTTCAAGTCCTCTTGGCAGCCTTACTTCAGTCTATTTTTGGACGATAGCTGTCATTTATAACTCTGCAGGTTTGTGAATTACAGTGTTCCTGAGCTCCTTTCTTCAACTCGCTTTCTTGTGAGCTGGCCGCAACACCGCAGGATGGCTTCAGGCCCTAATCTGGTTCCGGCACGGCACGCTGAGCCTTTGGTTATTTCCTCTTCCTGGTGGGGAATGAGAGTTAAATTTGCCCGTCCAGACACCTCCAGCTAGTCTCTCATTGGTTCTCGCTATTCCTGTTCATCTTCCGCAGAAATTGCAAACTGGACCAAACAGGAGGTTAAAGGCGCTGACTCTCCAAGTGGGGAGAGTGTTAGTAAAGCGTCTGGAATGTTGCACCCGAGTACCAGGGGAGGAAAACTGAGACATATTTGAACACGTCTCCCGTTCACATGGTTGATCATACTTGGGTTCCACATGCATGTTTTAGCTGAAGGAAGAATACCTTAAACCTGGAGAGTTAAGACCCGTGTAATGGGTACCATGCAATATGACTTCAAAGGGTCTTCATTTGCTCACCGAACCTCTCCAATCCTATCATTGCTGCGTTTATGCCCCTGTACACATGCTTGATTCTCTTTCGGAGACATAGCAATCCATAGGTTTTAAGATACTTACTAGTCAGGTACATTCTTAGGCATTTAATATGCGGTGTTGAGTCCATTCCGTTGAGCAAGGAGTAGCTCTTGTCTATTCCATATTTGACTTAAGGAACTTTATCTGTGCTCATTTCAATCTCTGGTTTTATGCAGCACCCCAACTCACCTTTCCCCTTAAGCAAGCATAAGTTGGTTTTCTAAATTTGAGACCCTGTTCTGTTCTGTAATTCAGTTCCTGTGTAGCCAAGTTTACATTCCGTGTATTACTGATATCTTATGATGTTTCTTTTTCTGTGTGACTTATTTCAGTTAGAATCATCATACCTGAATCCACTCATTGTGCTGCTAAGGGCCTGATGACACAGATTTCATTGCTGAGTGATATTGCTTTGTAAGTAAATACCACAACTTCTTTATCCATTTTTCACTTTCTGCGATGTTGAACTTGTACTGTAAACGAGGTTCTTGTAAACAGAGCCGTTCCAAACTTTGGGGTGGCTGTGTCTTTTTGATTTTAATTTCCCTAAGCTATAGGACCATAAGTGGAAGTGCCCTAGGCTCTGTTGCTTTGTTTTTTAGATGTTTCAGGAAACACCATACACTTCTCCCGAGTGGTTGTTGGCAATTTACATCCCGCCCATCAGCATAACAAGGCTCCCAGTTCTCCATGGCCTGTCCTGCCTTTCTGGATTTTACACTTTTTTCAGATGGCCCTTTTGACCGGGGGGAAGTGAGACTTCATTGTAGTGCAGATTTCCTTTGCAAGCTTGCTTGGTTGGCCAAAAAGGGCGTATGCGTTTTTTCCTGAATATATTCAGGAAAAAACGCATACGCCCTTTTTGGCCAAGTGCATCATTGTGGACGTTCTGCCTCTTTTCCTATGCTTTCAATGCAATTCCAGTCTACCTCCTGAAATCAGTTTCCTGCAATTCTGCCCCGCTTTCAAGTCCTCTTGGCAGCCTTACTTCAGTCTATTTTTGGATGATAGCTGTCATTTATAACTCTGCAGGTTTGTGAATTACAGTGCCCCTGAGCTCCTTTCTTCAACTCGGTTTCTTTTGAGCTGGCCGCAACACCGCAGGATGGCTTCAGGCCCTAATCTGGTTCTGGTATGGCACGCTGAGCCTTTGGTTATTTCCTCTTCCTGGTGGGAAATGAGAGTTAAATTTGCCCGTCCAGACACCTCCAGCTAGCCTCTCATTGGTTCTCGCTATTCCTGTTCATCTTCCGCAGAAATTGCAAACTGTGCCAAACAGGAGGTTAAAGGCGCTGACTCTCCAAGTGGGGAGAGTGTTAGTAAAGCGTCTGGAATGTTGCACCCGAGTACCAGGGGAGGAAAACTGAGACATATTTGAACACGTCTCCCGTTCACATGGTTGATCATACTTGGGTTCCACATGCATGTTTTAGCTGAAGGAAGAATACCTTAAACCTGGAGAGTTGAGACCCGTGTAATGGGTACCATGCAATATGACTTCAAAGGGTCTTCATTTGCTCACCGAACCTCTCCAATCCTATCACTGCTGCGTTTATGCCCCTGTACATATGCTTGATTCTCTTTTGGAGACATAGAAATCCATAGGTTTTACGATACTTACTAGTCAGGTACATTCTTAGGCGTTTAATATGCGGTGTTGAGTCCATTTCGTTGAGCAAGGAGTAGCTCTTGTCTATTCCTATTTGACTTAAGGAACTTTATCTGTGCTCATTTCAATCTCTGGCTTTATGCAGCACCCCAACTCACCTTTACCCTTAAGCAAGCATAAGTTGGTTTTCTAAATTTGAGACCCTGTTCTGTTCTGTAATTCAGTTCCTGTGTAGCCAAGTTTACATTCCGTGTATTACTGATATCTTATGATGTTTCTTTTTCTGTGTGACTTATTTCAGTTAGAATCATCATACCTGAATCCACTCATTGTGATGCTAAGGGCCTGATGACATAGATTTCATTGCTGAGTGATATTGCTTTGTAAGTAAATACCACAACTTCTTTATCCATTTTTCACTTTCTGCGATGTTGAACTTGTACTGTAAACGAGGTTCTTGTAAACAGAGCCGTTCCAAACTTTGGGGTGGCTGTGTCTTTTTGATTTTAATTTCCCTAAGCTATAGGACCATAAGTGGCAGTGCCCTAGGCTCTGTTGCTTTGTTTTTTAGATGTTTCAGGAAACACCATACACTTCTCCCGAGTGTTTGTTGGCAATTTACATCCCGCCCTTCAGCATAACAAGGCTCCCAGTTCTCCATGGCCTGTCCTGCCTTTCTGGATTTTACACTTTTTTCAGATGGCCCTTTTGACCTGGGGGAAGTGAGACTTCATTGTAGTGCAGATTTCCTTTGCAAGCTTGCTTGGTTGGCCAAAAAGGGCGTATGCGTTTTTTCCTGAATATATTCAGGAAAAAACGCATACGCCCTTTTTGGCCAAGTGTATCATTGTGGACGTTCTGCCTCTTTTCCTATGCTTTCAATGCAATTCCAGTCTACCTCCTGAAATCGGTTTCCTGCAATTCTGCCCCGCTTTCAAGTCCTCTTGGCAGCCTTACTTCAGTCTATTTTTGGACGATAGCTGTCATTTATAACTCTGCAGGTTTGTGAATTACAGTGCCCCTGAGCTCCTTTCTTCAACTCGCTTTCTTTTGAGCTGGCTGCAACAACGCAGGATGGCTTCAGGCCCTAATCTGGATCCGGCACGGCACGCTGAGCCTTTGGTTATTTCCTCTTCTTGTTGGGAAATGAGAGTTAAATTTGCCCGTCCAGATACCTCCAGCTAGCCTCTCATTGGTTCTCGCTATTCCTGTTCATCTTCCGCAGAAATTGCAAACTGGGCCAAACAGGAGGTTAATGGCGCTGACTTTTCAAGCAGGGAGAGTGTTAGTAAAGCGTCTGGAATGTTGCACCCGAGTACCAGGGGAGGAAAACTGAGACATATTTGAACACGTCTCCCGTTCACATGGTTGATCATACTTGGGTTCCACATGCATGTTTAGCTGAAGGAAGAATACCTAAAACCTGGGTAGTTGAAACCCGTGTAATGGGTACCATGCAATATGACTTCAAAGGGTCTTCATTTGCTCACCGAACCTCTCCAATCCTATCACTGCTGCGTTTATGCCCTTGTACACATGCTTGATTCTCTTTCAGAGACATAGCAATCCATAGGTTTTAAGATACTTACTAGTCAGGTACATTCTTAGGCGTTTAATATGCGGTGTTGAGTCCATTTCGTTGAGCAAGGAGTAGCTCTTGTCTATTCCATATTTGGCTTAAGGAACTTTATCTGTGCTCATTTCAATCTCTGGTTTTATGCAGCACCCCAACTCACCTTTCCCCTTAAGCAAGCATAAGTTGGTTTTCTAAATTTGAGACCCTGTTCTGTTCTGTAATTCAGTTCCTGTGTAGCCAAGTTTCCATTCCGTGTATTACTGATATCTTATGATGTTTCTTTTTCTGTGTGACTTATTTCAGTTAGAATCATCATACCTGAATCCACTCATTGTGCTGCTAAGGGCCTGATGACACAGATTTCATTGTTGAGTGATATTGCTTTGTAAGTAAATACCACAACTTCTTTATCCATTTTTCAATTTCTGCGATGTTGAACTTGTACTGTAAACGAGGTTCTTGTAAACAGAGCCGTTCCAAACTTTGGGGTGGCTGTGTCTTTTTGATTTTAAATTCCCTAAGCTATAGGACCATAAGTGGAAGTGCCCTAGGCTCTGTTGCTTTGTTTTTTAGATGTTTCAGGAAACACCATACACTTCTCCCGAGTGGTTGTTGGCAATTTACATCCCGCCCATCAGCATAACAAGGCTCCCAGTTCTCCATGGCCTGTCCTGCCTTTCTGGATTTTACACTTTTTTCAGATGTCCCTTTTGACCGGGGGGAAGTGAGACTTCATTGTAGTGCAGATTTCCTTAGCAAGCTTGCTTGGTTGGCCAAAAAGGGCCTATGCGTTTTTTCCTGAATATATTCAGGAAAAAACGCATACGCCCTTTTTGGCCAAGTGCATCATTGTGGACGTTCTGCCTCTTTTCCTATGCTTGCAATGCAATTCCAGTCTACCTCCTGAAATCGGTTTCCTGCAATTCTGCCCCGCTTTCAAGTCCTCTTGGCATCCTTACTTCAGTCTATTTTTGGACGATAGCTGTCATTTATAACTCTGCAGGTTTGTGAATTACAGTGCCCCTGAGCTCCTTTCTTCAACTCGCTTTCTTGTGACCTGGCCGCAACACCGCAGGATGTCTTCAGGCCCTAATCTGGTTCTGGCACGGCACGCTGAGCCTTTGGTTAATTCCTCTTCCTGGTGGGAAATGAGAGTTAAATTTGCCCATCCAGACACCTCCAGCTAGTCTCTCATTGGTTCTTGCTATTCCTGTTCATCTTCCACAGAAATTGCAAACTGGGCCAAACAGGAGGTTAAAGGGACCGACTCTCCAAGTGGGGAGAGTGTTAGTAAAGCGTCTGGAATGTTGCACCCGAGTACCAGGGTACGAAAACTGAGACATATTTGAACACGTCTCCCGATCACATGGTTGATCATACTCTAGGTTCCACATGCATGTTTTAGCTGAAGGAAGAATAGCTTAAACCTGGGTATTTGAAACCCGTGTAATGGGTACCATGCAATATGACTTCAAAGGGTCTTCATTTGCTCACCGAACCTCTCCAATCCTATCACTGCTGCGTTTATGCCCCTGTACACATGCTTGATTCTCTTTCGGAGACATAGCAATCCATAGGTTTTAAGATACTTACTAGTCAGGTACATTATTAGGCGTTTAATATGCGGTGTTGAGTCCATTTCGTTGAGCAAGGAGTAGCTCTTGTCTATTCCATATTTGGCTTAAGGAACTTTATCTGTGCTCATTTCAATCTCTGGTTTTATGCAGCACCCCAACTCACCTTTCCCCTTAAGCAAGCATAAGTTGGTTTTCTAAATTTGAGACCTTGTTCTGTTCTGTAATTCAGTTCCTGTGTAGCCAAGTTTACATTCCGTGTATTACTGATATCTTATGATGTTTCTTTTTCTGTGTGACTTATTTCAGTTAGAATCATCATACCTGAATCCACTCATTGTGCTGCTAAGGGCCTGATGACACAGATTTCATTGCTGAGTGATATTGCTTTGTAAGTAAATACCACAACTTCTTTATCCATTTTTCACTTTCTGCGATGTTGAACTTGTACTGTAAACGAGGTTCTTGTAAACAGAGCCATTCCAAACTTTGGGGAGGCTGTGTCTTTTTCATTTTAATTTCCCTAAGCTATAGGACCATAAGTGGAAGTGCCCTAGGCTCTGTTGCTTTGTTTTTTAGATGTTTCAGGAAACACCATACACTTCTCCCAAGTGTCTGTTGGCAATTTACATCCCGCCCATCAGCATAACAAGGCTCCCAGTTCTCCATGGCCTGTCCTGCCTTTCTGGATTTTACACTTTTTTCAGATGTCCCTTTTGACCGGGGGGAAGTGAGACTTCATTGTAGTGCAGATTTCCTTTGCAAGCTTGCTTGGTTGGCCAAAAAGGGCGTATGCGTTTTTTCCTGAATATATTCAGGAAAAAACCCATACGCCCTTTTTGGCCAAGTGCATCATTGTGGACGTTCTGCCTCTTTTCCTATGCTTTCAATGCAATTTCAGTCTACCTCCTGAAATTGGGTTCCTGCAATTCTGCCCCGCTTTCAAGTCCTCTTGGCAGCCTTACTTCAGTCTATTTTTGGACGATAGCTGTCATTTATAACTCTGCAGGTTTGTGAATTACAGTGCCCCTGAGCTCCTTTCTTCAACTCGCTTTCTTGTGACCTGGCCGCAACACCGCAGGATGGCTTCAGGCCCTAATCTGGTTCCGGCACAGCACGCTGAGCCTTTGGTTATTTCCTCTTCCTGGTGGGAAATGAGAGTTAAATTTGCCCGTCCAGACACCTCCAGCTAGCCTCTCATTGGTTCTCGCTATTCCTGTTCATCTTCCGCAGAAATTGCAAACTGTGCCAAACAGGAGGTTAAAGGCGCTGACTCTCCAAGTGGGGAGAGTGTTAGTAAAGCGTCTGGAATGTTGCACCCGAGTACCAGGGGAGGAAAACTGAGGCATATTGGAACACGTCTCCCGATCACATGGTTGATCATACTCTGGGTTCCACATGCATGTTTTAGCTGAAGGAAGAATACCTAAAACCTGGGTAGTTGAAACCCGTGGAATGGGTACCATGCAATATGACTTCAAAGGGTCTTCATTTGCTCACCGAACCTCTCCAATCCTATCATGCTGCGTTTATGCCCCTGTACACATGCTTGATTCTCTTTCGGAGACATAGCAATCCATAGGTTTTAAGATACTTACTAGTCAGGTACATTCTTAGGTGTTTAATATGCAGTGTTGAGTCCATTTCGTTGAGCAAGGAGTAGCTCTTGTCTATTCCATATTTGGCTTAAGGAACTTTATCTGTGCTCATTTCAATCTCTGGTTTTATGCAGCAACCCAACTCACCTTTCCCCTTAAGCAAGCATAAGTTGGTTTTCTAAATTTGAGAACCTGTTCTGTTTTGGAATTCAGTTCCTGTGTAGCCAAGTTTACATTCCATGTATTAGTGATATCTTATGATGTTTCTTTTTCTGTGTGACTTATTTCAGTTAGAATCATCGTACCTGAATCTACTCATTATGCTGCTACGGGCCTGATGACATATATTTCATTGCTGAGTGATACTGCATTGTACGTAAGTACCACAAGTTCTTTATCCATTTTTCACTTTCTGTGATATTGAACTTGTACGGTAAAAGAGGTTCTTGTAAACAGAGGCGTCCCAAACTTTGGGGTGGCTGTGTCTTTTTGATTTTAATTTCCCTAAGCTATAGGACCATAAGTGGAAGTGCCCTAGGCTCTGTTGCTTTGTTTTTTAGATGTTTCAGGAAACACCATACACTTCTCCCGAGTGTCTGTTGGCAATTTACATCCCACGCATCAGCATAAGAAGGCTCCCAGTTCTCCATGGCCTGTCTTGCCTTTCTGGATTTTACACTTTTTTCAGATGGCCCTTTTGACCAGGGGGAAGTGAGACTTCATTGTAGTGCAGATTTCCTTTGCAAGCTTGCTTGGTTGGCCAAAAAGTGCGTATGCGTTTTTTCCTGAATATATTCAGGAAAAACGCATACGCCCTTTTTGGCCAAGTGCATCATTGTGGACGTTCTGCCTCTTTTCCTATGCTTTCAATGCAATTCCAGTCTACCTCCTGAAATCGGTTTCCTGCAATTCTGACCCGCTTTCAAGTCTTCTTGGCAGACTTACTTCAGTATATTTTTGGACGATAGCTGTCATTTATAACTCTGCAGGTTTGTGAATTACAGTGCCCCTGAGCTCCTTTCTTCAACTCGCTTTCTTGTGACCTGGCCGCAACACCCCAGGATGTCTTCAGGCCCTAATCTGGTTCTGGCACGGCACGCTGAGCCTTTGGTTAATTCCTCTTCCTGGTGGGAAATGAGAGTTAAACTTGCCCGTCCAGACACCTCCAGCTAGTCTCTCATTGGTTCTCGCTATTCCTGTTCATCTTCCGCAGAAATTGCAAACTGTGCCAAACAGGAGGTTAAAGGCGCTGACTCTCCAAGTGGGTAGAGTGTTAGTAAAGTGTCTGGAATGTTGCACCCGAGTACCAGGGGAGGAAAACTGAGACATATTTGAACACGTCTCCCGTTCACATGGTTGATCATACTTGGGTTCCACATGCATGTTTTAGCTGAAGGAAGAATACCTTAAACCTGGAGAGTTAAGACCCGTGTAATGGGTACCATGCAATATGACTTCAAAGGGTCTTCATTTGCTCACCGAACCTCTCCAATCCTATCACTGCTGCGTTTATGCCCCTGTACACATGCTTGATTCTCTTTCGGAGACATAGCAATCCATAGGTTTTAAGATACTTACTAGTCAGGTACATTCTTAGGCGTTTAATATGGGGTGTTGAGTCCATTTCGTTGAGCAAGTAGTAGCTCTTGTCTATTCCATATTAGGCTTAAGGACCTTTATCTGTGCTCATTTCAATCTCTGGTTTTATGCAGCACCCCAACTCACCTTTACCCTTAAGCAAGCATAAGTTGGTTTTCTAAATTTGAGACCCTGTTCTGTTTTGGAATGCAGTTCCTGTGTAGCCAAGTTTACATTCCGTGTATTAGTGATATCTTATGATGTTTCTTTTTCTGTGTGACTTATTTCAGTTAGAATCATCGTACCTAAATCCACTCATTATGCTGCTATGGGCCTGATGACATAGATTTCATTGCTGAGTGATACTGCATTGTACGTAAGTACCACAAGTTCTTTATCCATTTTTCACTTTCTGTGATATTGAACTTGTACGGTAAATGCGGTTCTTGTAAACGGAGGCGTCCCAAACTTTGGGGTGGCTGTGTCTTTTTGATTTTAATTTCCCTAAGCTATAGGACCATAAGTGGAAGTGCCCTAGGCTCTGTTGCTTTGTTTTTTAGATGTTTCAGGAAACACCATACACTTCTCCTGAGTGTCTGTTGGCAATTTACATCCCGCCCATCAGCATAACAAGGCTCCCAGTTCTCCATGGCCTGTCCTGCCTTTCTGGATTTTACACTTTTTTCAGATGGACCTTTTGACCGGGGAGAAGTGAGACTACATTGTAGTGCAGATTTCCTTTGCAAGTTTGCTTGGTTGGCCAAAAAGGGCGTATGCGTTTTTTCCTGAATATATTCAGGAAAAAACGCATACGCCCTTTTTGGCCACGTGCATCATTGTGGACGTTCTGCCTCTTTTCCTATGCTTTCAATGGAATTCCAGTCTACCTCCTGAAATCGGTTTCCTGCAATTCTGCCCCGCTTTCAAATCCTCTCGGCAGCCTTACTTCAGTCTATTTTTGGACGATAGCTGTCATTTATAACTCTGCAGGTTTGTGAATTACAGTGCCCCTGAGCTCCTTTCTTCAACTCGCTTTCTTTTGAGCTGGCCGCAACACCGCAGGATGTCTTCAGGCTCTAATCTGGTTCTGGCACGGCACACTGAGCCTTTGGTTAATTCCTCTTCCTGGTGGGAAATGAGAGTTAAATTTGCCCATCCAGACACCTCCAGCTAGTCTCTCATTGGTTCTCGCTATTCCTGTTCATCTTCCACAGAAATTGCAAACTGGGCCAAACAGGAGGTTAAAGGGACTGACTCTCCAAGTGGGGAGAGTGTTAGTAAAGCGTCTGGAATGTTGCACCCGAGTACCAGGATACGAAAACTGAGACATATTTGAACACGTCTCCCGATCACATGGTTGATCATACTCTGGGTTCCACATGCATGTTTTAGCTGAAGGAAGAATACCTAAAACCTGGGTAGTTGAAACCCGTGTAATGGGTACCATGCAATATGACTTCAAAGGGTCTTCATTTGCTCACCGAACCTCTCCAATCCTATCACTGCTGCGTTTATGCCCCTGTACACATGCTTGATTCTCTTTCGGAGACATAGCAATCTATAGGTTTTAAGATACTTACTAGTCATGTACATTCTTAGGCGTTTAATATGCGGTGTTGAGTCCATTTCGTTGAGCAAGGAGTAGCTCTTGTCTATTCCATATTTGGCTTAAGGAACTTTATCTGTGCTCATTTCAATCTCTGGTTTTATGCAGCACCCCGACTCACCTTTACCCTTAAGCAAGCATAAGTTGTTTTTCTAAATTTGAGACCCTGTTCTGTTCTGTAATTCAGTTCCTGTGTAGCCAAGTTTACATTCCGTGTATTACTGATAACTTATGATGTTTCTTTTTCTGTGTGACTTATTTCAGTTAGAATCATCATACCTGAATCCACTCATTGTGCTGCTACGGGCCTGATGACACAGATTTCATTGCTGAGTGATATTGCTTTGTACGTAAATACCACAACTTCTTTATCCATTTTTCACTTTCTGCGATGTTGAACTTGTACTGTAAACGAGGTTCTTGTAAACAGAGGCGTCCCAAACTTTGGGGTGGCTGTGTCTTTTTGATTTTAATTTCCCTAAGCTATAGGACCATAAGTGGCAGTGCCCTAGGCTCTGTTGCTTTATTTTTTAGATGTTTCAGGAAACACCATACACTTCTCCCGAGTGTCTGTTGGCAATTTACATCCCGCCCATCAGCATAACAAGGCTCCCAGTTCTCCATGGCCTGTCCTGCCTTTCTGGATTTTACACTTTTTTCAGATGGCCCTTTTGACCGGGGGGAAGTGAGACTTCATTGTAGTGCAGATTTCCTTTGCAAGCTTGCTTGGTTGGCCAAAAAGGGCGTATGCGTTTTTTCCTGAATATATTCAGGAAAAAACGCATACGCCCTTTTTGGCCAAGTGCATCATTGTGGACGTTCTGCCTCTTTTCCTATGCTTTCAATGCAATTCCAGTCTACCTCCTGAAATCAGTTTCCTGCAATTCTGCCCCGCTTTCAAGTCCTCTTGGCAGCCTTACTTCAGTCTATTTTTGGATGATAGCTGTCATTTATAACTCTGCAGGTTTGTGAATTACAGTGCCCCTGAGCTCCTTTCTTCAACTCGGTTTCTTTTGAGCTGGCCGCAACACCGCAGGATGGCTTCAGGCCCTAATCTGGTTCTGGTATGGCACGCTGAGCCTTTGGTTATTTCCTCTTCCTGGTGGGAAATGAGAGTTAAATTTGCCCGTCCAGACACCTCCAGCTAGCCTCTCATTGGTTCTCGCTATTCCTGTTCATCTTCCGCAGAAATTGCAAACTGTGCCAAACAGGAGTTTAAAGGCGCTGACTCTCCAAGTGGGGAGAGTGTTAGTAAAGCGTCTGGAATGTTGCACCCGAGTACCAGGGGAGGAAAACTGAGACATATTTGAACACGTCTCCCGTTCACATGGTTGATCATACTCTAGGTTCCACATGCATGTTTTAGCTGAAGGAAGAATACCTTAAACCTGGAGAGTTGAGACCCGTGTAATGGGTACCATGCAATATGACTTCAAAGGGTCTTCATTTGCTCACCGAACCTCTCCAATCCTATCACTGCTGCGTTTATGCCCCTGTACACATGCTTGATTCTCTTTTGGAGACATAGCAATCCATAGGTTTTACGATACTTACTAGTCAGGTACATTCTTAGGCGTTTAATATGCGGTGTTGAGTCCATTTCGTTGAGCAAGGAGTAGCTCTTGTCTATTCCTATTTGACTTTAGGAACTTTATCTGTGCTCATTTCAATCTCTGGTTTTATGCAGCACCCCAACTCACCTTTAACCTTAAGCAAGCATAAGTTGGTTTTCTAAATTTGAGACCCTGTTCTGTTCTGTAATTCAGTTCCTGTGTAGCCAAGTTTACATTCCGTGTATTACTGATATCTTATGATGTTTCTTTTTCTGTGTGACTTATTTCAGTTAGAATCATCATACCTGAATCCACTCATTGTGATGCTAAGGGCCTGATGACATAGATTTCATTGCTGAGTGATATTGCTTTGTAAGTAAATACCACAACTTCTTTATCCATTTTTCACTTTCTGCGATGTTGAACTTGTACTGTAAACGAGGTTCTTGTAAACAGAGGCGTCCCAAACTTTGGGGTGGCTGTGTCTTTTTGATTTTAATTTCCCTAAGCTATAGGACCATAAGTGACAGTGCCCTAGGCTCTGTTGCTTTGTTTTTTAGATGTTTCAGGAAACACCATACACTTCTCCTGAGTGTCTGTTGGCAATTTACATCCCGCCCATCAGCATAACAAGGCTCCCAGTTCTCCATGGCCTGTCCTGCCTTTCTGGATTTTACACATTTTTCAGATGGCCCTTTTGACCGGGGGGAAGTGAGACTTCATTGTAGTGCAGATTTCCTTTGCAAGCTTGCTTGGTTGGCCAAAAAGGGCGTATGCGTTTTTTCCTGAATATATTCAGGAAAAAACGCATACGCCCTTTTTGGCCAAGTGCATCATTGTGGACGTTCTGCCTCTTTTCCTATGCTTGAAATGCAATTCCAGTCTACCTCCTGAAATCGGTTTCCTGCAATTCTGCCCCGCTTTCAAGTCCTCTTGGCAGCCTTACTTCAGTCTATTTTTGGACGATAGCTGTCATTTATAACTCTGCAGGTTTGTGAATTACAGTGCCCCTGAGCTCCTTTCTTCAACTCGCTTTCTTGTGACATGGCCGCAACACCGCAGGATGGCTTCAGGCCCTAATCTGGTTCCGGCCCGGCATGCTGAGCCTTTGGTTAATTCCTCTTCCTGGTGGGAAATGAGAGTTAAATTTGCCCGTCCAGACACCTCCAGCTAGCCTCTCATTGGTTCTCGCTATTCCTGTTCATCTTCCGCAGAAATTGCAAACTGGGCCAAACAGGAGGTTAAAGGCGCTGACTTTCCAATTGGGGAGAGTGTTAGTAAAGCGTCTGGAATGTTGCACCCGAGTACCAGGGGAGGAAAACTGAGACATATTTGAACACGTCTCCCGTTCACATGGTTGATCATACTTGGGTTCCACATGCATGTTTTAGCTGAAGGAAGAATACCTAAAACCTGGAGAGTTGAGACCCGTGGAATGGGTACCATGCAATATGACTTCAAAGGGTCTTCATTTGCTCACCGAACCTCTCCAATCCTATCACTGCTGCGTTTATGCCGTTCTACACATGCTTGATTCTCTTTCGGAGACATAGCAATGCATAGGTTTTAAGATACTTACTAGTCAGGTACATTCTTAGGCGTTTAATATGCGGTGTTGAGTCCATTTCGTTGAGCAAGGAGTAGCTCTTGTCTATTCCATATTTGGCTTAAGGAACTTTATCTGTGCTCATTTCAATCTCTGGTTTTATGCAGCACCCCAACTCACCTTTCCCCTTAAGCAAGCATAAGTTGGTTTTCTAAATTTGAGACCCTGTTCTGTTCTGTAATTCAGTTCCTGTGTAGCCAAGTTTACATTCCGTGTATTACTGATATCTTATGATGTTTCTTTTTCTGTGTGACTTATTTCAGTTAGAATCATCATACCTGAATCCACTCATTGTGCTGCTAAGGGCCTGATGACACAGATTTCATTGCTGAGTGATATTGCTTTGTAAGTAAATACCACAACTTCTTTATCCATTTTTCAATTTCTGCGATGTTGAACTTGTACTGTAAACGAGGTTCTTGTAAACAGAGCCGTTCCAAACTTTGGGGTGGCTGTGTCTTTTTGATTTTAAATTCCCTAAGCTATAGGACCATAAGTGGAAGTGCCCTAGGCTCTGTTGCTTTGTTTTTTAGATGTTTCAGGAAACACCATACACTTCTCCCGAGTGGTTGTTGGCAATTTACATCCCGCCCATCAGCATAACAAGGCTCCCAGTTCTCCATGGCCTGTCCTGCCTTTCTGGATTTTACACTTTTTTCAGATGTCCCTTTTGACCGGGGGGAAGTGAGACTTCATTGTAGTGCAGATTTCCTTAGCAAGCTTGCTTGGTTGGCCAAAAAGGGCCTATGCGTTTTTTCCTGAATATATTCAGGAAAAAACGCATACGCCCTTTTTGGCCAAGTGCATCATTGTGGACGTTCTGCCTCTTTTCCTATGCTTTCAATGCAATTCCAGTCTACCTCCTGAAATCGGTTTCCTGCAATTCTGCCCCGCTTTCAAGTCCTCTTGGCATCCTTACTTCAGACTATTTTTGGAAAATAGCTGTCATTTATAACTCTGCAGGTTTGTGAATTACAGTGCCCCTGAGCTCCTTTCTTCAACTCGCTTTCTTGTGACCTGGCCGCAACACCCCAGGATGTCTTCAGGCCCTAATCTGGTTCTGGCACGGCACGCTGAGCCTTTGGTTAATTCCTCTTCCTGGTGGGAAATGAGAGTTAAATTTGCCCATCCAGACACCTCCAGCTAGTCTCTCATTGGTTCTCGCTATTCCTGTTCATCTTCCACAGAAATTGCAAACTGGGCCAAACAGGAGGTTAAAGGGACTGACTCTCCAAGTGGGGAGAGTGTTAGTAAAGCGTCTGGAATGTTGCACCCGAGTACCAGGGTACGAAATCTGAGACATATTTGAACACGTCTCCCGATCACATGGTTGATCATACTCTAGGTCCAACATGCATGTTTTAGCTGAAGGAAGAATACCTTAAACCTGGGTAGTTGAAACCCGTGGAATGGGTACCATGCAATATGACTTCAAAGGGTCTTCATTTGCTCACCGAACCTCTCCAATCCTATCACTGCTGCGTTTATGCCCCTGTACACATGCTTGATTCTCTTTCGGAGACATAGCAATCCATAGGTTTTAAGATACTTACTAGTCAGGTGCATTCTTAGGCGTTTAATATGGGTTTTGTGTCCATTTCGTTGAGCAAGGAGTAGCTCTTGTCTATTCCATATTTGGCTTAAGGAACTTTATCTGTGCTCATTTCAATCTCTGGTTTTATGCAGCACCCCAACTCACCTTTCCCCTTAAGCAAGCATAAGTTGGTTTTCTAAATTTGAGACCCTGTTCTGTTTTGGAATGCAGTTCCTGTGTAGCCAAGTTTACATTCCGTGTATTAGTGATATCTTATGATGTTTCTTTTTCTGTGTGACTTATTTCAGTTAGAATCTTCATACCTTAATCCACTCATTATGCTGCTACGGGCCTGATGACATAGATTTCATTGCTGAGTGATACTGCATTGTACGTAAGTACCACAAGTTCTTTATCCATTTTTCACTTTCTGTGATATTGAACTTGTACGGTAAACGAGGTTCTTGTAAACGGAGGCGTCCCCAACTTTGGGGTGGCTGTGTCTTTTTGATTTTAATTTCCTTAAGCTATAGGACCATAAGCGGAAGTGCCCTAGGCTCTGTTGCTTTGTTTTTTAGATGTTTCAGGAAACACCATACACTTCTCCTGAGTGTCTGTTGGCAATTTACATCCCGCCCATCAGCATAACAAGGCTCCCAGTTCTCCATGGCCTGTCCTGCCTTTCTGGATTTTACACTTTTTTCAGATGGCCCTTTTGACCGGAGAGAAGTGAGACTTCATTGTAGTGCAGATTTCCTTTGCAAGCTTGCTTGGTTGGCCAAAAAGGGCGTATGCGTTTTTTCCTGAATATATTCAGGAAAAAACGCATACGCCCTTTTTGGCCAAGTGCATCATTGTGGACGTTCTGCCTCTTTTCCTATGCTTTCAATGCAATTCCAGTCTACCTCCTGAAATCGGTTTCCTGCAATTCTGCCCCGCTTTCAAGTCCTTTTGGCAGCCTTACTTCAGTCTATTTTTGGATGATAGCTGTCATTTATAACTCTGCAGGTTTGTGAATTGCAGTGCCCCTGAGCTCCTTTCTTCAACTCGCTTTCTTGTGACCTGGCCACAACACCACATGATGGCTTCAGGCCCTAATCTGGTTCCGGCCCGGCATGCTGAGCCTTTGGTTAATTCCTCTTCCTGGTGGGAAATGAGAGTTAAATTTGCCCGTCCAGACACCTCCAGCTAGCCTCTCATTGGTTCTCGCTATTCCTGTTCATCTTCCGCAGAAATTGCAAACTGGGCCAAACAGGAGGTTAAAGGGACTGACTCTCCAAGTCGGGAGAGTGTTAGTAAAGCGTCTGGAATGTTGCACCCGAGTACCAGGGGAGGAAAACTGAGACATATTTGAACACGTCTCCCGTTCACATGGTTGATCATACTTGGGTTCCACATGCATGTTTTAGCTGAAGGAAGAATACCTAAAACCTGGAGAGTTGAGACCCGTGGAATGGGTACCATGCAATATGACTTCAAAGGGTCTTCATTTGCTCACCGAACCTCTCCAATCCTATCACTGCTGCGTTTATGCCCTTCTACACATGCTTGATTCTCTTTCGGAGACATAGCAATCCATAGGTTTTAAGATACTTACTAGTCAGGTACATTCTTAGGCGTTTAATATGCGGTGTTGAGTCCATTTCGTTGAGCAAGGAGTAGCTCTTGTCTATTCCATATTTGGCTTAAGGAACTTTATCTGTGCTCATTTCAATCTCTGGTTTTATGCAGCACCCCAACTCACCTTTCCCCTTAAGCAAGCATAAGTTGGTTTTCTAAATTTGAGACCCTGTTCTGTTCTGTAATTCAGTTCCTGTGTAGCCAAGTTTACATTCCGTGTATTACTGATATCTTATGATGTTTCTTTTTCTGTGTGACTTATTTCAGTTAGAATCATCATACCTGAATCCACTCATTGTGCTGCTAAGGGCCTGATGACACAGATTTCATTGCTGAGTGATATTGCTTTGTAAGTAAATACCACAACTTCTTTATCCATTTTTCAATTTCTGCGATGTTGAACTTGTACTGTAAACGAGGTTCTTGTAAACAGAGCCGTTCCAAACTTTGGGGTGGCTGTGTCTTTTTGATTTTAAATTCCCTAAGCTATAGGACCATAAGTGGAAGTGCCCTAGGCTCTGTTGCTTTGTTTTTTAGATGTTTCAGGAAACACCATACACTTCTCCCGAGTGGTTGTTGGCAATTTACATCCCGCCCATCAGCATAACAAGGCTCCCAGTTCTCCATGGCCTGTCCTGCCTTTCTGGATTTTACACTTTTTTCAGATGTCCCTTTTGACCGGGGGGAAGTGAGACTTCATTGTAGTGCAGATTTCCTTAGCAAGCTTGCTTGGTTGGCCAAAAAGGGCCTATGCGTTTTTTCCTGAATATATTCAGGAAAAAACGCATACGCCCTTTTTGGCCAAGTGCATCATTGTGGACGTTCTGCCTCTTTTCCTATGCTTTCAATGCAATTCCAGTCTACCTCCTGAAATCGGTTTCCTGCAATTCTGCCCCGCTTTCAAGTCCTCTTGGCATCCTTACTTCAGACTATTTTTGGAAAATAGCTGTCATTTATAACTCTGCAGGTTTGTGAATTACAGTGCCCCTGAGCTCCTTTCTTCAACTCGCTTTCTTGTGACCTGGCCGCAACACCGCAGGATGTCTTCAGGCCCTAATCTGGTTCTGGCACGGCACGCTGAGCCTTTGGTTAATTCCTCTTCCTGGTGGGAAATGAGAGTTAAATTTGCCCATCCAGACACCTCCAGCTAGTCTCTCATTGGTTCTCGCTATTCCTGTTCATCTTCCACAGAAATTGCAAACTGGGCCAAACAGGAGGTTAAAGGGACTGACTCTCCAAGTGGGGAGAGTGTTAGTAAAGCGTCTGGAATGTTGCACCCGAGTACCAGGGTACGAAATCTGAGACATATTTGAACACGTCTCCCGATCACATGGTTGATCATACTCTAGGTCCAACATGCATGTTTTAGCTGAAGGAAGAATACCTTAAACCTGGGTAGTTGAAACCCGTGGAATGGGTACCATGCAATATGACTTCAAAGGGTCTTCATTTGCTCACCGAACCTCTCCAATCCTATCACTGCTGCGTTTATGCCCCTGTACACATGCTTGATTCTCTTTCGGAGACATAGCAATCCATAGGTTTTAAGATACTTACTAGTCAGGTGCATTCTTAGGCGTTTAATATGGGTTTTGTGTCCATTTCGTTGAGCAAGGAGTAGCTCTTGTCTATTCCATATTTGGCTTAAGGAACTTTATCTGTGCTCATTTCAATCTCTGGTTTTATGCAGCACCCCAACTCACCTTTCCCCTTAAGCAAGCATAAGTTGGTTTTCTAAATTTGAGACCCTGTTCTGTTTTGGAATGCAGTTCCTGTGTAGCCAAGTTTACATTCCGTGTATTAGTGATATCTTATGATGTTTCTTTTTCTGTGTGACTTATTTCAGTTAGAATCTTCATACCTTAATCCACTCATTATGCTGCTACGGGCCTGATGACATAGATTTCATTGCTGAGTGATACTGCATTGTACGTAAGTACCACAAGTTCTTTATCCATTTTTCACTTTCTGTGATATTGAACTTGTACGGTAAACGAGGTTCTTGTAAACGGAGGCGTCCCCAACTTTGGGGTGGCTGTGTCTTTTTGATTTTAATTTCCTTAAGCTATAGGACCATAAGCGGAAGTGCCCTAGGCTCTGTTGCTTTGTTTTTTAGATGTTTCAGGAAACACCATACACTTCTCCTGAGTGTCTGTTGGCAATTTACATCCCGCCCATCAGCATAACAAGGCTCCCAGTTCTCCATGGCCTGTCCTGCCTTTCTGGATTTTACACTTTTTTCAGATGGCCCTTTTGACCGGAGAGAAGTGAGACTTCATTGTAGTGCAGATTTCCTTTGCAAGCTTGCTTGGTTGGCCAAAAAGGGCGTATGCGTTTTTTCCTGAATATATTCAGGAAAAAACGCATACGCCCTTTTTGGCCAAGTGCATCATTGTGGACGTTCTGCCTCTTTTCCTATGCTTTCAATGCAATTCCAGTCTACCTCCTGAAATCGGTTTCCTGCAATTCTGCCCCGCTTTCAAGTCCTTTTGGCAGCCTTACTTCAGTCTATTTTTGGATGATAGCTGTCATTTATAACTCTGCAGGTTTGTGAATTGCAGTGCCCCTGAGCTCCTTTCTTCAACTCGCTTTCTTGTGACCTGGCCACAACACCGCATGATGGCTTCAGGCCCTAATCTGGTTCCGGCCCGGCATGCTGAGCCTTTGGTTAATTCCTCTTCCTGGTGGGAAATGAGAGTTAAATTTGCCCGTCCAGACACCTCCAGCTAGCCTCTCATTGGTTCTCGCTATTCCTGTTCATCTTCCGCAGAAATTGCAAACTGGGCCAAACAGGAGGTTAAAGGGACTGACTCTCCAAGTCGGGAGAGTGTTAGTAAAGCGTCTGGAATGTTGCACCCGAGTACCAGGGGAGGAAAACTGAGACATATTTGAACACGTCTCCCGTTCACATGGTTGATCATAATCTGGGTTCCACATGCATGTTTTAGCTGAAGGAAGAATACCTTAAACCTGGAGAGTTGAGACCCGTGTAATGGGTACCATGCAATATGACTTCAAAGGGTCTTCATTTGCTCACCGAACCTCTCCAATCCTATCACTGCTGCGTTTATGCCCCTGTACACACGCTTGATTCTCTTTTGGAGACATAGCAATCCATAGGTTTTAAGATACTTACTAGTCAGGTACATTCTTAGGCGTTTAATATGGGGTTTTGAGTCCATTTCGTTGAGCAAGGAGTAGCTCTTGTCTATTCCATATTTGGCTTAAGGAACTTTATCTGTGCTCATTTCAATCTCTGGTTTTATGCAGCACCCCAACTCACCTTTACCCTTAAGCAAGCATAAGTTGGTTTTCTAAATTTGAGACCCTGTTCTGTTCTGTAATTCAGTTCCTGTGTAGCCAAGTTTACATTCCGTGTATTACTGATATCTTATGATGTTTCTTTTTCTGCGTGACTTATTTCAGTTAGAATCATCATACCTGAATCCACTCATTGTGCTGCTAAGGGCCTGATGACACAGATTTCATTGCTGAGTGATATTGCTTTGTAAGTAAATACCACAACTTCTTTATCCATTTTTCACTTTCTGCGATGTTGAACTTGTACTGTAAACGAGGTTCTTGTAAACAGAGCCTTTCCAAACTTTGGGGTGGCTGTGTCTTTTTGATTTTAATTTCCCTAAGCTATACGACCATAAGTGGAAGTGCCCTAGGTTCTGTTGCTTTGTTTTTTAGATGTTTCAGGAAACACCATACACTTCTCCCAAGTGTCTGTTGGCAATTTACATCCCGCCCATCAGCATAACAAGGCTCCCAGTTCTCCATGGCCTGTCCTGCCTTTCTGGATTTTACACTTTTTTCAGATGGCCCTTTTGACCGAGGGGAAGTGAGACTTCATTGTAGTGCAGATTTCCTTTGCAAGCTTGCTTGGTTGGCCAAAAAGGGCGTATGCGTTTTTTCCTGAATATATTCAGGAAAAAACGCATACGCCCTTTTTGGCCAAGTGCATCATTGTGGACGTTCTGCCTCTTTTCCTATGCTTTCAATGCAATTCCAGTCTACCTCCTGAAATCGGTTTCCTGCAATTCTGCCCCGCTTTCAAGTCCTCTTGGCAGCCTTACTTCAGTCTATTTTTTGGACGATAGCTGTCATTTATAACTCTGCAGGTTTGCGAATTACAGTGCCCCTGAGCTCCTTTCTTCAACTTGCTTTCTTGTGACCTGGCCGCAACACCGCAGGATGGCTTCAGGCCCTAATCTGGTTCTGGCACGGCACGCTGAGCCTTTGGTTAATTCCTCTTCCTGGTGCGAAATGAGAGTTAAATTTGCCCGTCCAGACACCTCCAGGTAGTCTCTCATTGGTTCTCGCTATTCCTGTTCATCTTCCGCAGAAATTGCAAACTGGGCCAAACAGGAGGTTAAAGGGACTGACTCTCCAAGTGGGGAGAGTGTTAGTAAAGCGTCTGGAATGTTGCACCCGAGTACCAGGGGAGGAAAACTGAGACATATTTGAACACGTCTCCCGTTCACATGGTTGATCATACTCTGGGTTCCACATGCATGTTTTAGCTGAAGGAAGAATACCTTAAACCTGGAGAGTTAAGACCCGTGTAATGGGTACCATGCAATATGACTTCAAAGGGTCTTCATTTGCTCACCGAACCTCTCCAATCCTATCACTGCTGCGTTTATGCCCCTGTACACATGCTTGATTCTCTTTTGGAGACATAGCAATCCATAGGTTTTAAGATACTTACTAGTCAGGTACATTCTTAGGCGTTTAATATTGGGTTTTGAGTCCATTTCATTGAGCAAGGAGTAGCTCTTGTCTATTCCATATTTGGCTTAAGGAACTTTATCTGTGCTCATTTCAATCTCTGGTTTTATGCAGCACCTCAACTCACCTTTCCCCTTAAGCAAGCATAAGTTGGTTTTCTAAATTTGAGACCCTGTTCTGTTTTGGAATGCAGTTCCTGTGTAGCCAAGTTTACATTCCGTGTATTAGTGATATCTTATGATGTTTCTTTTTCTGTGTGACTTATTTCAGTTAGAATCTTCATACCTTAATCCACTCATTATGCTGCTACGGGCCTGATGACATAGATTTCATTGCTGAGTGATACTGCATTGTACGTAAGTACCACAAGTTCTTTATCCATTTTTCACTTTCTGTGATATTGAACTTGTACGGTAAACGAGGTTCTTGTAAACGGAGGCGTCCCCAACTTTGGGGTGGCTGTGTCTTTTTGATTTTAATTTCCTTAAGCTATAGGACCATAAGCGGAAGTGCCCTAGGCTCTGTTGCTTTGTTTTTTAGATGTTTCAGGAAACACCATACACTTCTCCTGAGTGTCTGTTGGCAATTTACATCCCGCCCATCAGCATAACAAGGCTCCCAGTTCTCCATGGCCTGTCCTGCCTTTCTGGATTTTACACTTTTTTCAGATGGCCCTTTTGACCGGAGAGAAGTGAGACTTCATTGTAGTGCAGATTTCCTTTGCAAGCTTGCTTGGTTGGCCAAAAAGGGCGTATGCGTTTTTTCCTGAATATATTCAGGAAAAAACGCATACGCCCTTTTTGGCCAAGTGCATCATTGTGGACGTTCTGCCTCTTTTCCTATGCTTTCAATGCAATTCCAGTCTACCTCCTGAAATCGGTTTCCTGCAATTCTGCCCCGCTTTCAAGTCCTTTTGGCAGCCTTACTTCAGTCTATTTTTGGATGATAGCTGTCATTTATAACTCTGCAGGTTTGTGAATTGCAGTGCCCCTGAGCTCCTTTCTTCAACTCGCTTTCTTGTGACCTGGCCACAACACCGCATGATGGCTTCAGGCCCTAATCTGGTTCCGGCCCGGCATGCTGAGCCTTTGGTTAATTCCTCTTCCTGGTGGGAAATGAGAGTTAAATTTGCCCGTCCAGACACCTCCAGCTAGCCTCTCATTGGTTCTCGCTATTCCTGTTCATCTTCCGCAGAAATTGCAAACTGGGCCAAACAGGAGGTTAAAGGGACTGACTCTCCAAGTCGGGAGAGTGTTAGTAAAGCGTCTGGAATGTTGCACCCGAGTACCAGGGGAGGAAAACTGAGACATATTTGAACACGTCTCCCGTTCACATGGTTGATCATAATCTGGGTTCCACATGCATGTTTTAGCTGAAGGAAGAATACCTTAAACCTGGAGAGTTGAGACCCGTGTAATGGGTACCATGCAATATGACTTCAAAGGGTCTTCATTTGCTCACCGAACCTCTCCAATCCTATCACTGCTGCGTTTATGCCCCTGTACACACGCTTGATTCTCTTTTGGAGACATAGCAATCCATAGGTTTTAAGATACTTACTAGTCAGGTACATTCTTAGGCGTTTAATATGGGGTTTTGAGTCCATTTCGTTGAGCAAGGAGTAGCTCTTGTCTATTCCATATTTGGCTTAAGGAACTTTATCTGTGCTCATTTCAATCTCTGGTTTTATGCAGCACCCCAACTCACCTTTACCCTTAAGCAAGCATAAGTTGGTTTTCTAAATTTGAGACCCTGTTCTGTTTTGGAATGCAGTTCCTGTGTAGCCAAGTTTACATTCCGTGTATTAGTGATATCTTATGATGTTTCATTTTTTGCGTGACTTATTTCAGTTAGAATCATCGTACCTTAATACACTCATTATGCTGCTAAGGGCCTGATGACACAGATTTCATTGCTGAGTGATATTGCTTTGTACGTAAATACCACAACTTCTTTATCCATTTTTCACTTTCTGCGATGTTGAACTTGTACTGTAAACGAGGTTCTTGTAAACAGAGCCGTTCCAAACTTTGGGGTGGCTGTGTCTTTTTGATTTTAATTTCCCTAAGCTATAGGACCATAAGTGGAAGTGCCCTAGGTTCTGTTGCTTTGTTTTTTAGATGTTTCAGGAAACACCATACACTTCTCCCGAGTGGTTGTTGGCAATTTACATCCCGCCCATCAGCATAACAAGGCTCCCAGTTCTCCATGGCCTGTCCTGCCTTTCTGGATTTTACACTTTTTTCAGATGGCCCTTTTGACCGGGGGCAAGTGAGACTTCATTGTAGTGCAGATTTCCTTTGCAAGCTTGCTTGGTTGGCCAAAAAGGGCGTATGCGTTTTTTCCTGAATATATTCAGGAAAAAACGCATACGCCCTTTTTGGCCAAGTGCATCATTGTGGACGTTCTGCCTCTTTTCCTATGCTTTCAATGCAATTCCAGTCTACCTCCTGAAATCGGGTTCCTGCAATTCTGCCCCGCTTTCAAGTCCTCTTGGCAGCCTTACTTCAGTCTATTTTTGGACGATAGCTGTCATTTATAACTCTGCAGGTTTGTGAATTACAGTGCCCCTGAGCTCCTTTCTTCAACTCGCTTTCTTGTGACCTGGCCGCAACACCGCAGGATGGCTTCAGGCCCTAATCTGGTTCCGGCACGGCACGCTGAGCCTTTGGTTATTTCCTCTTCCTGGTGGGAAATGAGAGTTAAGTTTGCCCGTCCAGACACCTCCAGCTAGTCTCTCATTGGTTCTCGCTATTCCTGTTCATCTTCCGCAGAAATTGCAAACTGGGCCAAACAGGAGGTTAAAGGCGCTGACTCTCCAAGTGGGGAGAGTGTTAGTAAAGCGTCTGGAATGTTGCACCCGAGTACCAGGGGAGGAAAACTGAGACATATTTGAACACATCTCCCGTTCACATGGTTGATCATACTTGGGTTCCACATGCATGTTTTAGCTGAAGGAAGAATACCTTAAACCTGGAGAGTTAAGACCCGTGTAATGGGTACCATGCAATATGACTTCAAAGGGTCTTCATTTGCTCACCGAACCTCTCCAATCCTATCACTGCTGCGTTTATGCCCCTGTACACATGCTTGATTCTCTTTCGGAGACATAGCAATCCATAGGTTTTAAGATACTTACTAGTCAGGTACATTCTTAGGCGTTTAATATGCGGTGTTGAGTCCATTTCGTTGAGCAAGGAGTAGCTCTTGGCTATTCCATATTTGACTTAAGGAACTTTATCTGTGCTCATTTCAATCTCTGGTTTTATGCAGCACCCCAACTCACCTTTACCCTTAAGCAAGCATAAGTTGGTTTTCTAAATTTGAGACCCTGTTCTGTTCTGTAATTCAGTTCCTGTGTAGCCAAGTTTACATTCCGTGTATTACTGATATCTTATGATGTTTCTTTTTCTGCGTGACTTATTTCAGTTAGAATCATCATACCTGAATCCACTCATTGTGCTGCTAAGGGCCTGATGACACAGATTTCATTGCTGAGTGATATTGCTTTGTAAGTAAATACCACAACTTCTTTATCCATTTTTCACTTTCTGCGATGTTGAACTTGTACTGTAAACGAGGTTCTTGTAAACAGAGCCTTTCCAAACTTTGGGGTGGCTGTGTCTTTTTGATTTTAATTTCCCTAAGCTATACGACCATAAGTGGAAGTGCCCTAGGTTCTGTTGCTTTGTTTTTTAGATGTTTCAGGAAACACCATACACTTCTCCCAAGTGTCTGTTGGCAATTTACATCCCGCCCATCAGCATAACAAGGCTCCCAGTTCTCCATGGCCTGTCCTGCCTTTCTGGATTTTACACTTTTTTCAGATGGCCCTTTTGACCGAGGGGAAGTGAGACTTCATTGTAGTGCAGATTTCCTTTGCAAGCTTGCTTGGTTGGCCAAAAAGGGCGTATGCGTTTTTTCCTGAATATATTCAGGAAAAAACGCATACGCCCTTTTTGGCCAAGTGCATCATTGTGGACGTTCTGCCTCTTTTCCTATGCTTTCAATGCAATTCCAGTCTACCTCCTGAAATCGGTTTCCTGCAATTCTGCCCCGCTTTCAAGTCCTCTTGGCAGCCTTACTTCAGTCTATTTTTTGGACGATAGCTGTCATTTATAACTCTGCAGGTTTGCGAATTACAGTGCCCCTGAGCTCCTTTCTTCAACTTGCTTTCTTGTGACCTGGCCGCAACACCGCAGGATGGCTTCAGGCCCTAATCTGGTTCTGGCACGGCACGCTGAGCCTTTGGTTAATTCCTCTTCCTGGTGCGAAATGAGAGTTAAATTTGCCCGTCCAGACACCTCCAGGTAGTCTCTCATTGGTTCTCGCTATTCCTGTTCATCTTCCGCAGAAATTGCAAACTGGGCCAAACAGGAGGTTAAAGGGACTGACTCTCCAAGTGGGGAGAGTGTTAGTAAAGCGTCTGGAATGTTGCACCCGAGTACCAGGGGAGGAAAACTGAGACATATTTGAACACGTCTCCCGTTCACATGGTTGATCATACTCTGGGTTCCACATGCATGTTTTAGCTGAAGGAAGAATACCTTAAACCTGGAGAGTTAAGACCCGTGTAATGGGTACCATGCAATATGACTTCAAAGGGTCTTCATTTGCTCACCGAACCTCTCCAATCCTATCACTGCTGCGTTTATGCCCCTGTACACATGCTTGATTCTCTTTTGGAGACATAGCAATCCATAGGTTTTAAGATACTTACTAGTCAGGTACATTCTTAGGCGTTTAATATTGGGTTTTGAGTCCATTTCATTGAGCAAGGAGTAGCTCTTGTCTATTCCATATTTGGCTTAAGGAACTTTATCTGTGCTCATTTCAATCTCTGGTTTTATGCAGCACCCCAACTCACCTTTCCCCTTAAGCAAGCATAAGTTGGTTTTCTAAATTTGAGACCCTGTTCTGTTTTGGAATGCAGTTCCTGTGTAGCCAAGTTTACATTCCGTGTATTAGTGATATCTTATGATGTTTCTTTTTCTGTGTGACTTATTTCAGTTAGAATCATCGTACCTGAATCCACTCATTGTGCTGCTACGGGCCTGATGACACAGATTTCATTGCTGAGTGATATTGCTTTGTACGTAAATACCACAACTTCTTTATCCATTTTTCACTTTCTGCGATGTTGAACTTGTACTGTAAACGAGGTTCTTGTAAACAGAGCCGTTCCAAACTTTGGGGTGGCTGTGTCTTTTTGATTTTAATTTCCCTAAGCTATAGGACCATAAGTGGAAGTGCCCTAGGTTCTGTTGGTTTGTTTTTTAGATGTTTCAGGAAACACCATACACTTCTCCCAAGTGGTTGTTGGCAATTTACATCCCGCCCATCAGCATAACAAGGCTCCCAGTTCTCCATGGCCTGTCCTGCCTTTCTGGATTTTACACTTTTTTCAGATGGCCCTTTTGACCGGGGGGAAGTGAGACTTCATTGTAGTGCAGATTTCCTTTGCAAGCTTGCTTGGTTGGCCAAAAAGGGCGTATGCGTTTTTTCCTGAATATATTCAGGAAAAAACGCATACGCCCTTTTTGGCCAAGTGCATCATTGTGGACGTTCTGCCTCTTTTCCTATGCTTTCAATGCAATTCCAGTCTACCTCCTGAAATCGGTTTCCTACAATTCTGCCCCGCTTTCAAGTCCTCTTGGCAGCCTTACTTCAGTCTATTTTTGGACGATAGCTGTCATTTATAACTCTGCAGGTTTGTGAATTACAGTGCCCCTGAGCTCGTTTCTTCAACTCGCTTTCTTGTGACCTGGCCGCAACACCGCAGGATGGCTTCAGGCCCTAATCTGGTTCCGGTACGGCACGCTGAGCCTTTGGTTATTTCCTCTTCCTGGTGGGAAATGAGAGTTAAATTTGCCCGTCCAGACACCTCCAGCTAGTCTCTCATTGGTTCTCGCTATTCCTGTTCATCTTCCGCAGAAATTGCAAACTGGGCCAAACAGGAGGTTAAAGGCGCTGACTCTCCAAGTGGGGAGAGTGTTAGTAAAGCGTCTGGAATGTTGCACCCGAGTACCAGGGGAGGAAACCTGAGACATATTTGAACACGTCTCCCGTTCACATGGCTGATCATACTTGGGTTCCACATGCATGTTTTAGCTGAAGGAAGAATACCTTAAACCTCGGTAGTTGAAACCCGTGGAATGGGTACCATACAATATGACTTGAAAGGGTCTTCATTTGCTCACCGAACCTCTCCAATCCTATCACTGCTGCGTTTATGCCCCTGTACACATGCTTGATTCTCTTTCGGAGACATAGCAATCCATAGGTTTTAAGATACTTACTAGTCAGGTACATTCTTAGGCGTTTAATATGCGGTGTTGAGTCCATTTCGTTGAGCAAGGAGTAGCTCTTGTCTATTCCATATTTGGCTTAAGGTACTTTATCTGTACTCATTTCGATCTCTGTTTATGCAGCACCCCAATTCACCTTTCCCCTTAAGCAAGCATAAGTTGGTTTTCTAAATTTGAGACCCTGTTCTGTTTTGGAATTCAGTTCCTGTGTAGCCAAGTTTACATTCCGTGTATTAGTGATATCTTATGATGTTTCTTTTTCTGTGTGACTTATTTCAGTTAGAATCATCGTACCTGAATCCACTCATTATGCTGCTACGGGCCTGATGACATAGATTTCATTGCTGAGTGATACTGCATTGTACGTAAGTACCACAAGTTCTTTATCCATTTTTCACTTTCTGTGATATTGAACTTGTACGGTAAACGAGGTTCTTGTAAACAGAGCCGTTCCAAACTTTGGGGTGGCTGTGTCTTTTTGATTTTAATTTCCCTAAGCTATAGGACCATAAGTGGAAGTGCCCTAGGTTCTGTTGCTTTGTTTTTTAGATGTTTCAGGAAACACCATACACTTCTCCCGAGTGTCTGTTGGCAATTTACATCCCGCCCATCAGCATAACAAGGCTCCCAGTTCTCCATGGCCTGTCCTGCCTTTCTGGATTTTACACTTTTCTCAGATGGCCCTTTTGACCGGGGGGAAGTGAGACTTCATTGTAGTGCAGATTTCCTTTGCAAGCTTGCTTGGTTGGCCAAAAAGGGCGTATGCGTTTTTTCCTGAATATATTCAGGAAAAAAACGCATACGCCCTTTTTGGCCAAGTGCATCATTGTGGACGTTCTGCCTCTTTTCCTATGCTTTCAATGCAATTCCAGTCTACCTCCTGAAATCGGTTTCCTGCAATTCTGCCCTGCTTTCAAGTCCTCTTGGCAGCCTTACTTCAGTCTATTTTTGGACGATAGCTGTCATTTATAACTCTGCAGGTTTGTGAATTAGAGTGTCCCTGAGCTCCTTTCTTCAACTCGCTTTCTTGTGAGCTGGCTGCAACACCGTAGGATGGCTTCAGGCCCTAATCTGGTTCCGGCACGGCACGCTTAGCCTTTGGTTATTTCCTCTTCCTGGTGGGAAATGAGAGTTAAATTTGCCCGTCCAGACACCTCCAGCTAGCCTCTCATTGGTTCTCGCTATTCCTGTTCATCTTCCGCAGAAATTGCTAACTGGGCCAAACAGGAGGTTAAGGGCGCTGACTCTCCAAGTGGGAGGAGTGTTAGTAAAGCGTCTGGAATGTTGCACCCGAGTACCAGGGGAGGAAAACTGAGACATATTTGAACACGTCTCCCGTTCACATGGTTGATCATACTTGGGTTCCACATGCATGTTTTAGCTGAAGGAAGAATACCTTAAACCTGGAGAGTTAAGACCCGTGTAATGGGTACCATGCAATATAACTTCAAAGGGTCTTCATTTGCTCACCGAACCTCTCCAATCCTATCACTGCTGTGTTTATGCCCCGGTACATGCGCTTGATTCTCCTACGGAGACATAGCAATCCATAGGTTTTAAGATACTTACTAGTCAGGTACATTCTTAGGCGTTTAATATGGGGTGTTGGGTCCATTTCGTTGAGCAAGGAGTAGCTCTTGTGTATTCCATATTTGGCTTAAGGAACGTTATCTGTGCTCATTTGAATCTCTGGTTTTATGCAGCACCCCAACTCACCTTTACCCTTAAGCAAGCATAAGTTGGTTTTCTAAATTTGAGACACTATTCTGTTTTGGAATTCAGTTCCTGTGTAGCCAAGTTTACATTCCGTGTATTAGTGATATCTTGTGATGTTTCTTTTTCTGTGTGACTTATTTCAGTTAGAATCATCGTACCTGAATCCACTCATTATGCTGCTACGGGCCTGATGACATAGATTTCATTGTTGAGTGAATACTGCATTGTACGTAAGTACCACAAGTTCTTTATCCATTTTTCACTTTCTGTGATATTGAACTTGTACGGTAAACGAGGTTCTTGTAAACAGAGGCGTCCCAAACTTTGGGGTGGCTGTGTCTTTTTGATTTTAATTTCCCTAAGCTATAGGACCATAAGTGGAAGTGCCCTAGGCTCTGTTGCTTTGTTTTTTAGATGTTTCAGGAGACACCATACAGTTCTCCCGAGTGTCTGTGGCAATTTACATCCCACCCATCAGCATAACAAGGCTCCCAGCTCTCCATGGCCTGTCCTGCCTTTCTGGATTTTACACCTTTTTCAGATGGCCCTTTTGACCGGGGGGAAGTGAGACTTCATTGTAGTGCAGATTTCCTTTGCAAGCTTGCTTGGTTGGCCAAAAAGGGCGTATGCGTTTTTTCCTGAATATATTCAGGAAAAAACGCATACGCCCTTTTTGGCCAAGTGCATCATTGTGGACGTTCTGCCTCTTTTCCTATGCTTTCAATGCAATTCCAGTCTACCTCCTGAAATCAGTTTCCTGCAATTCTTCCCTGCTTTCAAGTCCTCTTGGCAGCCTTACTTCAGTCTATTTTTGGACGATAGCTGTCATTTATAACTCTGCAGGTTTGTGAATTACAGTGTCCCTGAGCTCCTTTCTTCAACTCGCTTTCTTTTGAGCTGGCCGCAACACCGCAGGATGGCTTCAGGCCCTAATCTGGTTCCGTCACGGAACGCTGAGCCTTTGTTTAATTCCTCTTCCTGGTGGGAAATGAGAGTTAAATTTGCCCGTCCAGACACCTCCAGCTAGCCTCTCATTGGTTCTCGCTATTCCTGTTCATCTTCCGCAGAAATTGCAAACTGTGCCAAACAGGAGGTTAAAGGCGCTGACTCTCCAAGTGGGGAGAGTGTTAGTAAAGCGTCTGGAATGTTGCACCCGAGTACCAGGGGAGGAAAACTGAGACATATTTGAACACGTCTCCCGATCACATGGTTGATCATACTCTGGGTTCCACATGCATGTTTTAGCTGAAGGAAGAATACCTTAAACCTCGGTATTTGAAACCCGTGGAATGGGTACCATGCAATATGACTTCAAAGGGTCTTCATTTGCTCACCGAACATCTCCAATCCTATCACTGCTGCGTTTATGCCCCTGTACACATGCTTGATTCTCTTTCGGAGACATAGCAATCCATAGGTTTTAAGATACTTACTAGTCAGGTACATTCTTAGGCGTTTAATATGCGGTGTTGAGTCCATTTCGTTGAGCAAGGAGTAGCTCTTGTCTATTCCATATTTGGCTTAAGGAACTTTATCTGTGCTCATTTCAATCTCTGGTTTTATGCAGCACCCCAACTCACCTTTCCCCTTAAGCAAGCATAAGTTGGCTTTCTAAATTTGAGACCCTGTTCTGTTCTGTAATTCAGTTCCTGTGTAGCCAAGTTTCCATTCCGTGTATTACTGATATCTTATGATGTTTCTTTTTCTGTGTGACTTATTTCAGTTAGAATCATCATACCTGTATCCACTCATTGTGCTGCTAAGGGCCTGATGACATAGATTTCATTGCTGAGTGATATTGCTTTGTAAGTAAATACCACAACTTTTTTATCCATTTTTCACTTTCTGCGATGTTGCACTTGTACTGTAAATGAGGTTCTTGTAAACAGAGGCGTCCCAAACTTTGGGGTGGCTGTGTCGTTTTGATTTTAAATTCCCTAAGCTATAGGACCATAAGTGGAAGTGCCCTAGGCTCTGTTGCTTTGTTTTTTAGATGTTTCAGGAAACACCATACACTTCTCCCGAGTGGTTGTTGGCAATTTACATCCCGCCCTTCAGCATAACAAGGCTCCCAGTTCTCCATGGCCTCACCTGCCTTTCTGGATTTTACACTTTTTTCAGATGGCCCTTTTGACCGGGGGGAAGTGAGACTTCATTGTAGTGCAGATTTCCTTTGCAAGCTTGCTTGGTTGGCCAAAAAGGGCGTATGCGTTTTTTCCTGAATATATTCAGGAAAAAACGCATACGCCCTTTTTGGCCAAGTGCATCATTGTGGACGTTCTGCCTCTTTTCCTATGCTTTCAATGCAATTCCAGTCTACCTCCTGAAATCGGTTTCCTGCAATTCTGCCCCGCTTTCAAGTCCTCTTGGCAGCCTTACTTCAGTCTATTTTTGGACGATAGCTGTCATTTATAACTCTGCAGGTTTGCGAATTACAGTGCCCCTGAGCTCCTTTCTTCAACTCGCTTTCTTGTGACCTGGCCGCAACACCGCAGGATGGCTTCAGGCCCTAATCTGGTTCTGGCACGGCACGCTGAGCCTTTGGTTATTTCGTCCTCCTGGTGGGAAATGAGAGTTAAATTTGCCCGTCCAGACACCTCCAGCTAGCCTCTCATTGGTTCTCGCTATTCCTGTTCATCTTCTGCAGAAATTGCAAACTGGGCCAAACAGGAGGTTAAAGGGACTGACTCTCCAAGTCGGGAGAGTGTTAGTAAAGCGTCTGGAATGTTGCACCAGAGTACCAGGGGAGGAAAACTGAGACATATTTGAACACGTCTCCCGATCACATGGTTGATCATACTCTAGGTTCCACATGCATGTTTTAGCTGAAGGGAGAATACCTTAAACCTGGGTAGTTGAAACCCGTGGAATGGGTACCATGCAATATGACTTCAAAGGGTCTTCATTTGCTCACCGAACCTCTCCAATCCTATCACTGCTGCGTTTATGCCCCTGTAAACATGCATGATTCTCTTTCAGAGACATAGCAATCCATAGGTTTTAAGATACTTACTAGTCAGGTACATTCTTAGGCGTTTAATATGCGGTGTTGAGTCCATTTCGTTGAGCAAGGAGTAGCTCTTGTCTATTCCATATTTGGCTTAAGGAACTTTATCTGTGCTCATTTCAATCTCTGGTTTTATGCAGCACCCCAACTCACCTTTCCCCTTAAGCAAGCATAAGTTGGTTTTCTAAATTTGAGACCCTGTTCTGTTCTGTAATTCAGTTCCTGTGTAGCCAAGTTTACATTCCGTGTATTACTGATATCTTATGATGTTTCTTTTTCTGTGTGACTTATTTCAGTTAGAATCATCATACCTGAATCCACTCATTGTGCTGCTAAGGGCCTGATGACACAGATTTCATTGCTGAGTGATATTGCTTTGTAAGTAAATACCACAACTTCTTTATCCATTTTTCAATTTCTGCGATGTTGAACTTGTACTGTAAACGAGGTTCTTGTAAACAGAGCCGTTCCAAACTTTGGGGTGGCTGGGTCTTTTTGATTTTAATTTCCCTAAGCTATAGGACCATAAGTGGAAGTGCCCTAGGTTCTGTTGCTTTGTTTTTTAGATGTTTCAGGAAACACCGTACACTTCTCCCGAGTGTCTGTTGGCAATTTACATCACGCCCTTCAGCATAACAAGGCTCCCAGTTCTCCATGGCCTGTCCTGCCTTTCTGGATTTTACACTTTTTTCAGATGGCCCTTTTGACCGGGGGGAAGTGAGACTTCATTGTAGTGCAGATTTCCTTTGCAAGCTTGCTTGGTTGGCCAAAAAGGGCGTATGCGTTTTTTCCTGAATATATTCAGGAAAAAACGCATACGCCCTTTTTGGCCAAGTGCATCATTGTGGACGTTCTGCCTCTTTTCCTATGCTTTCAATGCAATTCCAGTCTACCTCCTGAAATCGGTTTCCTGCAATTCTGCCCCGCTTTCAAGTCCTCTTGGCAGCCTTACTTCAGTCTATTTTTGGACGATAGCTGTCATTTATAACTCTGCAGGTTTGTGAATTACAGTGCCCCTGAGCTCCTTTCTTCAACTCGCTTTCTTTTGAGCTGGCCGCAACACCGCAGGATGGCTTCAGGCCCTAATCTGGTTCCGGCACGGCACGCTGAGCCTTTGGTTATTTCCTCTTCCTGGTGGGAAATGAGAGTTAAATTTGCCCGTCCAGACACCTCCAGCTAGCCTCTCATTGGTTCTCGCTATTCCTGTTCATCTTCCGCAGAAATTGCAAACTGTGCCAAACAGGAGGTTAAAGGCGCTGACTCTCCAAGTGGGGAGAGTGTTAGTAAAGCGTCTGGAATGTTGCACCCGAGTACCAGGGGAGGAAAACTGAGGCATATTGGAACACGTCTCCCGATCACATGGTTGATCATACTCTGGGTTCCACATGCATGTTTTAGCTGAAGGAAGAATACCTAAAACCTGGGTAGTTGAAACCCGTGGAATGGGTACCATGCAATATGACTTCAAAGGGTCTTCATTTGCTCACCGAACCTCTCCAATCCTATCATGCTGCGTTTATGCCCCTGTACACATGCTTGATTCTCTTGCGGAGACATAGCAATCCATAGGTTTTAAGATACTTACTAGTCAGGTACATTCTTAGTTGTTTAATATGCGGTGTTGAGTCCATTTCGTTGAGCAAGGAGTAGCTCTTGTCTATTCCATATTTGGCTTAAGGAACTTTATCTGTGCTCATTTCAATCTCTGGTTTTATGCAGCACCCCGACTCACCTTTACCCTTAAGCAAGCATAAGTTGGTTTTCTAAATTTGAGAACCTGTTCTGTTCTGTAATTCAGTTCCTGTGTAGCCAAGTTTACATTCCGTGTATTACTGATAACTTATGATGTTTCTTTTTCTCTGTGACTTATTTCAGTTAGAATCATCATACCTGAATCCACTCATTGTGCTGCTAAGGGCCTGATGACATAGATTTCATTGCTGAGTGATATTGCTTTGTAAGTAAATACCACAACTTCTTTATCCATTTTTCACTTTCTGCGATGTTGAACTTGTACTGTAAACGAGGTTCTTGTAAACAGAGGCGTCCCAAACTTTGGGGTGGCTGTGTCTTTTTGATTTTAATTTCCCTAAGCTATAGGACCATAAGTGGCAGTGCCCTAGGCTCTGTTGCTTTCTTTTTTAGATGTTTCAGGAAACACCATACACTTCTCCCGAGTGTCTGTTGGCAATTTACATCCCGCCCATCAGCATAACAAGGCTCCCAGTTCTCCATGGCCTGTCCTGCCTTTCTGGATTTTACACTTTTTTCAGATGGCCCTTTTGACCGGGGGGAAGTGAGACTTCATTGTAGTGCAGATTTCCTTTGCAAGCTTGCTTGGTTGGCCAAAAAGGGCGTATGCGTTTTTTCCTGAATATATTCAGGAAAAAACGCATACGCCCTTTTTGGCCAAGTGCATCATTGTGGACGTTCTGCCTCTTTTCCTATGCTTTCAATGCAATTCCAGTCTACCTCCTGAAATCGGTTTCCTGCAATTCTGCCCCGCTTTCAAGTCCTCTTGGCAGCCTTACTTCAGTCTATTTTTGGACGATAGCTGTCATTTATAACTCTGCAGGTTTGTGAATTACAGTGCCCCTGAGCTCCTTTCTTCAACTCGCTTTCTTGTGAGCTGGCCGCAACTCCGCAGGATGGCTTCAGGCCCTAATCTGGTTCCGGCACGGCACGCTGAGCCTTTGGTTAATTCCTCTTCCTGGTGGGAAATGAGAGTTAAATTTGCCCGTCCAGACACCTCCCGCTAGTCTCTCATTGGTTCTCGCTATTCCTGTTCATCTTCCGCAGAAATTGCAAACTGGGCCAAACAGGAGGTTAAAGGCGCTGACTCTCCAAGTGGGGAGAGTGTTAGTAAAGCGTCTGGAATGTTGCACCCGAGTACCAGGGGAGGAAAACTGAGACATATTTGAACACGTCTCCCGTTCACACGGTTGATCATACTCTGGGTTCCACATGCATGTTTTAGCTGAAGGAGGAATACCTTAAACCTGGAGAGTTGAGACCCGTGGAATGGGTACCATGCAATATGTCTTCAAAGGGTCTTCATTTGCTCACCGAACCTCTCCAATCCTATCACTGCTGCGTTTATGCCGCTGTACACATGCTTGATTCTCTTTTGGAGACATAGCAATCCATAGGTTTTAAGATACTTACTAGTCAGGTACATTCTTAGGCGTTTAATATGGGGTGTTGAGTCCATTTCGTTGAGCAAGGAGTAGCTCTTGTCTATTCCATATTTGGTTTAAGGAACTTTATCTGTGCTCATTTCAATCTCTGGTTTTATGCAGCACCCCAACTCACCTTTCCCCTTAAGCAAGCATAAGTTGGTTTTCTAAATTTGAGACCCTGTTCTGTTCTGTAATTCAGTTCCTGTGTAGCCAAGTTTACATTCCGTGTATTACTGATATCTTATGATGTTTCTTTTTCTGTGTGACTTATTTCAGTTAGAATCATCGTACCTGAATCCACTCATTATGCTGCTACGGGCCTGATGATATAGATTTCATTGCTGAGTGATACTGCATTGTACGTAAGTACCACAAGTTGTTTATCCATTTTTCACTTTCTGTGATATTGAACTTGTACGGTAAACGAGGTTCTTGTAAACGGAGGCGTCCCAAACTTTGGGGTGGCTGTGTCTTTTTGATTTTAATTTCCCTAAGCTATAGGACCATAAGTGGAAGTGCCCTAGGCTCTGTTGCTTTGTTTTTTAGATGTTTCAGGAAACACCATGCACTTCTCCCGAGTGGTTGTTGGCAATTTACATCCCGCCCTTCAGCATAACAAGGCTCCCAGTTCTCCATGGCCTGTCCTGCCTTTCTGGATTTTACACTTTTTTCAGATGGCCCTTTTGACCGGGGGGAAGTGAGACTTCATTGTAGTGCAGATTTCCTTTGCAAGCTTGCTTGGTTGGCCAAAAAGGGCGTATGCGTTTTTTCCTGAATATATTCAGGAAAAAACGCATACGCCCTTTTTGGAGAAGTGCATCATTGTGGACGTTCTGCCTCTTTTCCTATGCTTTCAATGCAATACCAGTCTACCTCCTGAAATCGGTTTCCTGCAATTCTGCCCCGCTTTCAAGTCCTCTTGGCAGCCTTACTTCAGTCTATTTTTGGACGATAGCTGTCATTTATAACTCTGCAGGTTTGTGAATTACAGAGACCCGGAGCTCCTTTCTTCAACTCGCTTTCTTTTGAGCTGGCCGCAACACCGCAGGATGGCTTCAGGCCCTAATCTGGTTCCGGCTCGGCACGCTGAGCCTTTGGTTAATTCCTCTTCCTGGTGGGAAATGAGAGTTAAATTTGCCCGTCCAGACACCTCCAGCTAGTCTCTCATTGGTTCTCGCTATTCCTGTTCATCTTCCACAGAAATTTCAAACTGGGCCAAACAGGAGGTTAAAGGGACTGACTCTCCAAGTGGGGAGAGTGTTAGTAAAGCGTCTGGAATGTTGCACCCGAGTACCAGGGGAGGAAAACTGAGACATATTTGAACACGTCTCCCGTTCACACGGTTGATCATACTTGGGTTCCACATGCATGTTTTAGCTGAAGGAAGAATACCTTAAACCTGAAGAGTTGAGACCCGTGGAATGGGTACCATGCAATATGACTTCAAAGGGTCTTCATTTGCTCACCGAACCTCTCCAATCCTATCACTGCTGCGTTTATGCCCCTCTACACACGCTTGATTCTCTTTTGGAGACATAGCAATCCATAGGTTTTAAGATACTTACTAGTCAGGTACATTCTTAGGCGTTTAATATGGGGTGTTGAGTCCATTTCGTTGAGCAAGGAGTAGCTCTTGTCTATTCCATATTTGGCTTAAGGAACTTTATCTGTGCTCATTTCAATCTCTGGTTTTATGCAGCACCCCAACTCACCTTTCCCCTTAAGCAAGCATAAGTTGGTTTTCTAAATTTGAGACCCTGTTCTGTTTTGGAATTCAGTTCCTGTGTAGCCAAGTTTACATTCCGTGTATTACTGATATCTTATGATGTTTCTTTTTCTGTGTGACTTATTTCAGTTAGAATCATCGTACCTGAATCCACTCATTATGCTGCTACGGGCCTGATGACATAGATTTCATTGCTGAGTGATACTGCATTGTACGTAAGTACCACAAGTTCTTTATCCATTTTTCACTTTCTGTGATATTGAACTTGTACGGTAAACGAGGTTCTTGTAAACAGAGGCGTCCCAAACTTTGGCGTGGCTGTGTCTTTTTGATTTTAATTTCCCTAAGCTATAGGACCATAAGTGGAAGTGCCCTAGGCTCTGTTGCTTTGTTTTTTAGATGTTTCAGGAAACACCATACACTTCTCCGGAGTGTCTGTTGGCAATTTACATCCCGCCCATCAGCATAACAAGGCTCCCAGTTCTCCATGACCTGTCCTGCCTTTCTGGATTTTACACTTTTTTCAGATGGCCCTTTTGACCGGGGGGAAGTGAGACTTCATTGTAGTGCAGATTTCCTTTGCAAGCTTGCTTGGTTGGCCAAAAAGGGCGTATGCGTTTTTTCCTGAATATATTCAGGAAAAAACGCATACGCCCTTTTTGGCCAAGTGCATCATTGTGGACGTTCTGCCTCTTTTCCTATGCTTTCAATGCAATTCCAGTCTACCTCCTGAAATCGGTTTCCTGCAATTCTGCCCTGCTTTCAAGTCCTCTTGGCAGCCTTACTTCAGTATATTTTTGGACGATAGCTGCCATTTATAACTCTGCAGGTTTGTGAATTACAGTGTCCCTGAGCTCCTTTCTTCAATTCGCTTTCTTGTGAGCTGGCCGCAACACCGCAGGATGGCTTCAGGCCCTAATCTGGTTCCGGCACGGCACGCTGAGCCTTTGGTTATTTCCTCTTCCTGGTGGGAAATGAGAGTTAAATTTGCCCGTCCAGACACCTCCAGCTAGTCTCTCATTGGTTCTCGCTATTCCTGTTCATCTTCCGCAGAAATTGCAAACTGGGCCAAACAGGAGGTTAAAGGCGCTGACTCTCCAAGTGGGGAGAGTGTTAGTAAAGCGTCTGGAAAGTTGCACCCGAGTACCAGGGGAGGAAAACTGAGACATATTTGAACACGTCTCCCGTTCACACGGATGATCATACTCTGGGTTCCACATGCATGTTTTAGCTGAAGGAAGAATACCTTAAACCTGGAGAGTTGAGACCCGTGGAATGGGTACCATGCAATATGACTTCAAACGGTCTTCATTTGCTCACCGAACCTCTGCAATCCTATCACTGCTGCGTTTATGCCCCTGTACACACGCTTGATTCTCTTTTGGAGACATAGCAATCCATAGGTTTTAAGATACTTACTAGTCAGGTACATTCTTAGGCGTTTAATATGGGGTGTTGAGTCCATTTCGTTGAGCAAGGAGTAGCTCTTGTCTATTGCATATTTGGCTTAAGGAACTTTATCTGTGCTCATTTCAATCTCTGGTTTTATGCAGCACCCCTACTCACCTTTACCCTTAAGCAAGCATAAGTTGGTTTTCTAAATTTGAGTCCCTGTTCTGTTCTGTAATTCAGTTCCTGTGTAGCCAAGTTTACATTCCGTGTATTACTGATATCTTATGATGTTTCTTTTTCTGTGTGACTTATTTCAGTTAGAATCATCATACCTGAATCCACTCATTGTTCTGCTAAGGGCCTGATGACATAGATTTCATTGCTGAGTGATATTGCTTTGTAAGTGAATACCACAACTTCTTTATCCATTTTTCACTTTCTGCGATGTTGAACTTGTATTGTAAACGAGGTTCTTGTAAACAGAGCCGTTCCAAACTTTGGGGTGGCTGTGTCTTTTTGATTTTAATTTCCCTAAGCTATAGGACCATAAGTGGAAGTGCCCTAGGTTCTGTTGCTTTGTTTTTTAGATGTTTCAGGAAACACCATACACTTCTCCCGAGTGTCTGTTGGCAATTTACATCCCGCCCATCAGCATAACAAGGCTCCCAGTTCTCCATGGCCTGTCCTGCCTTTCTGGATTTTACACTTTTTTCAGATGGCCCTTTTGACCGGGGGGAAGTGAGACTTCATTGTAGTGCAGATTTCCTTTGCAAGCTTGCTTGGTTGGCCAAAAAGGGCGTATGCGTTTTTTCCTGAATATATTCAGGAAAAAACGCATACGCCCTTTTTGGCCAAGTGCATCATTGTGGACGTTCTGCCTCTTTTCCTATGCTTTCAATGCAATTCCAGTCTACCTCCTGAAATCGGTTTCCTGCAATTCTGCCCCGCTTTCAAGTCCTCTTGGCAGCCTTACTTCAGTCTATTTTTGGACGATAGCTGTCATTTATAACTCTGCAGGTTTGTGAATTACAGTGCCCCTGAGCTCCTTTCTTCAACTCGGTTTCTTTTGAGCTGGCCGCAACACCGCAGGATGGCTTCAGGCCCTAAACTGGTTCCGGTACGGCACGCTGAGCCTTCGGTTATTTCCTCTTCCTGGTGGGAAATGAGAGTAAAATTTGCCCGTCCAGACACCTCCAGCTAGCCTCTCATTGGTTCTCGCTATTCCTGTTCATCTTCCGCAGAAATTGCAAACTGTGCCAAACAGGAGGTTAAAGGCGCTGACTCTCCAAGTGGGGAGAGTGTTAGTAAAGCGTCTGGAAAGTTGCACCCGAGTACCAGGGGAGGAAAACTGAGACATATTTGAACACGTCTCCCGTTCACATGGTTGATCATACTTGGGTTCCACATGCATGTTTTAGCTGAAGGAAGAATACCTTAAACCTGGAGAGTTGAGACCCGTGTAATGGGTACCATGCAATATGACTTCAAAGGGTCTTCATTTGCTCACCGAACCTCTCCAATCCTATCACTGCTGCGTTTATGCCCCTGTACACATGCTTGATTCTCTTTTGGAGACATAGCAATCCATAGGTTTTACGATACTTACTAGTCAGGTACATTCTTAGTTGTTTAATATGCGGTGTTGAGTCCATTTCGTTGAGCAAGGAGTAGCTCTTGTCTATTCCATATTTGACTTAAGGAACTTTATCTGTGCTCATTTCAATCTCTGGTTTTATGCAGCACCCCAACTCACCTTTACCCTTAAGCAAGCATAAGTTGGTTTTCTAAATTTGAGACCCTGTTCTGTTCTGTAATTCAGTTCCTGTGTAGCCAAGTTTACATTCCGTGTATTACTGATATCTTATGATGTTTCTTTTTCTGTGTGACTTATTTCAGTTAGAATCATCGTACCTGAATCCACTCATTATGCTGCTACGGGCCTGATGATATAGATTTCATTGCTGAGTGATACTGCATTGTACGTAAGTACCACAAGTTCTTTATCCATTTTTCACTTTCTGTGATATTGAACTTGTACGGTAAACGAGGTTCTTGTAAACGGAGGCGTCCCAAACTTTGGGGTGGCTGTGTCTTTTTGATTTTAATTTCCCTAAGCTATAGGACCATAAGTGGAAGTGCCCTAGGCTCTGTTGCTTTGTTTTTTAGATGTTTCAGGAAACACCATGCACTTCTCCCGAGTGGTTGTTGGCAATTTACATCCCGCCCTTCAGCATAACAAGGCTCCCAGTTCTCCATGGCCTGTCCTGCCTTTCTGGATTTTACACTTTTTTCAGATGGCCCTTTTGACCGGGGGGAAGTGAGACTTCATTGTAGTGCAGATTTCCTTTGCAAGCTTGCTTGGTTGGCCAAAAAGGGCGTATGCGTTTTTTCCTGAATATATTCAGGAAAAAACGCATACGCCCTTTTTGGAGAAGTGCATCATTGTGGACGTTCTGCCTCTTTTCCTATGCTTTCAATGCAATACCAGTCTACCTCCTGAAATCGGTTTCCTGCAATTCTGCCCCGCTTTCAAGTCCTCTTGGCAGCCTTACTTCAGTCTATTTTTGGACGATAGCTGTCATTTATAACTCTGCAGGTTTGTGAATTACAGAGACCCGGAGCTCCTTTCTTCAACTCGCTTTCTTTTGAGCTGGCCGCAACACCGCAGGATGGCTTCAGGCCCTAATCTGGTTCCGGGTCGGCACGCTGAGCCTTTGGTTAATTCCTCTTCCTGGTGGGAAATGAGAGTTAAATTTGCCCGTCCAGACACCTCCAGCTAGTCTCTCATTGGTTCTCGCTATTCCTGTTCATCTTCCACAGAAATTTCAAACTGGGCCAAACAGGAGGTTAAAGGGACTGACTCTCCAAGTGGGGAGAGTGTTAGTAAAGCGTCTGGAATGTTGCACCCGAGTACCAGGGGAGGAAAACTGAGACATATTTGAACACGTCTCCCGTTTACACGGTTGATCATACTTGGGTTCCACATGCATGTTTTAGCTGAAGGAAGAATACCTTAAACCTGGAGAGTTGAGACCCGTGGAATGGGTACCATGCAATATGACTTCAAACGGTCTTCATTTGCTCACCGAACCTCTCCAATCCTATCACTGCTGCGTTTATGCCCCTCTACACACGCTTGATTCTCTTTTGGAGACATAGCAATCCATAGGTTTTAAGATACTTACTAGTCAGGTACATTCTTAGGCGTTTAATATGGGGTGTTGAGTCCATTTCGTTGAGCAAGGAGTAGCTCTTGTCTATTCCATATTTGGCTTAAGGAACTTTATCTGTGCTCATTTCAATCTCTGGTTTTATGCAGCACCCCAACTCACCTTTCCCCTTAAGCAAGCATAAGTTGGTTTTCTAAATTTGAGACCCTGTTCTGTTTTGGAATTCAGTTCCTGTGTAGCCAAGTTTACATTCCGTGTATTACTGATATCTTATGATGTTTCTTTTTCTGTGTGACTTATTTCAGTTAGAATCATCGTACCTGAATCCACTCATTATGCTGCTACGGGCCTGATGACATAGATTTCATTGCTGAGTGATACTGCATTGTACGTAAGTACCACAAGTTCTTTATCCATTTTTCACTTTCTGTGATGTTGAACTTGTACTGTAAACGAGGTTCTTGTAAACAGAGGCGTCCCAAACTTTGGCGTGGCTGTGTCTTTTTGATTTTAATTTCCCTAAGCTATAGGACCATAAGTGGAAGTGCCCTAGGCTCTGTTGCTTTGTTTTTTAGATGTTTCAGGAAACACCATACACTTCTCCCGAGTGTCTGTTGGCAATTTACATCCCGCCCATCAGCATAACAAGGCTCCCAGTTCTCCATGACCTGTCCTGCCTTTCTGGATTTTACACTTTTTTCAGATGGCCCTTTTGACCGGGGGGAAGTGAGACTTCATTGTAGTGCAGATTTCCTTTGCAAGCTTGCTTGGTTGGCCAAAAAGGGCGTATGCGTTTTTTCCTGAATATATTCAGGAAAAAACGCATACGCCCTTTTTGGCCAAGTGCATCATTGTGGACGTTCTGCCTCTTTTCCTATGCTTTCAATGCAATTCCAGTCTACCTCCTGAAATCGGTTTCCTGCAATTCTGCCCTGCTTTCAAGTCCTCTTGGCAGCCTTACTTCAGTCTATTTTTGGACGATAGCTGTCATTTATAACTCTGCAGGTTTGTGAATTACAGTGTCCCTGAGCTCCTTTCTTCAATTCGCTTTCTTGTGAGCTGGCCGCAACACCGCAGGATGGCTTCAGGCCCTAATCTGGTTCCGGCACGGCACGCTGAGCCTTTGGTTATTTCCTCTTCCTGGTGGGAAATGAGAGTTAAATTTGCCCGTCCAGACACCTCCAGCTAGTCTCTCATTGGTTCTCGCTATTCCTGTTCATCTTCCGCAGAAATTGCAAACTGGGCCAAACAGGAGGTTAAAGGCGCTGACTCTCCAAGTGGGGAGAGTGTTAGTAAAGCGTCTGGAATGTTGCACCCGAGTACCAGGGGAGGAAAACTGAGACATATTTGAACACGTCTCCCGTTCACACGGATGATCATACTCTGGGTTCCACATGCATGTTTTAGCTGAAGGAAGAATACCTTAAACCTGGAGAGTTGAGACCCGTGGAATGGGTACCATGCAATATGACTTCAAACGGTCTTCATTTGCTCACCGAACCTCTGCAATCCTATCACTGCTGCGTTTATGCCCCTGTACACACGCTTGATTCTCTTTTGGAGACATAGCAATCCATAGGTTTTAAGATACTTACTAGTCAGGTACATTCTTAGGCGTTTAATATGGGGTGTTGAGTCCATTTCGTTGAGCAAGGAGTAGCTCTTGTCTATTGCATATTTGGCTTAAGGAACTTTATCTGTGCTCATTTCAATCTCTGGTTTTATGCAGCACCCCTACTCACCTTTACCCTTAAGCAAGCATAAGTTGGTTTTCTAAATTTGAGTCCCTGTTCTGTTCTGTAATTCAGTTCCTGTGTAGCCAAGTTTACATTCCGTGTATTACTGATATCTTATGATGTTTCTTTTTCTGTGTGACTTATTTCAGTTAGAATCATCATACCTGAATCCACTCATTGTTCTGCTAAGGGCCTGATGACATAGATTTCATTGCTGAGTGATATTGCTTTGTAAGTGAATACCACAACTTCTTTATCCATTTTTCACTTTCTGCGATGTTGAACTTGTATTGTAAACGAGGTTCTTGTAAACAGAGCCGTTCCAAACTTTGGGGTGGCTGTGTCTTTTTGATTTTAATTTCCCTAAGCTATAGGACCATAAGTGGAAGTGCCCTAGGTTCTGTTGCTTTGTTTTTTAGATGTTTCAGGAAACACCATACACTTCTCCCGAGTGTCTGTTGGCAATTTACATCCCGCCCATCAGCATAACAAGGCTCCCAGTTCTCCATGGCCTGTCCTGCCTTTCTGGATTTTACACTTTTTTCAGATGGCCCTTTTGACCGGGGGGAAGTGAGACTTCATTGTAGTGCAGATTTCCTTTGCAAGCTTGCTTGGTTGGACAAAAAGGGCGTATGCGTTTTTTCCTGAATATATTCAGGAAAAAACGCATACGCCCTTTTTGTCCAAGTGCATCATTGTGGACGTTCTGCCTCTTTTCCTATGCTTTCAATGCAATTCCAGTCTACCTCCTGAAATCGGTTTCCTGCAATTCTGCCCCGCTTTCAAGTCCTCTTGGCAGCCTTACTTCAGTCTATTTTTGGACGATAGCTGTCATTTATAACTCTGCAGGTTTGTGAATTACAGTGCCCCTGAGCTCCTTTCTTCAACTCGGTTTCTTTTGAGCTGGCCGCAACACCGCAGGATGGCTTCAGGCCCTAAACTGGTTCCGGTACGGCACGCTGATCCTTCGGTTATTTCCTCTTCCTGGTGGGAAATGAGAGTAAAATTTGCCCGTCCAGACACCTCCAGCTAGCCTCTCATTGGTTCTCGCTATTCCTGTTCATCTTCCGCAGAAATTGCAAACTGTGCCAAACAGGAGGTTAAAGGCGCTGACTCTCCAATTGGGGAGAGTGTTAGTAAAGCGTCTGGAAAGTTGCACCCGAGTACCAGGGGAGGAAAACTGAGACATATTTGAACACGTCTCCCGTTCACATGGTTGATCATACTTGGGTTCCACATGCATGTTTTAGCTGAAGGAAGAATAACTTAAACCTGGAGAGTTGAGACCCGTGTAATGGGTACCATGCAATATGACTTCAAAGGGTCTTCATTTGCTCACCGAACCTCTCCAATCCTATCACTGCTGCGTTTATGCCCCTGTACACATGCTTGATTCTCTTTTGGAGACATAGCAATCCATAGGTTTTACGATACTTACTAGTCAGGTACATTCTTAGGCGTTTAATATGCGGTGTTGAGTCCATTTCGTTGAGCAAGGAGTAGCTCTTGTCTATTCCATATTTGACTTAATGAACTTTATCTGTGCTCATTTCAATCTCTGGTTTTATGCAGCACCCCAACTCACCTTTACCCTTAAGCAAGCATAAGTTGGTTTTCTAAATTTGAGACCCTGTTCTGTTCTGTAATTCAGTTCCTGTGTAGCCAAGTTTACATTCCGTGTATTACTGATATCTTTTGATGTTTCTTTTTCTGTGTGACTTATTTCAGTTAGAATCATCATACCTGAATCCACTCATTGTGATGCTAAGGGCCTGATGACATAGATTTCATTGCTGAGTGATATTGCTTTGTAAGTAAATACCACAACTTCTTTATCCATTTTTCACTTTCTGCGATGTTGAACTTGTACTGTAAACGAGGTTCTTGTAAACAGAGGCGTCCCAAACTTTGGGGTGGCTGTGTCTTTTTGATTTTAATTTCCCTAAGCTATAGGACCATAAGTGGCAGTGCCCTAGGCTCTGTTGCTTTGTTTTTTAGATGTTTCAGGAAACACCATACACTTCTCCCGAGTGTCTGTTGGCAATTTACATCCCGCCCATCAGCATAACAAGGCTCCCAGTTCTCCATGGCCTGTCCTGCCTTTCTGGATTTTACACTTTTTTCAGATGGCCCTTTTGACCGGGGGGAAGTGAGACTTCATTGTAGTGCAGATTTCCTTTGCAAGCTTGCTTGGTTGGCCAAAAAGGGCGTATGCGTTTTTTCCTGAATATATTCAGGAAAAAACGCATACGCCCTTTTTGGCCAAGTGCATCATTGTGGACGTTCTGCCTCTTTTCCTATGCTTTCAATGCAATTCCAGTCTACCTCCTGAAATCGGTTTCCTGCAATTCTGCCCCGCTTTCAAGTCCTCTTGGCAGCCTTACTTCAGTCTATTTTTGGACGATAGCTGTCATTTATAACTCTGCAGGTTTGTGAATTACAGTGCCCCTGAGCTCCTTTCTTCAACTCGCTTTCTTGTGACCTGGCCGCAACACCGCAGGATGGCTTCAGGCCCTAATCTGGTTCTGGCACGGCACGCTGAGCCTTTGGTTAATTCCTCTTCCTGGTGGGAAATGAGAGTTAAATTTGCCCATCCAGACACCTCCAGCTAGCCTCTCATTGGTTCTCGCTATTCCTGTTCATCTTCCGCAGAAATTGCAAACTGGGCCAAACAGGAGGTTAAAGGGACTGACTCTCCAAGTGGGGAGAGTGTTAGTAAAGCGTCTGGAATGTTGCACCCGAGTACCAGGGGAGGAAAACTGAGACATATTTGAACACGTCTCCCGATCACATGGTTGATCATACTCTAGGTTCCACATGAATGTTTTAGCTGAAGGAAGAATACCTTAAACCTGGGTAGTTGAAACCCGTGGAATGGGTACCATGCAATATGACTTCAAAGGGTCTTCATTTGCTCACCGAACCTCTCCAATCCTATCACTGCTGCGTTTATGCCCCTGTACACATGCTTGATTCTCTTTCGGAGACATAGCAATCCATAGGTTTTAAGATACTTACTAGTCAGGTACATTCTTAGGCGTTTAATATGGGGTGTTGAGTCCATTTCGTTGAGCAAGGAGTAGCTCTTGTCTATTCCATATTTGGCTTAAGGAACTTTATCTGTGCTCATTTCAATCTCTGGTTTTATGCAGCACCCCAACTCACCTTTCCCCTTAAGCAAGCATAAGTTGGTTTTCTAAATTTGAGACCCTGTTCTGTTCTGTAATTCAGTTCCTGTGTAGCCAAGTTTCCATTCCGTGTATTACTGATATCTTATGATGTTTCTTTTTCTGTGTGACTTATTTCAGTTAGAATCATCATACCTGAATCCACTCATTGTGATGCTAAGGGCCTGATGACACAGATTTCATTGCTGAGTGATATTGCTTTGTAAGTAAATACCACAACTTCTTTATCCATTTTTCACTTTCTGCGATGTTGAACTTGTACTGTAAACGAGGTTCTTGTAAACAGAGCCGTTCCAAACTTTGGGGTGGCTGTGTCTTTTTGATTTTAATTTCCCTAAGCTATAGGACCATAAGTGGAAGTGCCCTAGGCTCTGTTGCTTTGTTTTTTAGATGTTTCAGGAAACACCATACACTTCTCCCGAGTGGTTGTTGGCAATTTACATCCCGCCCATCAGCATAACAAGGCTCCCAGTTCTCCATGGCCTGTCCTGCCTTTCTGGATTTTACACTTTTTTCAGATGGCCCTTTTGACCGGGGGGAAGTGAGACTTCATTGTAGTGCAGATTTCCTTTGCAAGCTTGCTTGGTTGGCCAAAAAGGGCGTATGCGTTTTTTCCTGAATATATTCAGGAAAAAACGCATACGCCCTTTTTGGCCAAGTGTATCATTGTGGACGTTCTGCCTCTTTTCCTATGCTTTCAATGCAATTCCAGTCTACCTCCTGAAATCGGTTTCCTGCAATTCTGCCCCGCTTTCAAGTCCTCTTGGCAGCCTTACTTCAGTCTATTTTTGGACGATAGCTGTCATTTATAACTCTGCAGGTTTGTGAATTACAGTGCCCCTGAGCTCCTTTCTTCAACTCGCTTTCTTGTGACCTGGCCGCAACACCGCAGGATGGCTTCAGGCCCTAATCTGGTTCCGGCCCGGCATGCTGAGCCTTTGGTTATTTCCTCTTCCTGGTGGGAAATGAGAGTTAAATTTGCCCGTCCAGACACCTCCAGCTAGCCTCTCATTGGTTCTCGCTATTCCTGTTCATCTTCCGCAGAAATTGCAAACTGTGCCAAACAGGAGGTTAAAGGCGCTGACTCTCCAAGTGGGGAGAGTGTTAGTAAAGCGTCTGGAATGTTGCACCCGAGTACCAGGGGAGGAAAACTGAGACATATTTGAACACGTCTCCCGTTCAGATGGTTGATCATACTTGGGTTCCACATGCATGTTTTAGCTGAAGGAAGAATACCTAAAACCTGGGTAGTTGAAACCCGTGGAATGGGTACCATGCAATATGACTTCAAAGGGTCTTCATTTGCTCACCGAACCTCTCCAATCCTATCACTGCTGCGTTTATGCCCCTGTACACATGCTTGATTCTCTTTCGGAGACATAGCAATCCATAGGTTTTAAGATACTTACTAGTCAGGTACATTCTTAGGCGTTTAATAGGCGGTGTTGAGTCCATTTCGTTGAGCAAGGAGTAGCTCTTGTCTATTCCATATTTGGCTTAAGGAACTTTATCTGTGCTCATTTCAATCTCTGGTTTTATGCAGCAACCCAACTCACCTTTCCCCTTAAGCAAGCATAAGTTGGTTTTCTAAATTTGAGAACCTGTTCTGTTTTGGAATTCAGTTCCTGTGTAGCCAAGTTTACATTCCGTGTATTAGTGATATCTTATGATGTTTCTTTTTCTGTGTGACTTATTCCAGTTAGAATCATCGTACCTGAATCTACTCATTATGCTGCTACGGGCCTGATGACATAGATTTCATTGCTGAGTGATACTGCATTGTACGTAAGTACCACAAGTTCTTTATCCATTTTTCACTTTCTGCGATGTTGAACTTGTACTGTAAACGAGGTTCTTGTAAACAGAGCCATTCCAAACTTTGGGGTGGCTGTGTCTTTTTGATTTTAATTTCCCTAAGCTATAGGACCATAAGTGGAAGTGCCCTAGGCTCTGTTGCTTTGTTTTTTAGATGTTTCAGGAAACACCATACACTTCTCCCGAGTGTCTGTTGGCAATTTACATCCCGCCCATCAGCATAACAAGGCTCCCAGTTCTCCATGGCCTGTCCTGCCTTTCTGGATTTTACACTTTTTTCAGATGGCCCTTTTGACCGGGGGGAAGTGAGACTTCATTGTAGTGCAGATTTCCTTTGCAAGCTTGCTTGGTTGGCCAAAAAGGGCGTATGCGTTTTTTCCTGAATATATTCAGGAAAAAACGCATACGCCCTTTTTGGCCAAGTGCATCATTGTGGACGTTCTGCCTCTTTTCCTATGCTTTCAATGCAATTCCAGTCTACCTCCTGAAATCGGTTTCCTGCAATTCTGCCCCGCTTTCAAGTCCTCTTGGCAGCCTTACTTCAGTCTATTTTTGGACGATAGCTGTCATTTATAACTCTGCAGGTTTGTGAATTACAGTGCCCCTGAGCTCCTTTCTTCAACTCGCTTTCTTTTGAGCTGGCCGCAACACCGCAGGATGGCTTCAGGCCCTAATCTGGTTCCGGTACGGCACGCTGAGCCTTTGGTTATTTCCTCTTCCTGGTGGGAAATGAGAGTTAAATTTGCCCGTCCAGACACCTCCAGCTAGCCTCTCATTGGTTCTCGCTATTCCTGTTCATCTTCCGCAGAAATTGCAAACTGGGCCAAACAGGAGGTTAAAGGGACTGACTCTCCAAGTGGGGAGAGTGTTAGTAAAGCGTCTGGAATGTTGCACCCGAGTACCAGGGGAGGAAAACTGAGACATATTTGAACACGTCTCCCGTTCACATGGTTGATCATACTTGGGTTCCATATGCATGTTTTAGCTGAAGGAAGAATACCTTAAACCTGGAGAGTTGAGACCCGTGTAATGGGTACCATGCAATATGACTTCAAAGGGTCTTCATTTGCTCACCGAACCTCTCCAATCCTATCACTGCTGCGTTTATGCCCCTGTACACATGCTTGATTCTCTTTCGGAGACATAGCAATCCATAGGTTTTAAGATACTTACTAGTCAGGTACATTCTTAGGCCTTTAATATGCGGTGTTGAGTCCATTTCGTTGAGCAAGGAGTAGCTCTTGTCTATTCCATATTTGACTTAAGGAACTTTATCTGTGCTCATTTCAATCTCTGGTTTTATGCAGCACCCCAACTCACCTTTACCCTTAAGCAAGCATAAGTTGGTTTTCTAAATTTGAGACCCTGTTCTGTTCTGTAATTCAGTTCCTGTGTAGCCAAGTTTCCATTCCGTGTATTACTGATATCTTATGATGTTTCTTTTTCTGTGTGACTTATTTCAGTTAGAATCATCATACCTGAATCCACTCATTGTGATGCTAAGGGCCTGATGACATAGATTTCATTGCTGAGTGATATTGCTTTGTAAGTAAATACCACAACTTCTTTATCCATTTTTCACTTTCTGTGATGTTGAACTTGTACTGTAAACGAGGTTCTTGTAAACAGAGGCGTCCCAAACTTTGGGGTGGCTGTGTCTTTTTGATTTTAATTTCCCTAAGCTATAGGACCATAAGTGGCAGTGCCCTAGGCTCTGTTGCTTTGTTTTTTAGATGTTTCAGGAAACACCATACACTTCTCCCGAGTGTCTGTTGGCAATTTACATCCCGCCCATCAGCATAACAAGGCTCCCAGTTCTCCATGGCCTGTCCTGCCTTTCTGGATTTTACACTTTTTTCAGATGGCCCTTTTGACCGGGGGGAAGTGAGACTTCATTGTAGTGCAGATTTCCTTTGCAAGCTTGCTTTGTTGGCCAAAAAGGGCGTATGCGTTTTTTCCTGAATATATTCAGGAAAAAACGCATACGCCCTTTTTGGCCAAGTGCATCATTGTGGACGTTCTGCCTCTTTTCCTATGCTTTCAATGCAATTCCAGTCTACCTCCTGAAATCGGTTTCCTGCAATTCTGCCCCGCTTTCAAGTCCTCTTGGCAGCCTTACTTCAGTCTATTTTTGGACGATAGCTGTCATTTATAACTCTGCAGGTTTGTGAATTACAGTGCCCCTGAGCTCCTTTCTTCAACTCGCTTTCTTGTGACCTGGCCGCAACACCGCAGGATGGCTTCAGGCCCTAATCTGGTTCCGGCCCGGCATGCTGAGCCTTTGGTTAATTCCTCTTCCTGGTGGGAAATGAGAGTTAAATTTGCCCGTCCAGACACCTCCAGCTAGCCTCTCATTGGTTCTCGCTATTCCTGTTCATCTTCCGCAGAAATTGCAAACTGGGCCAAACAGGAGGTTAAAGGGACTGACTCTCCAAGTGGGGAGTGTGTTAGTAAAGCGTCTGGAATGTTGCACCCGAGTACCAGGGGAGGAAAACTGAGACATATTTGAACACGTCTCCCGATCACATGGTTGATCATACTCTAGGTTCCACATGCATGTTTTAGCTGAAGGAAGAATACCTTAAACCTGGGTATTTGAAACCCGTGGAATGGGTACCATGCAATATGACTTCAAAGGGTCTTCATTTGCTCACTGAACCTCTCCAATCCTATCACTGCTGCGTTTATGCCCCTGTACACATGCTTGATTCTCTTTCGGAGACATAGCAATCCATAGGTTTTAAGATACTTACTAGTCAGGTACATTCTTAGGCGTTTAATATGCGGTGTTGAGTCCATTTCGTTGAGCAAGGAGTAGCTCTTGTCTATTCCATATTTGGCTTAAGGAACTTTATCTGTGCTCATTTCAATCTCTGGTTTTATGCAGCACCCCAACTCACCTTTACCCTTAAGCAAGAATAAGTTGGTTTTCTAAATTAGATTCTCTGTTCTGTTCTGTAATTCAGTTCCTGTGTAGCCAAGTTTCCATTCCGTGTATTACTGATATCTTATGATGTTTCTTTTTCTGTGTGACTTATTTCAGTTAGAATCATCATACCTGAATCCACTCATTGTGATGCTAAGGGCCTGATGACATAGATTTCATTGCTGAGTGATATTGCTTTGTAAGTAAATACCACAACTTCTTTATCCATTTTTCACTTTCTGTGATGTTGAACTTGTACTGTAAACGAGGTTCTTGTAAACAGAGGCGTCCCAAACTTTGGGGTGGCTGTGTCTTTTTGATTTTAATTTCCCTAAGCTATAGGACCATAAGTGGCAGTGCCCTAGGCTCTGTTGCTTTGTTTTTTAGATGTTTCAGGAAACACCATACACTTCTCCCGAGTGTCTGTTGGCAATTTACATCCCGCCCATCAGCATAACAAGGCTCCCAGTTCTCCATGGCCTGTCCTGCCTTTCTGGATTTTACACTTTTTTCAGATGGCCCTTTTGACCGGGGGGAAGTGAGACTTCATTGTAGTGCAGATTTCCTTTGCAAGCTTGCTTGGTTGGCCAAAAAGGGCGTATGCGTTTTTCCCTGAATATATTCAGGAAAAAACGCATACGCCCTTTTTGGCCAAGTGCATCATTGTGGACGTTCTGCCTCTTTTCCTATGCTTTCAATGCAATTCCAGTCTACCTCCTGAAATCGGTTTCCTGCAATTCTGCCCCGCTTTCAAGTCCTCTTGGCAGCCTTACTTCAGTCTATTTTTGGACGATAGCTGTCATTTATAACTCTGCAGGTTTGTGAATTACAGTGCCCCTGAGCTCCTTTCTTCAACTCGCTTTCTTGTGACCTGGCCGCAACACCGCAGGATGGCTTCAGGCCCTAATCTGGTTCCGGCCCGGCATGCTGAGCCTTTGGTTATTTCCTCTTCCTGGTGGGAAATGAGAGTTAAATTTGCCCGTCCAGACACCTCCAGCTAGCCTCTCATTGGTTCTCGCTATTCCTGTTCATCTTCCGCAGAAATTGCAAACTGTGCCAAACAGGAGGTTAAAGGCGCTGACTCTCCAAGTGGGGAGAGTGTTAGTAAAGCGTCTGGAATGTTGCACCCGAGTACCAGGGGAGGAAAACTGAGACATATTTGAACACGTCTCCCGATCACATGGTTGATCATACTCTGGGTTCCACATGCATGTTTTAGCTGAAGGAAGAATACCTAAAACCTGGGTAGTTGAAACCCGTGGAATGGGTACCATGCAATATGACTTCAAAGGGTCTTCATTTGCTCACCGAACCTCTCCAATCCTATCACTGCTGCGTTTATGCCCCTGTACACATGCTTGATTCTCTTTCGGAGACATAGCAATCCATAGGTTTTAAGATACTTACTAGTCAGGTACATTCTTAGGCGTTTAATATGCGGTGTTGAGTCCATTTCGTTGAGCAAGGAGTAGCTCTTGTCTATTCCATATTTGGCTTAAGGAACTTTATCTGTGCTCATTTCAATCTCTGGTTTTATGCAGCAACCCAACTCACCTTTCCCCTTAAGCAAGCATAAGTTGGTTTTCTAAATTTGAGAACCTGTTCTGTTTTGGAATTCAGTTCCTGTGTAGCCAAGTTTACATTCCGTGTATTAGTGATATCTTATGATGTTTCTTTTTCTGTGTGACTTATTCCAGTTAGAATCATCGTACCTGAATCTACTCATTATGCTGCTACGGGCCTGATGACATAGATTTCATTGCTGAGTGATACTGCATTGTACGTAAGTACCACAAGTTCTTTATCCATTTTTCACTTTCTGCGATGTTGAACTTGTACTGTAAACGAGGTTCTTGTAAACAGAGCCGTTCCAAACTTTGGGGTGGCTGTGTCTTTTTGATTTTAATTTCCCTAAGCTATAGGACCATAAGTGGAAGTGCCCTAGGCTCTGTTGCTTTGTTTTTTAGATGTTTCAGGAAACACCATACACTTCTCCCGAGTGTCTGTTGGCAATTTACATCCCGCCCATCAGCATAACAAAGCTCCCAGTTCTCCATGGCCTGTCCTGCCTTTCTGGATTTTACACTTTTTTCAGATGGCCCTTTTGACCGGGGGGAAGTGAGACTTCATTGTAGTGCAGATTTCCTTTGCAAGCTTGCTTGGTTGGCCAAAAAGGGCGTATGCGTTTTTTCCTGAATATATTCAGGAAAAAACGCATACGCCCTTTTTGGCCAAGTGCATCATTGTGGACGTTCTGCCTCTTTTCCTATGCTTTCAATGCAATTCCAGTCTACCTCCTGAAATCGGTTTCCTGCAATTCTGCCCCGCTTTCAAGTCCTCTTGGCAGCCTTACTTCAGTATATTTTTGGACGATAGCTGTCATTTATAACTCTGCAGGTTTGTGAATTACAGTGCCCCTGAGCTCCTTTCTTCAACTCGCTTTCTTTTGAGCTGGCCGCAACACCGCAGGATGGCTTCAGGCCCTAATCTGGTTCCGGTACGGCACGCTGAGCCTTTGGTTATTTCCTCTTCCTGGTGGGAAATGAGAGTTAAATTTGCCCGTCCAGACACCTCCAGCTAGCCTCTCATTGGTTCTCGCTATTCCTGTTCATCTTCCGCAGAAATTGCAAACTGGGCCAAACAGGAGGTTAAAGGCGCTGACTCTCCAAGTGGGGAGAGTGTTAGTAAAGCGTCTGGAATGTTGCACCCGAGTACCAGGGGAGGAAAACTGAGACATATTTGAACACGTCTCCCGTTCACATGGTTGATCATACTTGGGTTCCATATGCATGTTTTAGCTGAAGGAAGAATACCTTAAACCTGGAGAGTTGAGACCCGTGTAATGGGTACCATGCAATATGACTTCAAAGGGTCTTCATTTGCTCACCGAACCTCTCCAATCCTATCACTGCTGCGTTTATGCCCCTGTACACATGCTTGATTCTCTTTCGGAGACATAGCAATCCATAGGTTTTAAGATACTTACTAGTCAGGTACATTCTTAGGCGTTTAATATGCGGTGTTGAGTCCATTTCGTTGAGCAAGGAGTAGCTCTTGTCTATTCCATATTTGACTTAAGGAACTTTATCTGTGCTCATTTCAATCTCTGGTTTTATGCAGCACCCCAACTCACCTTTCCCCTTAAGCAAGCATAAGTTGGTTTTCTAAATTTGAGACCCTGTTCTGTTCTGTAATTCAGTTCCTGTGTAGCCAAGTTTCCATTCCGTGTATTACTGATATCTTATGATGTTTCTTTTTCTGTGTGACTTATTTCAGTTAGAATCATCATACCTGAATCCACTCATTGTGCTGCTAAGGGCCTGATGACATAGATTTCATTGCTGAGTGATATTGCTTTGTAAGTAAATACCACAACTTCTTTATCCATTTTTCACTTTCTGCGATGTTGAACTTGTACTGTAAACGAGGTTCTTGTAAACAGAGGCGTCCCAAACTTTGGGGTGGCTGTGTCTTTTTGATTTTAATTACCCTAAGCTATAGGACCATAAGTGGCAGTGCCCTAGGCTCTGTTGCTTTGTTTTTTAGATGTTTCAGGAAACACCATACACTTCTCCCGAGTGTCTGTTGGCAATTTACATCCCGCCCATCAGCATAACAAGGCTCCCAGTTCTCCATGGCCTGTCCTGCCTTTCTGGATTTTACACTTTTTTCAGATGGCCCTTTTGACCGGGGGGAAGTGAGACTTCATTGTAGTGCAGATTTCCTTTGCAAGCTTGCTTGGTTGGCCAAAAAGGGCGTATGCGTTTTTTCCTGAATATATTCAGGAAAAAACGCATACGCCCTTTTTGGCCAAGTGCATCATTGTGGACGTTCTGCCTCTTTTCCTACGCTTTCAATGCAATTCCAGTCTACCTCCTGAAATCGGTTTCCTGCAATTCTGCCCCGCTTTCAAGTCCTCTTGGCAGCCTTACTTCAGTCTATTTTTGGACGATAGCTGTCATTTATAACTCTGCAGGTTTGTGAATTACAGTGCCCCTGAGCTCCTTTCTTCAACTCGCTTTCTTGTGACCTGGCCGCAACACCGCAGGATGGCTTCAGGCCCTAATCTGGTTCCGGCCCGGCATGCTGAGCCTTTGGTTATTTCCTCTTCCTGGTGGGAAATGAGAGTTAAATTTGCCCGTCCAGACACCTCCAGCTAGCCTCTCATTGGTTCTCGCTATTCCTGTTCATCTTCCGCAGAAATTGCAAACTGGGCCAAACAGGAGGTTAAAGGCGCTGACTCTCCAAGTGGGGAGAGTGTTAGTAAAGCGTCTGGAATGTTGCACCCGAGTACCAGGGGAGGAAAACTGAGACATATTTGAACACGTCTCCCGATCACATGGTTGATCATACTCTGGGTTCCACATGCATGTTTTAGCTGAAGGAAGAATACCTAAAACCTGGGTAGTTGAAACCCGTGGAATGGGTACCATGCAATATGACTTCAAAGGGTCTTCATTTGCTCACCGAACCTCTCCAATCCTATCACTGCTGCGTTTATGCCCCTGTACACATGCTTGATTCTCTTTCGGAGACATAGCAATCCATAGGTTTTAAGATACTTACTAGTCAGGTACATTCTTAGGCGTTTAATATGCGGTGTTGAGTCCATTTCGTTGAGCAAGGAGTAGCTCTTGTCTATTCCATATTTGGCTTAAGGAACTTTATCTGTGCTCATTTCAATCTCTGGTTTTATGCAGCAACCCAACTCACCTTTCCCCTTAAGCAAGCATAAGTTGGTTTTCTAAATTTGAGAACCTGTTCTGTTTTGGAATTCAGTTCCTGTGTAGCCAAGTTTACATTCCGTGTATTAGTGATATCTTATGATGTTTCTTTTTCTGTGTGACTTATTTCAGTTAGAATCATCGTACCTGAATCCACTCATTATGCTGCTACGGGCCTGATGACATAGATTTCATTGCTGAGTGATACTGCATTGTACATAAGTACCACAAGTTCTTTATCCATTTTTCACTTTCTGCGATGTTGAACTTGTACTGTAAACGAGGTTCTTGTAAACAGAGCCGTTCCAAACTTTGGGGTGGCTGTGTCTTTTTGATTTTAATTTCCCTAAGCTATAGGACCATAAGTGGAAATGCCCTAGGCTCTGTTGCTTTGTTTTTTAGATGTTTCAGGAAACACCATACACATCTCCTGAGTGTCTGTTGGCAATTTACATCCCGCCCATCAGCATAACAAGGCTCCCAGTTCTCAATGGCCTGTTGCCTTTCTGGATTTTACACTTTTTTCAGATGGCCCTTTTGACCGGGGGGAAGTGAGACTTCATTGTAGTGCAGATTTCCTTTGCAAGCTTGCTTGGTTGGCCAAAAAGGGCGTATGCGTTTTTTCCTGAATATATTCAGGAAAAAACGCATACGCCCTTTTTGGCCAAGTGCATCATTGTGGACGTTCTGCCTCTTTTCCTATGCTTTCAATGCAATTCCAGTCTACCTCCTGAAATCGGTTTCCTGCAATTCTGCCCCGCTTTCAAGTCCTCTTGGCAGCCTTACTTCAGTCTATTTTTGGACGATAGCTGTCATTTATAACTCTGCAGGTTTGTGAATTACAGTGCCCCTGAGCTCCTTTCTTCAACTCGCTTTCTTGTGACCTGGCCGCAACACCGCAGGATGGCTTCAGGCCCTAATCTGGTTCTGGCACGGCACGCTGAGCCTTTGGTTAATTCCTCTTCCTGGTGTTAAATGAGAGTTAAATTTGCCCGTTCAGACACCTCCAGCTAGTCTCTCATTGGTTCTCGCTATTCCTGTTCATCTTCCGCAGAAATTGCAAACTGTGCCAAACAGGAGGTTAAAGGGACTGACTCTCCAAGTCGGGAGAGTGTTAGTAAAGCGTCTGGAATGTTGCACCCGAGTACCAGGGGAGGAAAACTGAGACATATTTGAACACGTCTCCCGTTCACATGGTTGATCATACTCTGGGTTCCACATGCATGTTTTAGCTGAAGGAAGAATACCTTAAACCTGGAGAGTTGAGACCCGTGGAATGGGTACCATGCAATATGACTTCAAAGGGTCTTCATTTGCTCACCGAACCTCTCCAATCCTATCACTGCTGCGTTTATGCCCCTGTACACACGCTTGATTCTCTTTTGGAGACATAGCAATCCATAGGTTTTAAGATACTTACTAGTCAGGTACATTCTTAGGCGTTTAATATGGGGTGTTGAGTCCATTTCGTTGAGCAAGGAGTAGCTCTTGTCTATTCCATATTTGGCTTAAGGAACTTTATCTGTGCTCATTTCAATCTCTGGTTTTATGCAGCACCCCAACTCACCTTTCCCCTTAAGCAAGCATAAGTTGGTTTTCTAAATTTGAGACCCTGTTCTGTTTTGGAATGCAGTTCCTGTGTAGCCAAGTTTACATTCCGTGTATTAGTGATATCTTATGATGTTTCTTTTTCTGTGTGACTTATTTCAGTTAGAATCATCGTACCTGAATCCACTCATTATGCTGCTACGGGCCTGATGACATAGATTTCATTGCTGAGTGATACTGCATTGTACGTAAGTACCACAAGTTCTTTATACATTTTTCACTTTCTGTGATATTGAACTTGTACGGTAAACGAGGTTCTTGTAAACGGAGGCGTCCCAAACTTTGGGGTGGCTGTGTCTTTTTGATTTTAATTTCCCTAAGCTATAGGACCATAAGTGGCAGTGCCCTAGGCTCTGTTGCTTTGGTTTTTAGATGTTTCAGGAAACACCATACACTTCTCCCGAGTGGTTGTTGGCAATTTACATCCCGCCCTTCAGCATAACAAGGCTCCCAGTTCTCCATGGCCTGTCCTGCCTTTCTGGATTTTACACTTTTTTCAGATGGCCCTTTTGACCGGGGGGAAGTGAGACTTCATTGTAGTGCAGATTTCCTTTGCAAGCTTGCTTGGTTGGCCAAAAAGGGCGTATGCGTTTTTTCCTGAATATATTCAGGAAAAAACGCATACGCCCTTTTTGGAGAAGTGCATCATTGTGGACGTTCTGCCTCTTTTCCTATGCTTTCAATGCAATTCCAGTCTACCTCCTGAAATCGGTTTCCTGCAATTCTGCCCTGCTTTCAAGTCCTCTTGGCAGCCTTACTTCAGTCTATTTTTGGACGATAGCTGTCATTTATAACTCTGCAGGTTTGTGAATTACAGTGCCCCTGAGCTCCTTTCTTCAACTTGCTTTCTTGTGACCTGGCCGCAACACCGCAGGATGGCTTCAGGCCCTAATCTGGTTCCGGCCCGGCATGCTGAGCCTTTGGTTAATTCCTCTTCCTGGTGGGAAATGAGAGTTAAATTTGCCCGTCCAGACACCTCCAGCTAGCCTCTCATTGGTTCACGCTATTCCTGTTCATCTTCCGCAGAAATTGCAAACTGGGCCAAACAGGAGGTTAAAGGGACTGACTCTCCAAGTGGGGAGAGTGTTAGTAAAGCGTCTAGAATGTTGCACCCGAGTACCAGGGGAGGAAAACTGAGACATATTTGAACACGTCTCCCGATCACATGGTTGATCATACTCTAGGTTCCACATGCATGTTTTAGCTGAAGGAAGAATACCTTAAACCTGGGTAGTTGAAACCCGTGGAATGGGTACCATGCAATATGACTTCAAAGGGTCTTCATTTGCTCACCGAACCTCTCCAATCCTATCACTGCTGCGTTTATGCCCCTGTACACATGCTTGATTCTCTTTCGGAGACATAGCAATCCATAGGTTTTAAGATACTTACTAGTCAGGTACATTCTTAGGCGTTTAATATGCGGTGTTGAGTCCATTTCGTTGAGCAAGGAGTAGCTCTTGTCTATTCCATATTTGGCTTAAGGAACTTTATCTGTGCTCATTTCAAACTCTGGTTTTATGCAGCACCCCAACTCACCTTTACCCTTAAGCAAGAATAAGTTGGTTTTCTAAATTTGATTCTCTGTTCTGTTCTGTAATTCAGTTCCTGTGTAGCCAAGTTTCCATTCCGTGTATTACTGATATCTTATGATGTTTCTTTTTCTGTGTGACTTATTTCAGTTAGAATCATCATACCTGAATCCAGTCATTGTGCTGCTAAGGGCCTGATGACACAGATTTCATTGATGAGTGATATTGCTTTGTAAGTAAATACCACAACTTCTTTATCCATTTTTCACTTTCTGCGATGTTGAACTTGTACTGTAAACGAGGTTCTTGTAAACAGAGCCGTTCCAAACTTTGGGGTGGCTGTGTCTTTTTGATTTTAATTTCCCTAAGCTATAGGACCATAAGTGGAAGTGCCCTAGGTTCTGTTGCTTTGTTTTTTAGATGTTTCAGGAAACACCATACACTTCTCCCCAGTGGTTGTTGGCAATTTACATCCCGCCCATCAGCATAACAAGGCTCCCAGTTCTCCATGGCCTGTCCTGCCTTTCTGGATTTTACACTTTTTTCAGATGGCCCTTTTGACCGGGGGGAAGTGAGACTTCATTGTAGTGCAGATTTCCTTTGCAAGCTTGCTTGGTTGGCCAAAAAGGGCGTATGCGTTTTTTCCTGAATATATTCAGGAAAAAACGCATACGCCCTTTTTGGCCAAGTGCATCATTGTGGACGTTCTGCCTCTTTTCCTATGCTTTCAATGCAATTCCAGTCTACCTCCTGAAATCGGTTTCCTGCAATTCTGCCCCGCTTTCAAGTCCTCTTGGCAGCCTTACTTCAGTCTATTTTTGGACGATAGCTGTCATTTATAACTCTGCAGGTTTGTGAATTACAGTGCCCCTGAGCTCCTTTCTTCAACTCGCTTTCTTGTGACCTGGCCGCAACACCGCAGGATGGCTTCAGGCCCTAATCTGGTTCCGGTACGGCACGCTGAGCCTTTGGTTATTTCCTCTTCCTGGTGGGAAATGAGAGTTAAATTTGCCCGTCCAGACACCTCTAGCTAGCCTCTCATTGGTTCTCGCTATTCCTGTTCATCTTCCGCAGAAATTGCAAACTGGGCCAAACAGGAGGTTAAAGGCGCTGACTCTCCAAGTGGGGAGAGTGTTAGTAAAGCGTCTGGAATGTTGCACCCGAGTACCAGGGGAGGAAAACTGAGACATATTTGAACACGTCTCTCGTTCACATGGTTGATCATACTTGGGTTCCACATGCATGTTTTAGCTGAAGGAAGAATACCTTAAACCTGGGTAGTTGAGACCCGTGTAATGGGTACCATGCAATATGAATTCAAAGGGTCTTCATTTGCTCACCGAACCTCTCCAATCCTATCACTGCTGCGTTTATGCCCCTGTACACATGCTTGATTCTCTTTCGGAGACATAGCAATCCATAGGTTTTAAGATACTTACTAGTCAGGTACATTCTTAGGCGTTTAATATGCGGTGTTGAGTCCATTTCGTTGAGCAAGGAGTAGCTCTTGTCTATTCCATATTTGACTTAAGGAACTTTATCTGTGCTCATTTCAATCTCTGGTTTTATGCAGCACCCCAACTCACCTTTACCCTTAAGCAAGCATAAGTTGGTTTTCTAAATTTGAGACCCTGTTCTGTTCTGTAATTCAGTTCCTGTGTAGCCAAGTTTACATTCCGTGTATTACTGATATCTTATGATGTTTCTTTTTCTGTGTGACTTATTTCAGTTAGAATCATCATACCTGAATCCACTCATTGTGCTGCTAAGGGCCTGATGACATAGATTTCATTGCTGAGTGATATTGCTTTGTAAGTAAATACCACAACTTCTTTATCCATTTTTCACTTTCTGTGATGTTGAACTTGTACTGTAAACGAGGTTCTTGTAAACAGAGCCGTTCCAAACTTTGGGGTGGCTGTGTCTTTTTGATTTTAAATTCCCTAAGCTATAGGACCATAAGTGGAAGTGCCCTAGGCTCTGTTGCTTTGTTTTTTAGATGTTTCAGGAAACACCATACACTTCTCCCGAGTGGTTGTTGGCAATTTACATCCCGCCCATCAGCATAACACGGCTCCCAGTTCTCAATGGCCTGTTGCCTTTCTGGATTTTACACTTTTTTCAGATGGCCCTTTTGACCGGGGGGAAGTGAGACTTCATTGTAGTGCAGATTTCCTTTGCAAGCTTGCTTGGTTGGCCAAAAAGGGCGTATGCGTTTTTTCCTGAATATATTCAGGAGAAAACGCATACACCCTTTTTGGCCAAGTGCATCATTGTGGACGTTCTGCCTCTTTTCCTATGCTTTCAATGCAATTCCAGTCTACCTCCTGAAATCGGTTTCCTGCAATTCTGCCCCGCTTTCAAGTCCTCTTGGCAGCCTTACTTCAGTCTATTTTTGGACGATAGCTGTCATTTATAACTCTGCAGGTTTGTGAATTACAGTGCCCCTGAGCTCCTTTCTTCAACTCGCTTTCTTGTGACCTGGCCGCAACACCGCAGGATGGCTTCAGTCCCTAATCTGGTTCTGGCCCGGCATGCTGAGCCTTTGGTTAATTCCTCTTCCTGGTGGGAAATAAGAGTTAAATTTGCGCGTTCAGACACCTCCAGCTAGTCTCTCATTGGTTCTCGCTATTCCTGTTCATCTTCCGCAGAAATTGCAAACTGGGCCAAACAGGAGGTTAAAGGGACTGACTCTCCAAGTCGGGAGAGTGTTAGTAAAGCGTCTGGAATGTTGCACCCGAGTACCAGGGGAGGAAAACTGAGACATATTTGAACACGTCTCCCGTTCACATGGTTGATCATACTCTGGGTTCCACATGCATGTTTTAGCTGAAGGAAGAATACCTTAAACCTGGAGAGTTGAGACCCGTGGAATGGGTACCATGCAATATGACTTCAAAGGGTCTTCATTTGCTCACCGAACCTCTCCAATCCTATCACTGCTGCGTTTATGCCCTTGTACACACGCTTGATTCTCTTTTGGAGACATAGCAATCCATAGGTTTTAAGATACTTACTAGTCAGGTACATTCTTAGGCGTTTAATAGGCGGTGTTGAGTCCATTTCGTTGAGCAAGGAGTAGCTCTTGTCTATTCCATATTTGGCTTAAGGAACTTTATCTGTGCTCATTTCAATCTCTGGTTTTATGCAGCAACCCAACTCACCTTTCCCCTTAAGCAAGCATAAGTTGGTTTTCTAAATTTGAGACCCTGTTCTGTTTTGGAATGCAGTTCCTGTGTAGCCAAGTTTACATTCCGTGTATTAGTGATATCTTATGATGTTTCTTTTTCTGTGTGACTTATTTCAGTTAGAATCATCATACCTGAATCCACTCATTATGCTGCTACGGGCCTGATGACATAGATTTCATTGCTGAGTGATACTGCATTGTACATAAGTACCACAAGTTCTTTATCCATTTTTCACTTTCTGCGATGTTGAACTTGTACTGTAAACGAGGTTCTTGTAAACAGAGCCGTTCCAAACTTTGGGGTGGCTGTGTCTTTTTTATTTTAATTTCCCTAAACTATAGGACCATAAGTGGAAGTGCCCTAGGTTCTGTTGCTTTGTTTTTTAGATGTTTCAGGAAACACCATACACTTCTCCCGAGTGTCTGTTGGCAGTTTACATCCCGCCCGTCAGCATAACAAGGCTCCCAGTTCTCCATGGCCTGTCCTGCCTTTCTGGATTTTACACTTTTTTCAGATGGCCCTTTTGACCGGGGGGAAGTGAGACTTCATTGTAGTGCAGATTTCCTTTGCAAGCTTGCTTGGTTGGCCAAAAAGGGCGTATGCGTTTTTTCCTGAATATATTCAGGAAAAAACGCATACGCCCTTTTTGGCCAAGTGCATCATTGTGGACGTTCTGCCTCTTTTCCTATTCTTTCAATGCAATTCCAGTCTACCTCCTGAAATCGGTTTCCTGCAATTCTGCCCCGCTTTCAAGTCCTCTTGGCAGCCTTACTTCAGTCTATTTTTGGACGATAGCTGTCATTTATAACTCTGCAGGTTTGTGAATTACAGTGCCCCTGAGCTCCTTTCTTCAACTCGCTTTCTTGTGACCTGGCCGCAACACCGCAGGATGGCTTCAGGCCCTAATCTGGTTCCGGCACGGCATGCTGAGCCTTTGGTTATTTCCTCTTCCTGGTGGGAAATGAGAGTTAAATTTGCCCGTCCAGACACCTCCAGCTAGCCTCTCATTGGTTCTCGCTATTCCTGTTCATCTTCCGCAGAAATTGCAAACTGGGCCAAACAGGAGGTTAAAGGCGCTGACTCTCCAAGTGGGGAGAGTGTTAGTAAAGCGTCTGGAATGTTGCACCCGAGTACCAGGGGAGGAAAACTGAGACATATTTGAACACGTCCCCCGATCACATGGTTGATCATACTCTAGGTTCCACATGCATGTTTTAGCTGAAGGAAGAATACCTTAAACCTGGGTAGTTGAAACCCGTGGAATGGGTACCATGCAATATGACTTCAAAGGGTCTTCCTTTGCTCACCGAACCTCTCCAATCCTATCACTGCTGCGTTTATGCCCCTGTACACATGCTTGATTCTCTTTCGGAGACATAGCAATCCATAGGTTTTAAGATACTTACTAGTCAGGTACATTCTTAGGCGTTTAATATGGGGTGTTGAGTCCATTTCGTTGAGCAAGGAGTAGCTCTTGTCTATTCCATATTTGGCTTAAGGAACTTTATCTGTGCTCATTTCAATCTCTGGTTTTATGCAGCACCCCAACTCACCTTTACCCTTAAGCAAGCATAAGTTGGTTTTCTAAATTTGAGACCCTGTTCTGTTCTGTAATTCAGTTCCTGTGTAGCCAAGTTTACATTCCGTGTATTACTGATATCTTATGATGTTTCTTTTTCTGTGTGACTTAGTTCAGTTAGAATCATCATACCTGAATCCACTCATTGTGCTGCTAAGGGCCTGATGACACAGATTTCATTGCTGAGTGATATTGCTTTGTAAGTAAATACCACAACTTCTTTATCCATTTTTCACTTTCTGCGATGTTGAACTTGTACTGTAAACGAGGTTCTTGTAAACAGAGCTGTTCCAAACTTTGGGGTGGCTGTGTCTTTTTGATTTTAATTTCCCTAAGCTATAGGACCATAAGTGGAAGTGCCCTAGGTTCTGTTGCTTTGTTTTTTAGATGTTTCAGGAAACACCATACACTTCTCCCGAGTGGTTGTTGGCAATTTACATCCCGCCCATCAGCATAACAAGGCTCCCAGTTCTCCATGGCCTGTCCTGCCTTTCTGGATTTTACACTTTTTTCAGATGGCCCTTTTGACCGGGGGGAAGTGAGACTTCATTGTAGTGCAGATTTCCTTTGCAAGCTTGCTTGGTTGGCCAAAAAGGGTGTATGCGTTTTTTCCTGAATATATTCAGGAAAAAACGCATACGCCCTTTTTGGCCAAGTGCATCATTGTGGACGTTCTGCCTCTTTTCCTATGCTTTCAATGCAATTCCAGTCTACCTCCTGAAATCGGTTTCCTGCAATTCTGCCCCGCTTTCAAGTCCTCTTGGCAGCCTTACTTCAGTCTATTTTTGGACGATAGCTGTCATTTATAACTCTGCAGGTTTGTGAATTACAGTGCCCCTGAGCTCCTTTCTTCAACTCGCTTTCTTTTGAGCTGGCCGCAACACCACAGGATGGCTTCAGGCCCTAATCTGGTTCCGGTACGGCACGCTGAGCCTTTGGTTATTTCCTCTTCCTGGTGGGAAATGAGAGTTAAATTTGCCCGTCCAGACACCTCCAGCTAGCCTCTCATCGGTTCTCGCTATTCCTGTTCATCTTCCGCAGAAATTGCAAACTGGGCCAAACAGGAGGTTAAAGGGACTGACTCTCCAAGTGGGGAGAGTGTTAGTAAAGCGTCTGGAATGTTGCACCCGAGTACCAGGGGAGGAAAACTGAGACATATTTGAACACGTCTCCCGTTCACATGGTTGATCATACTTGGGTTCCACATGCATGTTTTAGCTGAAGGAAGAATACCTTAAACCTGGAGAGTTAAAACCCGTGGAATGGGTACCATGCAATATGACTTCAAAGGGTCTTCATTTGCTCACCGAACCTCTCCAATCCTATCACTGCTGCGTTTATGCCCCTGTACACATGCTTGATTCTCTTTCGGAGACATAGCAATCCATAGGTTTTAAGATACTTACTAGTCAGGTACATTCTTAGGCGTTTAATGTGGGGTGTTGAGTCCATTTCGTTGAGCAAGGAGTAACTCTTGTCTATTCCATATTTGGCTTAAGGAACTTTATCTGTGCTCATTTCAATCTCTGGTTTTATGCAGCACCCCAACTCACCTTTCCCCTTAAGCAAGCATAAGTTGGTTTTCTAAATTTGAGACCCTGTTCTGTTCTGTAATTCAGTTCCTGTGTAGCCAAGTTTACATTCCGTGTATTACTGATATCTTATGATGTTTCTTTTTCTGTGTGACTTACTTCAGTTAAAATCATCATACCTGAATCCACTCATTGTGCTGCTAAGGGCCTGATGACACAGATTTCATTGCTGAGTGATATTGCTTTGTAAGTAAATACCACAACTTCTTTATCCATTTTTCACTTTCTGCGATGTTGAACTTGTACTGTAAACGAGGTTCTTGTAAACAGAGCCGTTCCAAACTTTGGGGTGGCTGTTTTTTTTTTATTTTAATTTCCCTAAGCTATAGGACCATAAGTGGAAGTGCCCTAGGTTCTGTTGCTTTGTATTTTAGATGTTTCAGGAAACACCATACACTTCTCCCGAGTGTCTGTTGGCAATTTACATCCCGCCCATCAGCATAACAAGGCTCCCAGTTCTCCATGGCCTGTCCTGCCTTTCTGGATTTTACACTTTTTTCAGATGGCCCTTTTGACCGGGGGGAAGTGAGACTTCATTGTAGTGCAGATTTCCTTTGCAAGCTTGCTTGGTTGGCCAAAAAGGGCGTATGCGTTTTTTCCTGAATATATTCAGGAAAAAACGCATACGCCCTTTTTGGCCAAGTGCATCATTGTGGACGTTCTGCCTCTTTTCCTATGCTTTCAATGCAATTCCAGTCTACCTCCTGAAATCGGTTTCCTGCAATTCTGCCCCGCTTTCAAGTCCTCTTGGCAGCCTTACTTCAGTCTATTTTTGGACGATAGCTGTCATTTATAACTCTGCAGGTTTGTGAATTACAGTGCCCCTGAGCTCCTTTCTTCAACTCGCTTTCTTTTGAGCTGGCCGAAACACCGCAGAATGGCTTCAGGCCCTAATCTGGTTCCGGTACGGCACGCTGAGCCTTTGGTTATTTCCTCTTCCTGGTGGGAAATGAGAGTTAAATTTGCCCGTCCAGACACCTCCAGCTAGCCTCTCATTGGTTCTCGCTATTCCTGTTCATCTTCCGCAGAAATTGCAAACTGGGCCAAACAGGAGGTTAAAGGCGCTGACTCTCCAAGTGGGGAGAGTGTTAGTAAAGCGTCTCGAATGTTGCACCCGAGTACCAGGGGAGGAAAACTGAGACATATTTGAACACGTCTCCCGTTCACATGGTTGATCATACTTGGGTTCCACATGCATGTTTTAGCTGAAGGAAGAATACCTTAAACCTGGAGAGTTAAGACCCGTGTAATGGGTACCATGCAATATGACTTCAAAGGGTCTTCATTTGCTCACCGAACCTCTCCAATCCTATCACTGCTGCGTTTATGCCCCTGTACACATGCTTGATTCTCTTTCGGAGACATAGCAATCCATAGGTTTTAAGATACTTACTAGTCAGGTACATTCTTAGGCGTTTAATATGCGGTGTTGAGTCCATTTCGTTGAGCAAGGAGTAGCTCTTGTCTATTCCATGTTTGACTTAAGGAACTTTATCTGTGCTCATTTCAATCTCTGGTTTTATGCAGCACCCCAACTCACCTTTCCCCTTAAGCAAGCATAAGTTGGTTTTCTAAATTTGAGACCCTGTTCTGTTCTGTAATTCAGTTCCTGTGTAGCCAAGTTTACATTCCGTGTATTACTGATATCTTATGATGTTTCTTTTTCTGTGTGACTTACTTCAGTTAGAATCATCATACCTGAATCCACTCATTGTGCTGCTAAGGGCCTGATGACACAGATTTCATTGCTGAGTGATACTGCTTTGTAAGTAAATACCACAACTTCTTTATCCATTTTTCACTTTCTGCGATGTTGAACTTGTACTGTAAACGAGGTTCTTGTAAACAGAGCCATTCCAAACTTTGGGGTGGCTGTGTCTTTTTGATTTTAATTTCCCTAAGCTATAGGACCATAAGTGGAAGTGCCCTAGGTTCTGTTGCTTTGTTTTTTAGACGTTTCAGGAAACACCATACACTTCTCCCGAGTGGTTGTTGGCAATTTACATCCCGCCCATCAGCATAACAAGGCTCCCAGTTCTCCATGGCCTGTCCTGCCTTTCTGGATTTTACACTTTTTTCAGATGGCCCTTTTGACCGGGGGGAAGTGAGACTTCATTGTAGTGCAGATTTCCTTTGCAAGCTTGCTTGGTTGGCCAAAAAGGGCGTATGCGTTTTTTCCTCAATATATTCAGGAAAAAACGCATACGCCCTTTTTGGCCAAGTGCATCATTGTGGACGTTCTGCCTCTTTTCCTATGCTTTCAATGCAATTCCAGTCTACCTCCTGAAATCGGTTTCCTGCAATTCTGCCCCGCTTTCAAGTCCTCTTGGCAGCCTTACTTCAGTCTATTTTTGGGCGATAGCTGTCATTTATAACTCTGCAGGTTTGTGAATTACAGTGCCCCTGAGCTCCTTTCTTCAACTCGCTTTCTTGTGACCTGGCCGCAACACCGAAGGATGTCTTCAGGCCCTAATCTGGTTCCGGCACGGCACGCTGAGCCTTTGGTTATTTCCTCTTCCTGTTGGGAAATGAGAGTTAAATTTGCCCGTCCAGACACCTCCAGCTAGCCTCTCATTGGTTCTCGCTATTCCTGTTCATCTTCCGCAGAAATTGCAAACTGGGCCAAACAGGAGGGTAAAGGGACTGACTCTCCAAGTGGGGAGAGTGTTAGTAAAGCGTCTGGAATGTTGCACCCGAGTACCAGGGGAGGAAAACTGAGACATATTTGAACACGTCTCCCGTTCACATGGTTGATCATACTTGGGTTCCACATGCATGTTTTAGCTGAAGGAAGAATACCTTAAACCTGGAGACTTAAGACCCGTGGAATGGGTACCATGCAATATGACTTCAAAGGGTCTTCATTTGCTCACCGAACCTCTCCAATCCTATCACTGCTGCGTTTATGCCCCTGTACACATGCTTGATTCTCTTTCGGAGACATAGCAATCCATAGGTTTTAAGATACTTATTAGTCAGGTACATTCTTAGGCGTTTAATGTGCGGTGTTGAGTCCATTTCGTTGAGCAAGGAGTAGCTCTTGTCTATTCCATATTTGGCTTAAGGAACTTTATCTGTGCTCATTTCAGTCTCTGGTTTTATGCAGCACCCCAACTCACCTTTCCCCTTAAGCAAGCATAAGTTGGTTTTCTAAATTTGAGACCCTGTTCTGTTTTGGAATGCAGTTCCTGTGTAGCCAAGTTTACATTCCGTGTATTAGTGATATCTTATGATGTTTCTTTTTCTGTGTGACTTATTTCAGTTAGAATCATCGTACCTGAATCCACTCATTGTGCTGCTAAGGGCCTGATGACATAGATTTCATTGCTGAGTGATATTGCTTTGTAAGTGAATACCACAACTTCTTTATCCATTTTTCCCTTTCTGCGATGTTGAACTTGTACTGTAAACGAGGTTCTTGTAAACAGAGCCGTTCCAAACTTTGGGGTGGCTGTGTCTTTTTGATTTTAATTTCCCTAAGCTATAGGACCATAAGTGGAAGTGCCCTAGGCTCTGTTGCTTTGTTTTTTAGATGTTTCAGGAAACACCATACACTTCTCCCAAGTGTCTGTTGGCAATTTACATCCCGCCCATCAGCATAACAAGGCTCCCAGTTCTCAATGGCCTGTTGCCTTTCTGGATTTTACACTTTTTTCAGATGGCCCTTTTGACCGGGGGGAAGTGAGACTTCATTGTAGTGCAGATTTCCTTTGCAAGCTTGCTTGGTTGGCCAAAAAGGGCGTATGCGTTTTTTCCTGAATATATTCAGGAAAAAACGCATACGCCCTTTTTGGCCAAGTGCATCATTGTGGACGTTCTGCCTCTTTTCCTATGCTTTCAATGCAATTCCAGTCTACCTCCTGAAATCGGTTTCCTGCAATTCTGCCCCGCTTTCAAGTCCTCTTGGCAGCCTTACTTCAGTCTATTTTTGGACGATAGCTGTCATTTATAACTCTGCAGGTTTGTGAATTACAGTGCCCCTGAGCTCCTTTCTTCAACTCGCTTTCTTTTGAGCTGGCCGCAACACCGCAGGATGGCTTCAGGCCCTAATCTGGTTCCGGCACGGCACGCTGAGCCTTTGGTTATTTCCTCTTCCTGGTGGGAAATGAGATTTAAATTTGCCCGTCCAGACACCTCCAGCTAGCCTCTCATTGGTTCTCGCTATTCCTGTTCATCTTCCGCAGAAATTGCAAACTGGGCCAAACAGGAGGTTAAAGGCGCTGACTCTCCAAGTGGGGAGAGTGTTAGTAAAGCGTCTGGAATGTTGCACCCGAGTACCAGGGGAGGAAAACTGAGACATATTTGAACACGTCTCTCGATCACATGGTTGATCATACTCTGGGTTCCACATGCATGTTTTAGCTGAAGGAAGAATACCTAAAACCTGGGTAGTTGAAACCCGTGGAATGGGTACCATGCAATATGACTTCAAAGGGTCTTCATTTGCTCACCGAACCTCTCCAATCCTATCACTGCTGCGTTTATGTCCCTGTACACATGCTTGATTCTCTTTCGGAGACATAGCAATCCATAGGTTTTAAGATACTTACTAGTCAGGTACATTCTTAGGCGTTTAATATGCGGTGTTGAGTCCATTTCGTTGAGCAAGGAGTAGCTCTTGTCTATTCCATATTTGGCTTAAGGAACTTTATCTGTGCTCATTTCAATCTCTGGTTTTATGCAGCACCCCAACTCACCTTTCCCCTTAAGCAAGCATAAGTTGGTTTTCTAAATTTGAGAACCTGTTCTGTTTTGGAATTCAGTTCCTGTGTAGCCAAGTTTACATTCCGTGTATTAGTGATATCTTATGATGTTTCTTTTTCTGTGTGACTTATTTCAGTTAGAATCATCGTACCTGAATCTACTCAGTATGCTGCTACGGGCCTGATGACATAGATTTCATTGCTGAGTGATACTGCATTGTACGTAAGTACCACAAGTTCTTTATCCATTTTTCACTTTCTGCGATGTTGAACTTGTACTGTAAACGAGGTTCTTGTAAACAGAGCCGTTCCAAACTTTGGGGTGGCTGTGTCTTTTTGATTTTAATTTCCCTAAGCTATAGGACCATAAGTGGCAGTGCCCTAGGCTCTGTTGCTTTGTTTTTTAGATGTTTCAGGAAACACCATACACTTCTCCCGAGTGTCTGTTGGCAATTTACATCCGCCCATCAGCATAAGAAGGCTCCCAGTTCTCAATGGCCTGTTGCCTTTCTGGATTTTACACTTTTTTCAGATGGCCCTTTTGACCGGGGGGAAGTGAGACTTCATTGTAGTGCAGATTTCCTTTGCAAGCTTGCTTGGTTGGCCAAAAAGGGCGTATGCGTTTTTTCCTGAATATATTCAGGAAAAAACGCATACGCCCTTTTTGGCCAAGTGCATCATTGTGGACGTTCTGCCTCTTTTCCTATGCTTTCAATGCAATTCCAGTCTACCTCCTGAAATCGGTTTCCTGCAATTCTGCCCCGCTTTCAAGTCCTCTTGGCAGCCTTACTTCAGTCTATTTTTGGACGATAGCTGTCATTTATAACTCTGCAGGTTTGTGAATTACAGTGCCCCTGAGCTCCTTTCTTCAACTCGGTTTCTTTTGAGCTGGCCGCAACACCGCAGGATGGCTTCAGGCCCTAATCTGGTTCCGGTACGGCACGCTTAGCCTTTGGTTATTTCCTCTTCCTGGTGGGAAATGAGACTTAAATTTGCCCGTCCAGACACCTCCAGCTAGCCTCTCATTGGATCTCGCTATTCTTGTTCATCTTCCGCAGAAATTGCAAACTGTGCCAAACAGGAGGTTAAAGGCGCTGACTCTCCAAGTGGGGAGAGTGTTAGTAAAGCGTCTGGAATGTTGCACCCGAGTACCAGGGGAGGAAAACTGAGACATATTTGAACACGTCTCCCGTTCACATGGTTGATCATACTTGGGTTCCACATGCATGTTTTAGCTGAAGGAAGAATACCTTAAACCTGGAGAGTTGAGACCCGTGTAATGGGTACCATGCAATATGACTTCAAAGGGTCTTCATTTGCTCACCGAACCTCTCCAATCCTATCACTGCTGCGTTTATGCCCCTGTACACATGCTTGATTCTCTTTTGGAGACATAGCAATCCATAGGTTTTACGATACTTACTAGTCAGGTACATTCTTAGGCGTTTAATATGCGGTGTTGAGTCCATTTCATTGAGCAAGGAGTAGCTCTTGTCTATTCCATATTTGACTTAAGGAACTTTATCTGTGCTCATTTCAATCTCTGGTTTTATGCAGCACCCCAACTCACCTTTCCCCTTAAGCAAGCATAAGTTGGTTTTCTAAATTTGAGACCCTGTTCTGTTCTGTAATTCAGTTCCTGTGTAGCCAAGTTTCCATTCCGTGTATTACTGATATCTTATGATGTTTCTTTTTCTGTGTGACTTATTTCAGTTAGAATCATCATACCTGAATCCACTCATTGTGATGCTAAGGGCCTGATGACATAGATTTCATTGCTGAGTGATATTGCTTTGTAAGTAAATACCACAACTTCTTTATCCATTTTTCACTTTCTGCGATGTTGAACTTGTACTGTAAACGAGGTTCTTGTAAACAGAGGCGTCCCAAACTTTGGGGTGGCTGTGTCTTTTTGATTTTAATTTCCCTAAGCTATAGGACCATAAGTGGCAGTGCCCTAGGCTCTGTTGCTTTTTTTTTTAGATGTTTCAGGAAACACCATACACTTCTCCCTAGTGTCTGTTGGCAATTTACATCCCGCCCATCAGCATAACAAGGCTCCCAGTTCTCCATGGCCTGTCCTGCCTTTCTGGATTTTACACTTTTTTCAGATGGCCCTTTTGACCGGGGGGAAGTGAGACTTCATTGTAGTGCAGATTTCCTTTGCAAGCTTGCTTGGTTGGCCAAAAAGGGCGTATGCGTTTTTTCCTGAATATATTCAGGAAAAAACGCATACGCCCTTTTTGGCCAAGTGCATCATTGTGGACGTTCTGCCTCTTTTCCTATGCTTTCAATGCAATTCCAGTCTACCTCCTGAAATCGGTTTCCTGCAATTCTGCCCCGCTTTCAAGTCCTCTTGGCAGCCTTACTTCAGTCTATTTTTGGACGATAGCTGTCATTTATAACTCTGCAGGTTTGTGAATTACAGTGCCCCTGAGCTCCTTTCTTCAACTCGCTTTCTTGTGACCTGGCCGCAACACCGCAGGATGGCTTCAGGCCCTAATCTGGTTCCGGCCCGGCATGCTGAGCCTTTGGTTAATTCCTCTTCCTGGTGGGAAATGAGAGTTAAATTTGCCCGTCCAGACACCTCCAGCTAGCCTCTCATTGGTTCTCGCTATTCCTGTTCATCTTCCGCAGAAATTGCAAACTGGGCCAAACAGGAGGTTAAAGGGACTGACTCTCCAAGTGGGGAGAGTGTTAGTAAAGCGTCTGGAATGTTGCACCCGAGTACCAGGGGAGGAAAACTGAGACATATTTGAACACGTCTCCCGATCACATGGTTGATCATACTCTAGGTTCCACATGCATGTTTTAGCTGAAGGAAGAATACCTTAAACCTGGGTAGTTGAAACCCGTGGAATGGGTACCATGCAATATGACTTCAAAGGGTCTTCATTTGCTCACCGAACCTCTCCAATCCTATCACTGCTGCGTTTATGCCCCTGTACACATGCTTGATTCTCTTTCGGAGACATAGCAATCCATAGGTTTTAAGATACTTACAAGTCAGGTACATTCTTAGGTGTTTAATATGCGGTGTTGAGTCCATTTCGTTGAGCAAGGAGTAGCTCTTGTCTATTCCATATTTGGCTTAAGGAACTTTATCTGTGCTCATTTCAATCTCTGGTTTTATGCAGCACCCCAACTCACCTTTCCCCTTAAGCAAGCATAATTTGTTTTTCTAAATTTGAGACCCTGTTCTGTTCTGTAATTCAGTTCCTGTGTAGCCAAGTTTCCATTCCGTGTATTACTGATATCTTATGATGTTTCTTTTTCTGTGTGACTTATTTCAGTTAGAATCATCATACCTGAATCCACTCATTGTGCTGCTAAGGGCCTGATGACATAGATTTCATTGCTGAGTGATATTGCTTTGTAAGTGAATACCACAACATCTTTATCCATTTTTCCCTTTCTGCGATGTTGAACTTGTACTGTAAACGAGGTTCTTGTAAACAGAGCCGTTCCAAACTTTGGGGTGGCTGTGTCTTTTTGATTTTAATTTCCCTAAGCTATAGGACCATAAGTGGAAGTGCCCTAGATTCTGTTGCTTTGTTTTTTAGATGTTTCAGGAAACACCATACACTTCTCCCAAGTGTCTGTTGGCAATTTACATCCCGCCCATCAGCATAACAAGGCTCCCAGTTCTCCATGGCCTGTCCTGCCTTTCTGGATTTTACACTTTTCTCAGATGGCCCTTTTGACCGGGGGGAAGTGAGACTTCATTGTAGTGCAGATTTCCTTTGCAAGCTTGCTTGGTTGGCCAAAAAGGGCGTATGCGTTTTTTCCTGAATATATTCAGGAAAAAACGCATACGCCCTTTTTGGCCAAGTGCATCATTGTGGACGTTCTGCCTCTTTTCCTATGCTTTCAATGCAATTCCAGTCTACCTCCTGAAATCGGTTTCCTGCAATTCTGCCCCGCTTTCAAGTCCTCTTGGCAGCCTTACTTCAGTCTATTTTTGGACGATAGCTGTCATTTATAACTCTGCAGGTTTGTGAATTACAGTGCCCCTGAGCTCCTTTCTTCAACTCGCTTTCTTGTGACCTGGCCGCAACACCGCAGGATGGCTTCAGGCCCTAATCTGGTTCCGGCCCGGCATGCTGAGCCTTTGGTTAATTCCTCTTCCTGGTGGGAAATGAGAGTTAAATTTGCCCGTCCAGACACCTCCAGCTAGCCTCTCATTGGTTCTCGCTATTCCTGTTCATCTTCCGCAGAAATTGCAAACTGGGCCAAACAGGAGGTTAAAGGGACTGACTCTCCAAGTGGGGAGAGTGTTAGTAAAGCGTCTGGAATGTTGCACCCGAGTACCAGGGGAGGAAAACTGAGACATATTTGAACACGTCTCCCGATCACATGGTTGATCATACTCTAGGTTCCACATGCATGTTTTAGCTGAAGGAAGAATACCTTAAACCTGGGTAGTTGAAACCCGTGGAATGGGTACCATGCAATATGACTTCAAAGGGTCTTCATTTGCTCACCGAACCTCTCCAATCCTATCACTGCTGCGTTTATGCCCCTGTACACATGCTTGATTCTCTTTCGGAGACATAGCAATCCATAGGTTTTAAGATACTTACAAGTCAGGTACATTCTTAGGCGTTTAATATGCGGTGTTGAGTCCATTTCGTTGAGCAAGGAGTAGCTCTTGTCTATTCCATATTTGGCTTAAGGAACTTTATCTGTGCTCATTTCAATCTCTGGTTTTATGCAGCAACCCAACTCACCTTTCCCCTTAAGCAAGCATAAGTTGGTTTTCTAAATTTGAGACCCTGTTCTGTTCTGTAATTCAGTTCCTGTGTAGCCAAGTTTCCATTCCGTGTATTACTGATATCTTATGATGTTTCTTTTTCTGTGTGACTTATTTCAGTTAGAATCATCATACCTGAATCCACTCATTGTGCTGCTAAGGGCCTGATGACATAGATTTCATTGCTGAGTGATATTGCTTTGTAAGTGAATACCACAACTTCTTTATCCATTTTTCCCTTTCTGCGATGTTGAACTTGTACTGTAAACGAGGTTCTTGTAAACAGAGCCGTTCCAAACTTTGGGGTGGCTGTGTCTTTTTGATTTTAATTTCCCTAAGCTATAGGACCATAAGTGGAAGTGCCCTAGGCTCTGTTGCTTTGTTTTTTAGATGTTTCAGGAAACACCATACACTTCTCCCAAGTGTCTGTTGGCAATTTACATCCCGCCCATCAGCATAACAAGGCTCCCAGTTCTCAATGGCCTGTTGCCTTTCTGGATTTTACACTTTTTTCAGATGGCCCTTTTGACCGGGGGGAAGTGAGACTTCATTGTAGTGCAGATTTCCTTTGCAAGCTTGCTTGGTTGGCCAAAAAGGGCGTATGCGTTTTTTCCTGAATATATTCAGGAAAAAACGCATACGCCCTTTTTGGCCAAGTGCATCATTGTGGACGTTCTGCCTCTTTTCCTATGCTTTCAATGCAATTCCAGTCTACCTCCTGAAATCGGTTTCCTGCAATTCTGCCCCGCTTTCAAGTCCTCTTGGCAGCCTTACTTCAGTCTATTTTTGGACGATAGCTGTCATTTATAACTCTGCAGGTTTGTGAATTACAGTGCCCCTGAGCTCCTTTCTTCAACTCGCTTTCTTGTGACCTGGCCGCAACACCGCAGGATGGCTTCAGGCCCTAATCTGGTTCCGGCCCGGCATGCTGAGCCTTTGGTTAATTCCTCTTCCTGGTGGGAAATGAGAGTTAAATTTGCCCGTCCAGACACCTCCAGCTAGCCTCTCATTGGTTCTCGCTATTCCTGTTCATCTTCCGCAGAAATTGCAAACTGGGCCAAACAGGAGGTTAAAGGGACTGACTCTCCAAGTGGGGAGAGTGTTAGTAAAGCGTCTGGAATGTTGCACCCGAGTACCAGGGGAGGAAAACTGAGACATATTTGAACACGTCTCCCGATCACATGGTTGATCATACTCTAGGTTCCACATGCATGTTTTAGCTGAAGGAAGAATACCTTAAACCTGGGTAGTTGAAACCCGTGGAATGGGTACCATGCAATATGACTTCAAAGGGTCTTCATTTGCTCACCGAACCTCTCCAATCCTATCACTGCTGCGTTTATGCCCCTGTACACATGCTTGATTCTCTTTCGGAGACATAGCAATCCATAGGTTTTAAGATACTTACAAGTCAGGTACATTCTTAGGTGTTTAATATGCGGTGTTGAGTCCATTTCGTTGAGCAAGGAGTAGCTCTTGTCTATTCCATATTTGGCTTAAGGAACTTTATCTGTGCTCATTTCAATCTCTGGTTTTATGCAGCACCCCAACTCACCTTTCCCCTTAAGCAAGCATAATTTGTTTTTCTAAATTTGAGACCCTGTTCTGTTCTGTAATTCAGTTCCTGTGTAGCCAAGTTTCCATTCCGTGTATTACTGATATCTTATGATGTTTCTTTTTCTGTGTGACTTATTTCAGTTAGAATCATCATACCTGAATCCACTCATTGTGCTGCTAAGGGCCTGATGACATAGATTTCATTGCTGAGTGATATTGCTTTGTAAGTGAATACCACAACATCTTTATCCATTTTTCCCTTTCTGCGATGTTGAACTTGTACTGTAAACGAGGTTCTTGTAAACAGAGCCGTTCCAAACTTTGGGGTGGCTGTGTCTTTTTGATTTTAATTTCCCTAAGCTATAGGACCATAAGTGGAAGTGCCCTAGATTCTGTTGCTTTGTTTTTTAGATGTTTCAGGAAACACCATACACTTCTCCCAAGTGTCTGTTGGCAATTTACATCCCGCCCATCAGCATAACAAGGCTCCCAGTTCTCCATGGCCTGTCCTGCCTTTCTGGATTTTACACTTTTCTCAGATGGCCCTTTTGACCGGGGGGAAGTGAGACTTCATTGTAGTGCAGATTTCCTTTGCAAGCTTGCTTGGTTGGCCAAAAAGGGCGTATGCGTTTTTTCCTGAATATATTCAGGAAAAAACGCATACGCCCTTTTTGGCCAAGTGCATCATTGTGGACGTTCTGCCTCTTTTCCTATGCTTTCAATGCAATTCCAGTCTACCTCCTGAAATCGGTTTCCTGCAATTCTGCCCCGCTTTCAAGTCCTCTTGGCAGCCTTACTTCAGTCTATTTTTGGACGATAGCTGTCATTTATAACTCTGCAGGTTTGTGAATTACAGTGCCCCTGAGCTCCTTTCTTCAACTCGCTTTCTTGTGACCTGGCCGCAACACCGCAGGATGGCTTCAGGCCCTAATCTGGTTCCGGCCCGGCATGCTGAGCCTTTGGTTAATTCCTCTTCCTGGTGGGAAATGAGAGTTAAATTTGCCCGTCCAGACACCTCCAGCTAGCCTCTCATTGGTTCTCGCTATTCCTGTTCATCTTCCGCAGAAATTGCAAACTGGGCCAAACAGGAGGTTAAAGGGACTGACTCTCCAAGTGGGGAGAGTGTTAGTAAAGCGTCTGGAATGTTGCACCCGAGTACCAGGGGAGGAAAACTGAGACATATTTGAACACGTCTCCCGATCACATGGTTGATCATACTCTAGGTTCCACATGCATGTTTTAGCTGAAGGAAGAATACCTTAAACCTGGGTAGTTGAAACCCGTGGAATGGGTACCATGCAATATGACTTCAAAGGGTCTTCATTTGCTCACCGAACCTCTCCAATCCTATCACTGCTGCGTTTATGCCCCTGTACACATGCTTGATTCTCTTTCGGAGACATAGCAATCCATAGGTTTTAAGATACTTACAAGTCAGGTACATTCTTAGGCGTTTAATATGCGGTGTTGAGTCCATTTCGTTGAGCAAGGAGTAGCTCTTGTCTATTCCATATTTGGCTTAAGGAACTTTATCTGTGCTCATTTCAATCTCTGGTTTTATGCAGCAACCCAACTCACCTTTCCCCTTAAGCAAGCATAAGTTGGTTTTCTAAATTTGAGACCCTGTTCTGTTCTGTAATTCAGTTCCTGTGTAGCCAAGTTTCCATTCCGTGTATTACTGATATCTTATGATGTTTCTTTTTCTGTGTGACTTATTTCAGTTAGAATCATCATACCTGAATCCACTCATTGTGCTGCTAAGGGCCTGATGACATAGATTTCATTGCTGAGTGATATTGCTTTGTAAGTGAATACCACAACTTCTTTATCCATTTTTCCCTTTCTGCGATGTTGAACTTGTACTGTAAACGAGGTTCTTGTAAACAGAGCCGTTCCAAACTTTGGGGTGGCTGTGTCTTTTTGATTTTAATTTCCCTAAGCTATAGGACCATAAGTGGAAGTGCCCTAGGCTCTGTTGCTTTGTTTTTTAGATGTTTCAGGAAACACCATACACTTCTCCCAAGTGTCTGTTGGCAATTTACATCCCGCCCATCAGCATAACAAGGCTCCCAGTTCTCAATGGCCTGTTGCCTTTCTGGATTTTACACTTTTTTCAGATGGCCCTTTTGACCGGGGGGAAGTGAGACTTCATTGTAGTGCAGATTTCCTTTGCAAGCTTGCTTGGTTGGCCAAAAAGGGCGTATGCGTTTTTTCCTGAATATATTCAGGAAAAAACGCATACGCCCTTTTTGGCCAAGTGCATCATTGTGGACGTTCTGCCTCTTTTCCTATGCTTTCAATGCAATTCCAGTCTACCTCCTGAAATCGGTTTCCTGCAATTCTGCCCCGCTTTCAAGTCCTCTTGGCAGCCTTACTTCAGTCTATTTTTGGACGATAGCTGTCATTTATAACTCTGCAGGTTTGTGAATTACAGTGCCCCTGAGCTCCTTTCTTCAACTCGCTTTCTTGTGACCTGGCCGCAACACCGCAGGATGGCTTCAGGCCCTAATCTGGTTCCGGCCCGGCATGCTGAGCCTTTGGTTAATTCCTCTTCCTGGTGGGAAATGAGAGTTAAATTTGCCCGTCCAGACACCTCCAGCTAGCCTCTCATTGGTTCTCGCTATTCCTGTTCATCTTCCGCAGAAATTGCAAACTGGGCCAAACAGGAGGTTAAAGGGACTGACTCTCCAAGTGGGGAGAGTGTTAGTAAAGCGTCTGGAATGTTGCACCCGAGTACCAGGGGAGGAAAACTGAGACATATTTGAACACGTCTCCCGATCACATGGTTGATCATACTCTAGGTTCCACATGCATGTTTTAGCTGAAGGAAGAATACCTTAAACCTGGGTAGTTGAAACCCGTGGAATGGGTACCATGCAATATGACTTCAAAGGGTCTTCATTTGCTCACCGAACCTCTCCAATCCTATCACTGCTGCGTTTATGCCCCTGTACACATGCTTGATTCTCTTTCGGAGACATAGCAATCCATAGGTTTTAAGATACTTACAAGTCAGGTACATTCTTAGGCGTTTAATATGCGGTGTTGAGTCCATTTCGTTGAGCAAGGAGTAGCTCTTGTCTATTCCATATTTGGCTTAAGGAACTTTATCTGTGCTCATTTCAATCTCTGGTTTTATGCAGCAACCCAACTCACCTTTACCCTTAAGCAAGCATAAGTTGGTTTTCTAAATTTGAGACCCTGTTCTGTTCTGTAATTCAGTTCCTGTGTAGCCAAGGTTCCATTCCGTGTATTACTGATATCTTATGATGTTGCTTTTTCTGTGTGACTTATTTCAGTTAGAATCATCATACCTGAATCCACTCATTGTGCTGCTAAGGGCCTGATGACATAGATTTCATTGCTGAGTGATATTGCTTTGTAAGTGAATACCACAACTTCTTTATCCATTTTTCCCTTTCTGCGATGTTGAACTTGTACTGTAAACGAGGTTCTTGTAAACAGAGCCGTTCCAAACTTTGGGGTGGCTGTGTCTTTTTGATTTTAATTTCCCTAAGCTATAGGACCATAACTGGAAGTGCCCTAGGCTCTGTTGCTTTGTTTTTTAGATGTTTCAGGAAACACCATACACTTCTCCCAAGTGTCTGTTGGCAATTTACATCCCACCCATCAGCATAACAAGGCTCCCAGTTCTCAATGGCCTGTTGCCTTTCTGGATTTTACACTTTTTTCAGATGGCCCTTTTGACCGGGGGGAAGTGAGACTTCATTGTAGTGCAGATTTCCTTTGCAAGCTTGCTTGGTTGGCCAAAAAGGGCGTATGCGTTTTTTCCTGAATATATTCAGGAAAAAACGCATACGCCCTTTTTGGCCAAGTGCATCATTGTGGACGTTCTGCCTCTTTTCCTATGCTTTCAATGCAATTCCAGTCTACCTCCTGAAATCGGTTTCCTGCAATTCTGCCCCGCTTTCAAGTCCTCTTGGCAGCCTTACTTCAGTCTATTTTTGGACGATAGCTGTCATTTATAACTCTGCAGGTTTGTGAATTACAGTGCCCCTGAGCTCCTTTCTTCAACTCGCTTTCTTGTGACCTGGCCGCAACACCGCAGGATGGCTTCAGGCCCTAATCTGGTTCCGGCCCGGCATGCTGAGCCTTTGGTTAATTCCTCTTCCTGGTGGGAAATGAGAGTTAAATTTGCCCGTCCAGACACCTCCAGCTAGCCTCTCATTGGTTCTCGCTATTCCTGTTCATCTTCCGCAGAAATTGCAAACTGGGCCAAACAGGAGGTTAAAGGGACTGACTCTCCAAGTGGGGAGAGTGTTAGTAAAGCGTCTGGAATGTTGCACCCGAGTACCAGGGGAGGAAAACTGAGACATATTTGAACACGTCTCCCGATCACATGGTTGATCATACTCTAGGTTCCACATGCATGTTTTAGCTGAAGGAAGAATACCTTAAACCTGGGTAGTTGAAACCCGTGGAATGGGTACCATGCAATATGACTTCAAAGGGTCTTCATTTGCTCACCGAACCTCTCCAATCCTATCACTGCTGCGTTTATGCCCCTGTACACATGCTTGATTCTCTTTCGGAGACATAGCAATCCATAGGTTTTAAGATACTTACAAGTCAGGTACATTCTTAGGCGTTTAATATGCGGTGTTGAGTCCATTTCGTTGAGCAAGGAGTAGCTCTTGTCTATTCCATATTTGGCTTAAGGAACTTTATCTGTGCTCATTTCAATCTCTGGTTTTATGCAGCAACCCAACTCACCTTTACCCTTAAGCAAGCATAAGTTGTTTTTCTAAATTTGAGACCCTGTTCTGTTCTGTAATTCAGTTCCTGTGTAGCCAAGGTTCCATTCCGTGTATTACTGATATCTTATGATGTTTCTTTTTCTGTGTGACTTATTTCAGTTAGAATCATCATACCTGAATCCACTCATTGTGCTGCTAAGGGCCTGATGACATAGATTTCATTGCTGAGTGATATTGCTTTGTAAGTGAATACCACAACTTCTTTATCCATTTTTCCCTTTCTGCGATGTTGAACTTGTACTGTAAACGAGGTTCTTGTAAACAGAGCCGTTCCAAACTTTGGGGTGGCTGTGTCTTTTTGATTTTAATTTCCCTAAGCTATAGGACCATAAGTGGAAGTGCCCTAGGCTCTGTTGCTTTGTTTTTTAGATGTTTCAGGAAACACCATACACTTCTCCCAAGTGTCTGTTGGCAATTTACATCCCGCCCATCAGCATAACAAGGCTCCCAGTTCTCAATGGCCTGTTGCCTTTCTGGATTTTACACTTTTTTCAGATGGCCCTTTTGACCGGGGGGAAGTGAGACTTCATTGTAGTGCAGATTTCCTTTGCAAGCTTGCTTGGTTGGCCAAAAAGGGCGTATGCGTTTTTTCCTGAATATATTCAGGAAAAAACGCATACGCCCTTTTTGGCCAAGTGCATCATTGTGGACGTTCTGCCTCTTTTCCTATGCTTTCAATGCAATTCCAGTCTACCTCCTGAAATCGGTTTCCTGCAATTCTGCCCCGCTTTCAAGTCCTCTTGGCAGCCTTACTTCAGTCTATTTTTGGACGATAGCTGTCATTTATAACTCTGCAGGTTTGTGAATTACAGTGCCCCTGAGCTCCTTTCTTCAACTCGCTTTCTTGTGACCTGGCCGCAACACCGCAGGATGGCTTCAGGCCCTAATCTGGTTCCGGCCCGGCATGCTGAGCCTTTGGTTAATTCCTCTTCCTGGTGGGAAATGAGAGTTAAATTTGCCCGTCCAGACACCTCCAGCTAGCCTCTCATTGGTTCTCGCTATTCCTGTTCATCTTCCGCAGAAATTGCAAACTGGGCCAAACAGGAGGTTAAAGGGACTGACTCTCCAAGTGGGGAGAGTGTTAGTAAAGCGTCTGGAATGTTGCACCCGAGTACCAGGGGAGGAAAACTGAGACATATTTGAACACGTCTCCCGATCACATGGTTGATCATACTCTAGGTTCCACATGCATGTTTTAGCTGAAGGAAGAATACCTTAAACCTGGGTAGTTGAAACCCGTGGAATGGGTACCATGCAATATGACTTCAAAGGGTCTTCATTTGCTCACCGAACCTCTCCAATCCTATCACTGCTGCGTTTATGCCCCTGTACACATGCTTGATTCTCTTTCGGAGACATAGCAATCCATAGGTTTTAAGATACTTACAAGTCAGGTACATTCTTAGGCGTTTAATATGCGGTGTTGAGTCCATTTCGTTGAGCAAGGAGTAGCTCTAGTCTATTCCATATTTGGCTTAAGGAACTTTATCTGTGCTCATTTCAATCTCTGGTTTTATGCAGCAACCCAACTCACCTTTACCCTTAAGCAAGCATAAGTTGTTTTTCTAAATTTGAGACCCTGTTCTGTTCTGTAATTCAGTTCCTGTGTAGCCAAGGTTCCATTCCGTGTATTACTGATATCTTATGATGTTTCTTTTTCTGTGTGACTTATTTCAGTTAGAATCATCATACCTGAATCCACTCATTGTGCTGCTAAGGGCCTGATGACATAGATTTCATTGCTGAGTGATATTGCTTTGTAAGTGAATACCACAACTTCTTTATCCATTTTTCACTTTCTGCGATGTTGAACTTGTACTGTAAACGAGGTTCTTGTAAACAGAGCCGTTCCAAACTTTGGGGTGGCTGTGTCTTTTTGATTTTAATTTCCCTAAGCTATAGGACCATAAGTGGAAGTGCCCTAGGCTCTGTTGCTTTGTTTTTTAGATGTTTCAGGAAACACCATACACTTCTCCCAAGTGTCTGTTGGCAATTTACATCCCGCCCATCAGCATAACGAGGCTCCCAGTTCTCAATGGCCTGTTACCTTTCTGGATTTTACACTTTTTTCAGATGGCCCTTTTGACCGGGGGGAAGTGAGACTTCATTGTAGTGCAGATTTCCTTTGCAAGCTTGCTTGGTTGGCCAAAAAGGGCGTATGCGTTTTTTCCTGAATATATTCAGGAAAAAACGCATACGCCCTTTTTGGCCAAGTGCATCATTGTGGACGTTCTGCCTCTTTTCCTATGCTTTCAATGCAATTCCAGTCTACCTCCTGAAATCGGTTTCCTGCAATTCTGCCCCGCTTTCAAGTCCTCTTGGCAGCCTTACTTCAGTCTATTTTTGGACGATAGCTGTCATTTATAACTCTGCAGGTTTGTGAATTACAGTGCCCCTGAGCTCCTTTCATCAACTCGCTTTCTTTTGAGCTGGCCGCAACACCGCAGGATGGCTTCAGGCCCTAATCTGGTTCCGGTACGGCACGCTGAGCCTTTGGTTATTTCCTCTTCCTGGTGGGAAATGAGAGTTAAATTTGCCCGTCCAGACACCTCCAGCTAGCCTCTCATTGGTTCTCGCTATTCCTGTTCATCTTCCGCAGAAATTGCAAACTGGGCCAAACAGGAGGTTAAAGGCGCTGACTCTCCAAGTGGGGAGAGTGTTAGTAAAGCGTCTGGAATGTTGCACCCGAGTACCAGGGGAGGAAAACTGAGACATATTTGAACACGTCTCCCGATCACATGGTTGATCATACTCTGGGTTCCACATGCATGTTTTAGCTGAAGGAAGAATACCTAAAACCTGGGTAGTTGAAACCCGTGGAATGGGTACCATGCAATATGACTTCAAAGGGTCTTCATTTGCTCACCGAACCTCTCCAATCCTATCACTGCTGCGTTTATGCCCCTGTACACATGCTTGATTCTCTTTCGGAGACATAGCAATCCATAGGTTTTAAGATACTTACTAGTCAGGTACATTCTTAGGCGTTTAATATGCGGTGTTGAGTCCATTTCGTTGAGCAAGGAGTAGCTCTTGTCTATTCCATATTTGGCTTAAGGAACTTTATCTGTGCTCATTTCAATCTCTGGTTTTATGCAGCAACCCAACTCACCTTTCCCCTTAAGCAAGCATAAGTTGGTTTTCTAAATTTGAGAACCTGTTCTGTTTTGGAATTCAGTTCCTGTGTAGCCAAGTTTACATTCCGTGTATTAGTGATATCTTATGATGTTTCTTTTTCTGTGTGACTTATTTCAGTTAGAATCATCGTACCTGAATCTACTCATTATGCTGCTACGGGCCTGATGACATAGATTTCATTGCTGAGTGATACTGCATTGTACGTAAGTACCACAAGTTCTTTATCCATTTTTCACTTTCTGCGATGTTGAACTTGTACTGTAAACGAGGTTCTTGTAAACAGAGCCGTTCCAAACTTTGGGGTGGCTGTGTCTTTTTTATTTTAATTTCCCTAAGCTATAGGACCATAAGTGGAAGTGCCCTAGGCTCTGTTGCTTTGTTTTTTAGATGTTTCAGGAAACACCATACACTTCTCCCAAGTGTCTGTTGGCAATTTACATCCCGCCCATCAGCATAACAAGGCTCCCAGTTCTCAATGGCCTGTTGCCTTTCTGGATTTTACACTTTTTTCAGATGGCCCTTTTGACCGGGGGGAAGTGAGACTTCATTGTAGTGCAGATTTCCTTTGCAAGCTTGCTTGGTTGGCCAAAAAGGGCGTATGCGTTTTTTCCTGAATATATTCAGGAAAAAACGCATACGCCCTTTTTGGCCAAGTGCATCATTGTGGACGTTCTGCCTCTTTTCCTATGCTTTCAATGCAATTCCAGTCTACCTCCTGAAATCGGTTTCCTGCAATTCTGCCCCGCTTTCAAGTCCTCTTGGCAGCCTTACTTCAGTCTATTTTTGGACGATAGCTGTCATTTATAACTCTGCAGGTTTGTGAATTACAGTGCCCCTGAGCTCCTTTCTTCAACTCGCTTTCTTGTGACCTGGCCGCAACACCGCAGGATGGCTTCAGGCCCTAATCTGGTTCCGGCCCGGCATGCTGAGCCTTTGGTTAATTCCTCTTCCTGGTGGGAAATGAGAGTTAAATTTGCCCGTCCAGACACCTCCAGCTAGCCTCTCATTGGTTCTCGCTATTCCTGTTCATCTTCCGCAGAAATTGCAAACTGGGCCAAACAGGAGGTTAAAGGGACTGACTCTCCAAGTGGGGAGAGTGTTAGTAAAGCGTCTGGAATGTTGCACCCGAGTACCAGGGGAGGAAAACTGAGACATATTTGAACACGTCTCCCGATCACATGGTTGATCATACTCTAGGTTCCACATGCATGTTTTAGCTGAAGGAAGAATACCTTAAACCTGGGTAGTTGAAACCCGTGGAATGGGTACCATGCAATATGACTTCAAAGGGTCTTCATTTGCTCACCGAACCTCTCCAATCCTATCACTGCTGCGTTTATGCCCCTGTACACATGCTTGATTCTCTTTCGGAGACATAGCAATCCATAGGTTTTAAGATACTTACAAGTCAGGTACATTCTTAGGCGTTTAATATGCGGTGTTGAGTCCATTTCGTTGAGCAAGGAGTAGCTCTTGTCTATTCCATATTTGGCTTAAGGAACTTTATCTGTGCTCATTTCAATCTCTGGTTTTATGCAGCACCCCAACTCACCTTTCCCCTTAAGCAAGCATAATTTGTTTTTCTAAATTTGAGACCCTGTTCTGTTCTGTAATTCAGTTCCTGTGTAGCCAAGTTTCCATTCCGTGTATTACTGATATATTATGATGTTTCTTTTTCTGTGTGACTTATTTCAGTTAGAATCATCATACCTGAATCCACTCATTGTGCTGCTAAGGGCCTGATGACATAGATTTCATTGCTGAGTGATATTGCTTTGTAAGTGAATACCACAACTTCTTTATCCATTTTTCCCTTTCTGCGATGTTGAACTTGTACTGTAAACGAGGTTCTTGTAAACAGAGCCGTTCCAAACTTTGGGGTGGCTGTGTCTTTTTGATTTTAATTTCCCTAAGCTATAGGACCATAAGTGGAAGTGCCCTAGGCTCTGTTGCTTTGTTTTTTAGATGTTTCAGGAAACACCATACACTTCTCCCAAGTGTCTGTTGGCAATTTACATCCCGCCCATCAGCATAACAAGGCTCCCAGTTCTCAATGGCCTGTTGCCTTTCTGGATTTTACACTTTTTTCAGATGGCCCTTTTGACCGGGGGGAAGTGAGACTTCATTGTAGTGCAGATTTCCTTTGCAAGCTTGCTTGGTTGGCCAAAAAGGGCGTATGCGTTTTTTCCTGAATATATTCAGGAAAAAACGCATACGCCCTTTTTGGCCAAGTGCATCATTGTGGACGTTCTGCCTCTTTTCCTATGCTTTCAATGCAATTCCAGTCTACCTCCTGAAATCGGTTTCCTGCAATTCTGCCCCGCTTTCAAGTCCTCTTGGCAGCCTTACTTCAGTCTATTTTTGGACGATAGCTGTCATTTATAACTCTGCAGGTTTGTGAATTACAGTGCCCCTGAGCTCCTTTCTTCAACTCGCTTTCTTGTGACCTGGCCGCAACACCGCAGGATGGCTTCAGGCCCTAATCTGGTTCCGGCCCGGCATGCTGAGCCTTTGGTTAATTCCTCTTCCTGGTGGGAAATGAGAGTTAAATTTGCCCGTCCAGACACCTCCAGCTAGTCTCCATTGGTTCTCGCTATTCCTGTTCATCTTCCGCAGAAATTGCAAACTGGGCCAAACAGGAGGTTAAAGGGACTGACTCTCCAAGTGGGGAGAGTGTTAGTAAAGCGTCTGGAATGTTGCACCCGAGTACCAGGGTACGAAAACTGAGACATATTTGAACACGTCTCCCGATCACATGGTTGATCATACTTGGGTTCCACATGCATGTTTTAGCTGAAGGAAGAATACCTTAAACCTGGAGAGTTGAGACCCGTGTAATGGGTACCATGCAATATGACTTCAAAGGGTCTTCATTTGCTCACCGAACCTCTCCAATCCTATCACTGCTGCGTTTATGCCCCTGTACACATGCTTGATTCTCTTTTGGAGACATAGCAATCCATAGGTTTTAAGATACTTACAAGTCAGGTACATTCTTAGGCGTTTAATATGCGGTGTTGAGTCCATTTCGTTGAGCAAGGAGTAGCTCTTGTCTATTCCATATTTGGCTTAAGGAACTTTATCTGTGCTCATTTCAATCCTGGTTTTATGCAGCACCCCAACTCACCTTTCCCCTTAAGCAAGCATAAGTTGGTTTTCTAAATTTGAGACCCTTTTCTGTTTTGGAATGCAGTTCCTGTGTAGCCAAGTTTACATTCCGTGTATTAGTGATATCTTATGATGTTTCTTTTTCTGTGTGACTTATTTCAGTTAGAATCATCGTACCTGAATCCACTCATTATGCTGCTACGGGCCTGATGACATAGATTTCATTGCTGAGTGATACTGCATTGTACGTAAGTACCACAAGTTCTTTATCCATTTTTCACTTTCTGTGATATTGAACTTGTACGGTAAACGAGGTTCTTGTAAACGGAGGCGTCCCAAACTTTGGGGTGGCTGTGTCTTTTTGATTTTAATTTCCCTAAGCTATAGGACCATAAGTGGAAGTGCCCTAGGCTCTGTTGCTTTGTTTTTTAGATGTTTCAGGAAACACCATACACTTCTCCCGAGTGTCTGTTGGCAATTTACATCCCGCCCATCAGCATAACAAGGCTCCCAGTTCTCAATGGCCTGTTGCCTTTCTGGATTTTACACTTTTTTCAGATGGCCCTTTTGACTGGGGGGAAGTGAGACTTCATTGTAGTGCAGATTTCCTTTGCAAGCTTGCTTGGTTGGCCAAAAACGGCGTATGCGTTTTTTCCTGAATATATTCAGGAAAAAACGCATACGCCCTTTTTGGCCAAGTGCATCATTGTGGACGTTCTGCCTCTTTTCCTATGCTTTCAATGCAATTCCAGTCTACCTCCTGAAATCGGTTTCCTGCAATTCTGCCCCGCTTTCAAGTCCTCTTGGCAGCCTTACTTCAGTCTATTTTTGGACGATAGCTGTCATTTATAACTCTGCAGGTTTGTGAATTACAGTGCCCCTGAGCTCCTTTCTTCAACTCGCTTTCTTTTGAGCTGGCCGCAACACTGCAGGATGGCTTCAGGCCCTAATCTGGTTCCGGCCCGGCATGCTGAGCCTTTGGTTAATTCCTCTTCCTGGTGGGAAATGAGAGTTAAATTTGCCCGTCCAGACACCTCCAGCTAGCCTCTCATTGGTTCTCGCTATTCCTGTTCATCTTCCGCAGAAATTGCAAACTGGGCCAAACAGGAGGTTAAAGGCGCTGACTCTCCAAGTGGGGAGAGTGTTAGTAAAGCGTCTGGAATGTTGCACCCGAGTACCAGGGGAGGAAAACTGAGACATATTTGAACACGTCTCCCGATCACATGGTTGATCATACTCTAGGTTCCACATGCATGTTTTAGCTGAAGGAATTATACCTTAAACCTGGGTAGTTGAAACCCGTGGAATGGGTACCATGCAATATGACTTCAAAGGGTCTTCATTTGCTCACCGAACCTCTCCAATCCTATCACTGCTGCGTTTATGCCCCTGTACACATGCTTGATTCTCTTTTGGAGACATAACAATCCATAGGTTTTACGATACTTACTAGTCAGGTACATTCTTAGGCGTTTAATATGCGGTGTTGAGTCCATTTCGTTGAGCAAGGAGTAGCTCTTGTCTATTCCATATTTGACTTAAGGAACTTTATCTGTGCTCATTTCAATCTCTGGTTTTATGCAGCACCCCAACTCACCTTTACCCTTAAGCAAGCATAAGTTGGTTTTCTCAATTTGAGACCCTGTTCTGTTCTGTAATTCAGTTCCTGTGTAGCCAAGTTTACATTCCGTGTATTACTTATATCTTATGATGTTTCTTTTTCTGTGTGACTTATTTCAGTTAGAATCATCATACCTGAATCCACTCATTGTGATGCTAAGGGCCTGATGACATAGATTTCATTGCTGAGTGATATTGCTTTGTAAGTAAGTACCACAAGTTCTTTATCCATTTTTCACTTTCTGCGATGTTGAACTTGTACTGTAAACGAGGTTCTTGTAAACAGAGGCGTCCCAAACTTTGGAGTGGCTGTGTCTTTTTGATTTTAATTTCCCTAAGCTATAGGACCATAAGTGGCAGTGCCCTAGGCTCTGTTGCTTTGTTTTTTAGATGTTTCAGGAAACACCATACACTTCTCCCGAGTGTCTGTTGGCAATTTACATCCCGCCCATCAGCATAACAAGGCTCCCAGTTCTCCATGGCCTGTCCTGCCTTTCTGGATTTTACACTTTTTTCAGATGGCCCTTTTGACCAGGGGGAAGTGAGACTTCATTGTAGTGCAGATTTCCTTTGCAAGCTTGCTTGGTTGGCCAAAAAGGGCGTATGCGTTTTTTCCTGAATATATTCAGGAAAAAACGCATACGCCCTTTTTGGCCAAGTGCATCATTGTGGACATTCTGCCTCTTTTCCTATGCTTTCAATGCAATTCCAGTCTACCTCCTGAAATCGGTTTCCTGCAATTCTGCCCCGCTTTCAAGTCCTCTTGGCAGCCTTACTTCAGTCTATTTTTGGACGATAGCTGTCATTTATAACTCTGCAGGTTTGTGAATTACAGTGCCCCTGAGCTCCTTTCTTCAACTCGCTTTCTTGTGACCTGGCCGCAACACCGCAGGATGGCTTCAGGCCCTAATCTGGGACCGGCACGGCACGCTGAGCCTTTGGTTATTTCCTCTTCCTGGTGGGAAATGAGAGTTAAATTTGCCCGTCCAGACACCTCCAGCTAGTCTCTTATTGGTTCTCGCTATTCCTGTTCATCTTCCGCAGAAATTGCAAACTGGGCCAAACAGGAGGTTAAAGGCGCTGACTCTCCAAGTGGGGAGAGTGTTAGTAAAGCGTCTGGAATGTTGCACCCGAGTACCAGGGGAGGAAAACTGAGACATATTTGAACACGTCTCCCGTTCACATGGTTGATCATACTTGGGTTCCACATGCATGTTTTAGCTGAAGGAAGAATACCTTAAACCTGGAGAGTTAAGACCCGTGTAATGGGTACCATGCAATATGACTTCAAAGGGTCTTCATTTGCTCACCGAACCTCTCCAATCCTATCACTGCTGCGTTTATGTCCCTGTACACATGCTTTATTCTCTTTCGGAGACATAGCAATCCATAGGTTTTAAGATACTTACTAGTCAGGTACATTCTTAGGCGTTTAATATGCGGTGTTGAGTCCATTTCGTTGAGCAAGGAGTAGCTATTGTCTATTCCATATTTGACTTAAGGAACTTTATCTGTGCTCATTTCAATCTCTGGTTTTATGCAGCACCCTAACTCACCTTTACACTTAAGCAAGCATAAGTTGGTTTTCTAAATTTGAGACCCTGTTCTGTTCTGTAATTCAGTTCCTGTGTAGCCAAGTTTACATTCGGTGTATTACTGATATCTTATGATGTTTCTTTTTCTGTGTGACTTACTTCAGTTAGAATCATCATACCTGAATCCACTCATTGTGCTGCTAAGGGCCTGTTGACACAGATTTCATTGCTGAGTGATATTGCTTTGTAAGTAAATACCACAACTTCTTTATCCATTTTTCACTTTCTGCGATGTTGAACTTGTACTGTAAACGAGGTTCTTGTAAACAGAGCCGTTCCAAACTTTGGGGTGGCTGTGTCTTTTTGATTTTAATTTCCCTAAGCTATAGGACCATAAGTGGAAGTGCCCTAGGTTCTGTTGCTTTGTTTTTTAGATGTTTCAGGAAACACCATACACTTCTCCCGAGTGAGTGGTTGTTGGCAATTTACATCCCGCCCATCAGCATAACAAGGCTCCCAGTTCTCCATGGCCTGTCCTGCCTTTCTGGATTTTACACTTTTTTCAGATGGCCCTTTTGACCGGGGGGAAGTGAGACTTCATTGTAGTGCAGATTTCCTTTGCAAGCTTGCTTGGTTGGCCAAAAAGGGCGTATGCATTTTTTCCTGAATATATTCAGGAAAAAACGCATACGCCCTTTTTGGCCAAGTGCATCATTGTGGACGTTCTGCCTCTTTTCCTATGCTTTCAATGCAATTCCAGTCTACCTCCTGAAATCGGTTTCCTGCAATTCTGCCCCGCTTTCAAGTCCTCTTGGCAGCCTTACTTCAGTCTATTTTTGGACGATAGCTGTCATTTATAACTCTGCAGGTTTGTGAATTACAGTGCCCCTGAGCTCCTTTCTTCAACTCGGTTTCTTTTGAGCTGGCCGCAACACCGCAGGATGGCTTCAGGCCCTAATCTGGTTCCGGTACGGCACGCTGAGCCTTTGGTTATTTCCTCTTCCTGGTGGGAAATGAGACTTAAATTTGCCCGTCCAGACACCTCCAGCTAGCCTCTCATTGGTTCTCGCTATTCCTGTTCATCTTCCGCAGAAATTGCAAACTGTGCCAAACAGGAGGTTAAAGGCGCTGACTCTCCAAGTGGGGAGAGTGTTAGTAAAGCGTCTGGAATGTTGCACCCGAGTACCAGGGGAGGAAAACTGAGACATATTTGAACACGTCTCCCGATCACATGGTTGATCATACTCTGGGTTCCACATGCATGTTTTAGCTGAAGGAAGAATACCTAAAACCTGGAGAGTTGAGACCCGTGGAATGGGTACCATGCAATATGACTTCAAAGGGTCTTCATTTGCTCACCGAACCTCTCCAATCCTATCACTGCTGCGTTTATGCCCCTGTACACATGCTTGATTCTCTTTCGGAGACATAGCAATCCATAGGTTTTAAGATACTTACTAGTCAGGTACATTCTTAGGCGTTTAATATGCGGTGTTGAGTCCATTTCGTTGAGCAAGGAGTAGCTCTTGTCTATTCCATATTTGGCTTAAGGAACTTTATCTGTGCTCATTTCAATCTCTGGTTTTATGCAGCACCCCAACTCACCTTTACCCTTAAGCAAGAATAAGTTGGTTTTCTAAATTTGAGACCCTGTTCTGTTCTGTAATTCAGTTCCTGTGTAGCCAAGTTTACATTCCGTGTATTACTGATATCTTATGATGTTTCTTTTTCTGTGTGACTTAGTTCAGTTAGAATCATCATACCTGAATCCACTCATTGTGCTGCTAAGGGCCTGATGACACAGATTTCATTGCTGAGTGATATTGCTTTGTAAGTAAATACCACAACTTCTTTATCCATTTTTCACTTTCTGCAATGTTGAACTTGTACTGTAAACGAGGTTCTTGTAAACAGAGCCGTTCCAAACTTTGGGGTGGCTGTGTCTTTTTGATTTTAATTTCCCTAAGCTATAGGACCATAAGTGGAAGTGCCCTAGGTTCTGTTGCTTTGTTTTTTAGATGTTTCAGGAAACACCATACACTTCTCCCGAGTGGTTGTTGGCAATTTACATCCCGCCCATCAGCATAACAAGGCTCCCAGTTCTCCATGGCCTGTCCTGCCTTTCTGGATTTTACACTTTTTTCAGATGGCCCTTTTGACCGGGGGGAAGTGAGACTTCATTGTAGTGCAGATTTCCTTTCCAAGTTTGCTTGGTTGGCCAAAAACGGCGTATGCGTTTTTTCCTGAATATATTCAGGAAAAAATGCATACGCCCTTTTTGGCCAAGTGCATCATTGTGGACGTTCTGCCTCTTTTCCTATGCTTTCAATGCAATTCCAGTCTACCTCCTGAAATCGGTTTCCTGCAATTCTGCCCCGCTTTCAAGTCCTCTTGGCAGCCTTACTTCAGTCTATTTTTGGACGATAGCTGTCATTTATAACTCTGCAGGTTTGTGAATTACAGTGCCCCTGAGCTCCTTTCTTCAAATCGGTTTCTTTTGAGCTGGCCGCAACACCTCAGGATGGCTTCAGGCCCTAATCTGGTTCCGGTACGGCACACAGAGCCTTTGGTTATTTCCTCTTCCTGTTGGGAAATGAGAGTTAAATTTGCCCATCCAGACACCTCCAGCTAGCCTCTCATTGGTTCTCGCTATTCCTGTTCATCTTCCGCAGAAATTGCAAACTGTGCCAAACAGGAGGTTAAAGGCGCTGACTCTCCAAGTGGGGAGAGTGTTAGTAAAGCGTCTGGAATGTTGCACCCGAGTACCAGGGGAGGAAAACTGAGACATATTTGAACACGTCTCCTGATCACATGGTTGATCATGCTCTGGGTTCCACATGCATGTTTTAGCTGAAGGAAGAATACCTAAAACCTGGGTAGTTGAAACCCGTGGAATGGGTACCATGCAATATGACTTCAAAGGGTCTTCATTTGCTCACCGAACCTCTCCAATCCTATCACTGCTGCGTTTATGCCCCTGTACACATGCTTGATTCTCTTTCGGAGACATAGCAATCCATAGGTTTTAAGATACTTACTAGTCAGGTACATTCTTAGGCGTTTAATATGCGGTGTTGAGTCCATTTCGTTGAGCAAGGAGTAGCTCTTGTCTATTCCATATTTGGCTTAAGGAACTTTATCTGTGCTCATTTCAATCTCTGGTTTTATGCAGCAACCCAACTCACCTTTCCCCTTAAGCAAGCATAAGTTGGTTTTCTAAATTTGAGAACCTGTTCTATTTTGGAATTCAGTTCCTGTGTAGCCAAGTTTACATTCCGTGTATTAGTGATATCTTATGATATTACTTTTTCTGTGTGACTTATTTCAGTTAGAATCATCGTACCTGAATCTACTCATTATGCTGCTACGGGCCTGATGACATAGATTTCATTGCTGAGTGATACTGCATTGTACGTAAGTACCACAAGTTCTTTATCCATTTTTCACTTTCTGCGATGTTGAACTTGTACTGTAAACGAGGTTCTTGTAAACAGAGCCATTCCAAACTTTGGGGTGGCTGTGTCTTTTTGATTTTAATTTCCCTAAGCTATAGGACCATAAGTGGAAGTGCCCTAGGCTCTGTTGCTTTGTTTTTTAGATGTTTCAGGAAACACCATACACTTCTCCCGAGTGTCTGTTGGCAATTTACATCCCGCCCATCAGCATAACAAGGCTCCCAGTTCTCAATGGCCTGTTGCCTTTCTGGATTTTACACTTTTTTCAGATGGCCCTTTTGACCGGGGGGAAGTGAGACTTCATTGTAGTGCAGATTTCCTTTGCAAGCTTGCTTGGTTGGCCAAAAAGGGCGTATGCGTTTTTTCCTGAATATATTCAGGAAAAAACGCATACGCCCTTTTTGGCCAAGTGCATCATTGTGGACGTTCTGCCTCTTTTCCTATGCTTTCAATGCAATTCCAGTCTACCTCCTGAAATCGGTTTCCTGCAATTCTGCCCCGCTTTCAAGTCCTCTTGGCAGCCTTACTTCAGTCTATTTTTGGACGATAGCTGTCATTTATAACTCTGCAGGTTTGTGAATTACAGTGCCCCTGAGCTCCTTTCTTCAACTCGCTTTCTTGTGACCTGGCCGCAACACCGCAGGATGGCTTCAGGCCCTAATCTGGTTCCGGCCCGGCATGCTGAGCTTTTGGTTAATTCCTCTTCCTGGTGGGAAATGAGAGTTAAATTTGCCCGTTCAGACACCTCCAGCTAGTCTCTCATTGGTTCTCGCTATTCCTGTTCATCTTCCGCAGAAATTGCAAACTGGGCCAAACAGGAGGTTAAAGGGACTGACTCTCCAAGTGGGGAGAGTGTTAGTAAAGCGTCTGGAATGTTGCACCCGAGTACCAGGTAGGAAAACTGAGACATATTTGAACACGTCTCCCGATCACATGGTTGATCATACTCTAGGTTCCACATGCATGTTTTAGCTGAAGGAAGAATACCTTAAACCTGGGTAGTTGAAACCCGTGGAATGGGTACCATGCAATTTGATTTCAAAGGGTCTTCATTTGCTCACCGAACCTCTCCAATCCTATCACTGCTGCGTTTATGTCCCTGTACACATGCTTGATTCTCTTTCGGAGACATAGCAATCCATAGGTTTTAAGATACTTACTAGTCAGGTACATTCTTAGGCGTTTAATATGAGGTGTTGAGTCCATTTCATTGAGCAAGGAGTAGCTCTTGTCTATTCCATATTTGGCTTAAGGAACTTTATCTGTGCTCATTTCAATCTCTGGTTTTATGCAGCATCCCAACTCACCTTTACCCTTAAGCAAGAATAAGTTGGTTTTCTAAATTTGAGAACCTGTTCTGTTTTGGAATTCAGTTCCTGTGTAGCCAAGTTTACATTCCGTGTATTACTGATATCTTATGATGCTTCTTTTTCTGTGTGACTTATTTCAGTTAGAATCATCATACCTGAATCCACTCATTGTGCTGCTAAGGGCCTGATGACACAGATTTCATTGCTGAGTGATATTGCTTTGTAAGTAAATACCACAACTTCTTTATCCATTTTTCACTTTCTGCGATGTTGAACTTGTACTGTAAACGAGGTTCTTGTAAACAGAGCCGTTCCAAACTTTGGGGTGGCTGTGTCTTTTTGATTTTAATTTCCCTAAGCTATAGGACCATAAGTGGAAGTGCCCTAGGTTCTGTTGCTTTGTTTTTTAGATGTTTCAGGAAACACCATACACTTCTCCCGAGTGGTTGTTGGCAATTTACATCCCGCCCATCAGCATAACAAGGCTCCCAGTTCTCCATGGCCTGTCCTGCCTTTCTGGATTTTACACTTTTTTCAGATGGCCCTTTTGACCGGGGGGAAGTGAGACTTCATTGTAGTGCAGATTTCCTTTGCAAGCTTGCTTGGTTGGCCAAAAAGGGCGTATGCGTTTTTTCCTGAATATATTCAGGAAAAAACGCATACGCCCTTTTTGGCCAAGTGCATCATTGTGGACGTTCTGCCTCTTTTCCTATGCTTTCAATGCAATTCCAGTCTACCTCCTGAAATCGGTTTCCTGCAATTCTGCCCCGCTTTCAAGTCCTCTTGGCAGCCTTACTTCAGTCTATTTTTGGACGATAGCTGTCATTTATAACTCTGCAGGTTTGTGAATTACAGTGCCCCTGAGCTCCTTTCTTCAACTCGGTTTCCTTTGAGCTGGCCGCAACACCGCAGGATGCTTTCAGGCCCTAATCTGGTTCCGGTACGGCACGCTGAGCCTTTGGTTATTTCCTCTTCCTGGTGGGAAATGAGAGTTAAATTTGCCCGTCCAGACACCTCCAGCTAGCCTCTCATTGGTTCTCGCTATTCCTGTTCATCTTCCGCAGAAATTGCAAACTGGGCCAAACAGGAGGTTGAAGGCGCTGACTCTCCAAGTGGGGAGAGTGTTAGTAAAGCGTCTGGAATGTTGCACCCGAGTACCAGGGGAGGAAAACTGAGACATATTTGAACACGTCTCCCGTTCACATGGTTGATCATACTTGGGATCCACATGCATGTTTTAGCTGAAGGAAGAATACCTAAAACCTGGGTAGTTGAAACCCGTGGAATGGGTACCATGCAATATGACTTCAAAGGGTCTTCATTTGCTCACCGAACCTCTCCAATCCTATCACTGCTGCGTTTATGCCCCTGTACACATGCTTGATTCTCTTTCGGAGACATAGCAATCCATAGGTTTTAAGATACTTACTAGTCAGGTACATTCTTAGGCGTTTAATATGCGGTGTTGAGTCCATTTCGTTGAGCAAGGAGTAGCTCTTGTCTATTCCATATTTGGCTTAAGGAACTTTATCTGTGCTCATTTCAATCTCTGGTTTTATGCAGCAACCCAACTCACCTTTCCCCTTAAGTAAGCATAAGTTGGTTTTCTAAATTTGAGAACCTGTTCTGTTTTGGAATTCAGTTCCTGTGTAGCCAAGTTTACATTCCGTGTATTAGTGATATCTTATGATGTTTCTTTTTCTGTGTGACTTATTTCAGTTAGAATCATCGTACCTGAATCTACTCATTATGCTGCTACGGGCTTGATGACATAGATTTCATTGTTGAGTGATACTGCATTGTACGTAAGTACCACAAGTTCTTTATCCATTTTTCACTTTCTGCGATGTTGAACTTGTACTGTAAACGAGGTTCTTGTAAACAGAGCCGTTCCAAACTTTGGGGTGGCTGTGTCTTTTTGATTTTAATTTCCTAAGCTATAGGACCATAAGTGGAAGTGCCCTAGGCTCTGTTGCTTTGTTTTTTCGATGTTTCAGGAAACACCATACACTTCTCCCAAGTGTCTGTTGGCAATTTACATCCCGCCCATCAGCATAACAAGGCTCCCAGTTCTCAATGGCCTGTTGCCTTTCTGGATTTTACACTTTTTTCAGATGGCCCTTTTGACCAGGGGGAAGTGAGACTTCATTGTAGTGCAGATTTCCTTTGCAAGCTTGCTTGGTTGGCCAAAAAGGGCGTATGCGTTTTTTCCTGAATATATTCAGGAAAAAACGCATACGCCCTTTTTGGCCAAGTGCATCATTGTGGACGTTCTGCCTCTTTTCCTATGCTTTCAATGCAATTCCAGTCTACCTCCTGAAATCGGTTTCCTGCAATTCTGCCCCGCTTTCAAGTCCTCTTGGCAGCCTTACTTCAGTCTATTTTTGGACGATAGCTGTCATTTATAACTCTTCATGTTTGTGAATTACAGTGCCCCTGAGCTCCTTTCTTCAACTCGCTTTCTTGTGACCTGGCCGCAACACCGCAGGATGGCTTCAGGCCCTAATCTGGTTCCGGCCCGGCATGCTGAGCCTTTGGTTAATTCTTCTTCCGGTGGGAAATGAGAGTTAAATTTGCCCGTCCAGACACCTCCAGCTAGCCTCTCATTGGTTCTCGCTATTCCTGTTCATCTTCCGCAGAAATTGCAAACTGGGCCAAACAGGAGGTTAAAGGGACTTACTCTCCAAGTCGGGAGAGTGTTAGTAAAGCGTCTGGAATGTTGCACCCGAGTACCAGGGGAGGAAAACTGAGACATATTTGAACACGTCTCCCGTTCACATGGTTGATCATACTTGGGTTCCACATGCATGTTTTAGCTGAAGGAAGAATACCTTAAACCTGGAGAGTTGAGACCCGTGGAATGGGTACCATGCAATATGACTTCAAAGGGTCTTCATTTGCTCACCGAACCTCTCCAATCCTATCACTGCTGCGTTTATGCCCCTGTACACATGCTTGATTCTCTTTTGGAGACATAGCAATCCATAGGTTTTAAGATACTTACTAGTCAGGTACATTCTTAGGCGTTTAATATGGGGTGTTGAGTCCATTTCGTTGAGCAAGGAGTAGCTCTTGTCTATTCCATATTTGGCTTAAGGAACTTTATCTGTGCTCATTTCAATCCTGGTTTTATGCAGCACCCCAACTCACCTTTCCCCTTAAGCAAGCATAAGTTGGTTTTCTAAATTTGAGACCCTGTTCTGTTTTGGAATGCAGTTCCTGTGTAGCCAAGTTTACATTCCGTGTATTACTGATATCTTATGATGTTTCTTTTTCTGTGTGACTTATTTCAGTTAGAATCATCGTACCTGAATCCACTCATTATGCTGCTATGGGCCTGATGACATAGATTTCATTGCTGAGTGATACTGCATTGTACGTAAGTACTACAAGTTCTTTATCCATTTTTCACTTTCTGTGATATTGAACTTGTACGGTAAACGAGGTTCTTGTAAACGGAGGCGTCCCAAACTTTGGGGTGGCTGTGTCTTTTTGATTTTAATTTCCCTAAGCTATAGGACCATAAGTGGCAGTGCCCTAGGCTCTGTTGCTTTGTTTTTTAGATGTTTCAGGAAACACCATACACTTCTCCCGAGTGTCTGTTGGCAATTTACATCCCGCCCATCAGCATAACAAGGCTCCCAGTTCTCAATGGCCTGTTGCCTTTCTGGATTTTACACTTTTTTCAGATGGCCCTTTTGACCGGGGGGAAGTGAGACTTCATTGTAGTGCAGATTTCCTTTGCAAGCTTGCTTGGTTGGCCAAAAAGGGCGTATGCGTTTTTTCCTGAATATATTCAGGAAAAAACACATACGCCCTTTTTGGCCAAGTGCATCATTGTGGACGTTCTGCCTCTTTTCCTATGCTTTCAATGCAATTCCAGTCTACCTCCTGAAATCGGTTTCCTGCAATTCTGCCCCGCTTTCAAGTCCTCTTGGCAGCCTTACTTCAGTCTATTTTTGGACGATAGCTGTCATTTATAACTCTGCAGGTTTGTGAATTACAGTGCCCCTGAGCTCCTTTCTTCAACTCGCTTTCTTGTGACCTGGCCGCAACACCGCAGGATGGCTTCAGGCCCTAATCTGGTTCCGGCCCGGCATGCTGAGCTTTTGGTTAATTCCTCTTCCTGGTGGGAAATGAGAGTTAAATTTGCCCGTTCAGACACCTCCAGCTAGTCTCTCATTGGTTCTCGCTATTCCTGTTCATCTTCCGCAGAAATTGCAAACTGGGCCAAACAGGAGGTTAAAGGGACTGACTCTCCAAGTGGGGAGAGTGTTAGTAAAGCGTCTGGAATGTTGCACCCGAGTACCAGGTAGTTAAACTGAGACATATTTGAACACGTCTCCCGATCACATGGTTGATCATACTCTAGGTTCCACATGCATGTTTTAGCTGAAGGAAGAATACCTTAAACCTGGGTAGTTGAAACCCGTGGAATGGGTACCATGCAATTTGATTTCAAAGGGTCTTCATTTGCTCACCGAACCTCTCCAATCCTATCACTGCTGCGTTTATGTCCCTGTACACATGCTTGATTCTCTTTCGGAGACATAGCAATCCATAGGTTTTAAGATACTTACTAGTCAGGTACATTCTTAGGCGTTTAATATGAGGTGTTGAGTCCATTTCATTGAGCAAGGAGTAGCTCTTGTCTATTCCATATTTGGCTTAAGGAACTTTATCTGTGCTCATTTCAATCTCTGGTTTTATGCAGCATCCCAACTCACCTTTACCCTTAAGCAAGAATAAGTTGGTTTTCTAAATTTGAGAACCTGTTCTGTTTTGGAATTCAGTTCCTGTGTAGCCAAGTTTACATTCCGTGTATTACTGATATCTTATGATGCTTCTTTTTCTGTGTGACTTATTTCAGTTAGAATCATCATACCTGAATCCACTCATTGTGCTGCTAAGGGCCTGATGACACAGATTTCATTGCTGAGTGATATTGCTTTGTAAGTAAATACCACAACTTCTTTATCCATTTTTCACTTTCTGCGATGTTGAACTTGTACTGTAAACGAGGTTCTTGTAAACAGAGCCGTTCCAAACTTTGGGGTGGCTGTGTCTTTTTGATTTTAATTTCCCTAAGCTATAGGACCATAAGTGGAAGTGCCCTAGGCTCTGTTGCTTTGTTTTTTCGATGTTTCAGGAAACACCATACACTTCTCCCGAGTGTCTGTTGGCAATTTACATCCCGCCCATCAGCATAACAAGGCTCCCAGTTCTCCATGGCCTGTCCTGCCTTTCTGGATTTTACACTTTTTTCAGATGGCCCTTTTGACCGGGGGGAAGTGAGACTTCATTGTAGTGCAGATTTCCTTTGCAAGCTTGCTTGGTTGGCCAAAAAGGGCGTATGCGTTTTTTCCTGAATATATTCAGGAAAAAACGCATACGCCCTTTTTGGCCAAGTGCATCATTGTGGACGTTCTGCCTCTTTTCCTATGCTTTCAATGCAATTCCAGTCTACCTCCTGAAATCGGTTTCCTGCAATTCTGCCCCGCTTTCAAGTCCTCTTGGCAGCCTTACTTCAGTCTATTTTTGGACGATAGCTGTCATTTATAACTCTGCAGGTTTGTGAATTACAGTGCCCCTGAGCTCCTTTCTTCAACTCGGTTTCCTTTGAGCTGGCCGCAACACCGCAGGATGCTTTCAGGCCCTAATCTGGTTCCGGTACGGCACGCTGAGCCTTTGGTTAATTCCTCTTCCTGGTGGGAAATGAGAGTTAAATTTGCCCGTCCAGACACCTCCAGCTAGTCTCCATTGGTTCTCGCTATTCCTGTTCATCTTCCGCAGAAATTGCAAACTGGGCCAAACAGGAGGTTGAAGGCGCTGACTCTCCAAGTGGGGAGAGTGTTAGTAAAGCGTCTGGAATGTTGCACCCGAGTACCAGGGGAGGAAAACTGAGACATATTTGAACACGTCTCCCGATCACATGGTTGATCATACTTGGGATCCACATGCATGTTTTAGCTGAAGGAAGAATACCTTAAACCTGGGTAGTTGAAACCCGTGGAATGGGTACCATGCAATATGACTTCAAAGGGTCTTCATTTGCTCACCGAACCTCTCCAATCCTATCACTGCTGCGTTTATGCCCCTGTACACATGCTTGATTCTCTTTTGGAGACATAGCAATCCATAGGTTTTAAGATACTTACTAGTCAGGTACATTCTTAGGCGTTTAATATGGGGTGTTGAGTCCATTTCGTTGAGCAAGGAGTAGCTCTTGTCTATTCCATATTTGGCTTAAGGAACTTTATCTGTGCTCATTTCAATCTCTGGTTTTATGCAGCACCCCAACTCACCTTTACCCTTAAGTAAGCATAAGTTGGTTTTCTAAATTTGAGAACCTGTTCTGTTCTGTAATTCAGTTCCTGTGTAGCCAAGTTTCCATTCCGTGTATTACTGATATCTTATGATGTTTCTTTTTCTGTGTGACTTATTTCAGTTAGAATCATCATACCTGAATCCACTCATTGTGCTGCTAAGGGCCTGATGACACAGATTTCATTGTTGAGTGATACTGCATTGTACGTAAGTACCACAAGTTCTTTATCCATTTTTCACTTTCTGCGATGTTGAACTTGTACTGTAAACGAGGTTCTTGTAAACAGAGCCTTTCCAAACTTTGGGGTGGCTGTGTCTTTTTGATTTTAAATTCCCTAAGCTATAGGACCATAAGTGGAAGTGCCCTAGGCTCTGTTGCTTTGTTTTTTAGATGTTTCAGGAAACACCATACACTTCTCCCAAGTGTCTGTTGGCAATTTACATCCCGCCCATCAGCATAACAAGGCTCCCAGTTCTCAATGGCCTGTTGCCTTTCTGGATTTTACACTTTTTTCAGATGGCCCTTTTGACCAGGGGGAAGTGAGACTTCATTGTAGTGCAGATTTCCTTTGCAAGCTTGCTTGGTTGGCCAAAAAGGGCGTATGCGTTTTTTCCTGAATATATTCAGGAAAAAACGCATACGCCCTTTTTGGCCAAGTGCATCATTGTGGACGTTCTGCCTCTTTTCCTATGCTTTCAATGCAATTCCAGTCTACCTCCTGAAATCGGTTTCCTGCAATTCTGCCCCGCTTTCAAGTCCTCTTGGCAGCCTTACTTCAGTCTATTTTTGGACGATAGCTGTCATTTATAACTCTGCAGGTTTGTGAATTACAGTGCCCCTGAGCTCCTTTCTTCAACTCGCTTTCTTGTGACCTGGCCGCAACACCGCAGGATGGCTTCAGGCCCTAATCTGGTTCCGGCCCGGCATGCTGAGCCTTTGGTTAATTCTTCTTCCGGTGGGAAATGAGAGTTAAATTTGCCCGTCCAGACACCTCCAGCTAGCCTCTCATTGGTTCTCGCTATTCCTGTTCATCTTCCGCAGAAATTGCAAACTGGGCCAAACAGGAGGTTAAAGGGACTGACTCTCCAAGTGGGGAGAGTGTTAGTAAAGCGTCTGGAATGTTGCACCCGAGTACCAGGGGAGGAAAACTGAGACATATTTGAACACGTCTCCCGTTCACATGGTTGATCATACTTGGGTTCCACATGCATGTTTTAGCTGAAGGAAGAATACCTTAAACCTGGAGAGTTGAGACCCGTGGAATGGGTACCATGCAATATGACTTCAAAGGGTCTTCATTTGCTCACCAAACCTCTCCAATCCTATCACTGCTGCGTTTATGCCCCTGTACACATGCTTGATTCTCTTTTGGAGACATAGCAATCCATAGGTTTTAAGATACTTACTAGTCAGGTACATTCTTAGGCGTTTAATATGGGGTGTTGAGTCCATTTCGTTGAGCAAGGAGTAGCTCTTGTCTATTCCATATTTGGCTTAAGGAACTTTATCTGTGCTCATTTCAATCCTGGTTTTATGCAGCACCCCAACTCACCTTTCCCCTTAAGCAAGCATAAGTTGGTTTTCTAAATTTGAGACCCTGTTCTGTTTTGGAATGCAGTTCCTGTGTAGCCAAGTTTACATTCCGTGTATTACTGATATCTTATGATGTTTCTTTTTCTGTGTGACTTATTTCAGTTAGAATCATCGTACCTGAATCCACTCATTATGCTGCTATGGGCCTGATGACATAGATTTCATTGCTGAGTGATACTGCATTGTACGTAAGTACCACAAGTTCTTTATCCATTTTTCACTTTCTGTGATATTGAACTTGTACGGTAAACGAGGTTCTTGTAAACGGAGGCGTCCCAAACTTTGGGGTGGCTGTGTCTTTTTGATTTTAATTTCCCTAAGCTATAGGACCATAAGTGGCAGTGCCCTAGGCTCTGTTGCTTTGTTTTTTAGATGTTTCAGGAAACACCATACACTTCTCCCGAGTGTCTGTTGGCAATTTACATCCCGCCCATCAGCATAACAAGGCTCCCAGTTCTCCATGGCCTGTCCTGCCTTTCTGGATTTTACACTTTTTTCAGATGGCCCTTTTGACCGGGGGGAAGTGAGACTTCATTGTAGTGCAGATTTCCTTTGCAAGCTTGCTTGGTTGGCCAAAAAGGGCGTATGCGTTTTTTCCTGAATATATTCAGGAAAAAACGCATACGCCCTTTTTGGCCAAGTGCATCATTGTGGACGTTCTGCCTCTTTTCCTATGCTTTCAATGCAATTCCAGTCTACTTCCTGAAATCGGTTTCCTGCAATTCTGCCCCGCTTTCAAGTCCTCTTGGCAGCCTTACTTCAGTCTATTTTTGGACGATAGCTGTCATTTATAACTCTGCAGGTTTGTGAATTACAGTGCCCCTGAGCTCCTTTCTTCAACTCGCTTTCTTGTGACCTGGCCGCAACACCGCAGGATGGCTTCAGGCCCTAATCTGGTTCCGGCATGGCACGCTGAGCCTTTGGTTAATTCCTCTTCCTGGTAGGAAATGAGAGTTAAATTTGCCCGTCCAGACACCTCCAGCTAGTCTCCATTGGTTCTCGCTATTCCTGTTCATCTTCCGCAGAAATTGCAAACTGGGCCAAACAGGAGGTTAAAGGGACTGACTCTCCAAGTCGGGAGAGTGTTAGTAAAGCGTCTGGAATGTTGCACCCGAGTACCAGGGTACGAAAACTGAGACATATTTGAACACGTCTCCCGATCACATGGTTGATCATACTTGGGTTCCACATGCATGTTTTAGCTGAAGGAAGAATACCTTAAACCTGGGTAGTTGAAACCCGTGGAATGGGTACCATGCAATATGACTTCAAAGGGTCTTCATTTGCTCACCGAACCTCTCCAATCCTATCACTGCTGCGTTTATGCCCCTGTACACATGCTTGATTCTCTTTTGGAGACATAGCAATCCATAGGTTTTAAGATACTTACAAGTCAGGTACATGCTTAGGCGTTTAATATGCGGTGTTGAGTCCATTTCGTTGAGCAAGGAGTAGCTCTTGTCTATTCCATATTTGGCTTAAGGAACTTTATCTGTGCTCATTTCAATCTCTGGTTTTATGCAGCACCCCAACTCACCTTTACCCTTAAGCAAGCATAAGTTGTTTTTCTAAATTTGAGACCCTGTTCTGTTCTGTAATTCAGTTCCTGTGTAGCCAAGTTTCCATTCCGTGTATTACTGATATCTTATGATGTTTCTTTTTCTGTGTGACTTATTTCAGTTAGAATCATCATACCTGAATCCACTCATTGTGCTGCTAAGGGCCTGATGACACAGATTTCATTGCTGAGTGATATTGCTTTGTAAGTAAATACCACAACTTCTTTATCCATTTTTCACTTTCTGCGATGTTGAACTTGTACTGTAAACGAGGTTCTTGTAAACAGAGCCTTTCCAAACTTTGGGGTGGCTGTGTCTTTTTGATTTTAAATTCCCTAAGCTATAGGACCATAAGTGGAAGTGCCCTAGGCTCTGTTGCTTTGTTTTTTAGATGTTTCAGGAAACACCATACACTTCTCCCAAGTGTCTGTTGGCAATTTACATCCCGCCCATCAGCATAACAAGGCTCCCAGTTCTCAATGGCCTGTTGCCTTTCTGGATTTTACACTTTTTTCAGATGGCCCTTTTGACCGGGGGGAAGTGAGACTTCATTGTAGTGCAGATTTCCTTTGCAAGCTTGCTTGGTTGGCCAAAAAGGGCGTATGCGTTTTTTCCTGAATATATTCAGGAAAAAACGCATACGCCCTTTTTGGCCAAGTGCATCATTGTGGACGTTCTGCCTCTTTTCCTATGCTTTCAATGCAATTCCAGTCTACCTCCTGAAATCGGTTTCCTGCAATTCTGCCCCGCTTTCAAGTCCTCTTGGCAGCCTTACTTCAGTCTATTTTTGGACGATAGCTGTCATTTATAACTCTGCAGGTTTGTGAATTACAGTGCCCCTGAGCTCCTTTCTTCAACTCGCTTTCTTGTGACCTGGCCGCAACACCGCAGGATGGCTTCAGGCCCTAATCTGGTTCCGGCCCGGCATGCTGAGCCTTTGGTTAATTCCTCTTCCTGGTGGGAAATGAGAGTTAAATTTGCCCGTCCAGACACCTCCAGCTAGCCTCTCATTGGTTCTCGCTATTCCTGTTCATCTTCCGCAGAAATTGCAAACTGGGCCAAACAGGAGGTTAAAGGCGCTGACTCTCCAAGTGGGGAGAGTGTTAGTAAAGCGTCTGGAATGTTGCACCCGAGTACCAGGGGAGGAAAACTGAGACATATTTGAACACGTCTCCCATTCACATGGTTGATCATACTTGGGTTCCACATGCATGTTTTAGCTGAAGGAAGAATACCTTAAACCTGGAGAGTTAAGACCCGTGTAATGGGTACCATGCAATATGACTTCAAAGGGTCTTCATTTGCTCACCGAACCTCTCCAATCCTATCACTGCTGCGTTTATGCCCCTGTACACATGCTTGATTCTCTTTCGGAGACATAGCAATCCATAGGTTTTAAGATACTTACAAGTCAGGTACATTCTTAGGCGTTTAATATGGGGTGTTGAGTCCATTTCGTTGAGCAAGGAGTAGCTCTTGTCTATTCCATATTTGGCTTAAGGAACTTTATCTGTGCTCATTTCAATCCTGGTTTTATGCAGCACCCCAACTCACCTTTCCCCTTAAGCAAGCATAAGTTGGTTTTCTAAATTTGAGACCCTGTTCTGTTTTGGAATGCAGTTCCTGTGTAGCCAAGTTTACATTCCGTGTATTACTGATATCTTATGATGTTTCTTTTTCTGTGTGACTTATTTCAGTTAGAATCATCGTACCTGAATCCACTCATTATGCTGCTATGGGCCTGATGACATAGATTTCATTGCTGAGTGATACTGCATTGTACGTAAGTACCACAAGTTCTTTATCCATTTTTCACTTTCTGTGATATTGAACTTGTACGGTAAACGAGGTTCTTGTAAACGGAGGCATCCCAAACTTTGGGGTGGCTGTGTCTTTTTGATTTTAATTTCCCTAAGCTATAGGACCATAAGTGGCAGTGCCCTAGGCTCTGTTGCTTTGTTTTTTAGATGTTTCAGGAAACACCATACACTTCTCCCGAGTGTCTGTTGGCAATTTACATCCCGCCCATCAGCATAACAAGGCTCCCAGTTCTCCATGGCCTGTCCTGCCTTTCTGGATTTTACACTTTTTTCAGATGGCCCTTTTGACCGGGGGGAAGTGAGACTTCATTGTAGTGCAGATTTCCTTTGCAAGCTTGCTTGGTTGGCCAAAAAGGGCGTATGCGTTTTTTCCTGAATATATTCCGGAAAAAACGCATACGCCCTTTTTGGCCAAGTGCATCATTGTGGACGTTCTGCCTCTTTTCCTATGCTTTCAATGCAATTCCAGTCTACCTCCTGAAATCGGTTTCCTGCAATTCTGCCCCGCTTTCAAGTCCTCTTGGCAGCCTTACTTCAGTCTATTTTTGGACGATAGCTGTCATTTATAACTCTGCAGGTTTGTGAATTACAGTGCCCCTGAGCTCCTTTCTTCAACTCGCTTTCTTGTGACCTGGCCGCAACACCGCAGGATGGCTTCAGACCCTAATCTGGTTCCGGCATGGCACGCTGAGCCTTTGGTTAATTCCTCTGCCTGGTAGGAAATGAGAGTTAAATTTGCCCGTCCAGACACCTCCAGCTAGTCTCCATTGGTTCTCGCTATTCCTGTTCATCTTCCGCAGAAATTGCAAACTGGGCCAAACAGGAGGTTAAAGGGACTGACTCTCCAAGTCGGGAGAGTGTTAGTAAAGCGTCTGGAATGTTGCACCCGAGTACCAGGGTACGAAAACTGAGACATATTTGAACACGTCTCCCGATCACATGGTTGATCATACTCTAGGTTCCACATGCATGTTTTAGCTGAAGGAAGAATACCTTAAACCTGGGTAGTTGAAACCCGTGGAATGGGTACCATGCAATATGACTTCAAAGGGTCTTCATTTGCTCACCGAACCTCTCCAATCCTATCACTGCTGCGTTTATGCCCCTGTACACATGCTTGATTCTCTTTCGGAGACATAGCAATCCATAGGTTTTAAGATACTTACAAGTCAGGTACATTCTTAGGCGTTTAATATGCGGTGTTGAGTCCATTTCGTTGAGCAAGGAGTAGCTCTTGTCTATTCCATATTTGGCTTAGGGAACTTTATCTGTGCTCATTTCAATCTCTGGTTTTATGCAGCACCCCAACTCACCTTTCCCCTTAAGCAAGCATAAGTTGGTTTTCTAAATTTGAGACCCTGTTCTGTTTTGGAATGCAGTTCCTGTGTAGCCAAGTTTACATTCCGTGTATTAGTGATATCTTATGATGTTTCTTTTTCTGTGTGACTTATTTCAGTTAGAATCATCATACCTGAATCCACTCATTGTGCTGCTAAGGGCCTGATGACATAGATTTCATTGCTGAGTGATATTGCTTTGTAAGTGAATACCACAACTTCTTTATCCATTTTTCACTTTCTGCGATGTTGAACTTGTACTGTAAACAAGGTTCTTGTAAACAGAGCCGTCTCAAACTTTGGGGTGGCTGTGTCTTTTTGATTTTAATTTCCCTAAGCTATAGGACCATAAGTGGCAGTGCCCTAGGCTCTGTTGCTTTGTTTTTTAGATGTTTCAGGAAACACCATACACTTCTCCCGAGTGTCTGTTGGCAATTTACATCCCGCCCATCAGCATAACAAGGCTCCCAGTTCTCAATGGCCTGTCCTGCCTTTCTGGATTTTACACTTTTTTCAGATGGCCCTTTTGACCGGGGGGAAGTGAGACTTCATTGTAGTGCAGATTTCCTTTGCAAGCTTGCTTGGTTGGCCAAAAAGGGCGTATGCGTTTTTTCCTGAATATATTCAGGAAAAAACGCATACGCCCTTTTTGGCCAAGTGCATCATTGTGGACGTTCTGCCTCTTTTCCTATGCTTTCAATGCAATTCCAGTCTACCTCCTGAAATCGGTTTCCTGCAATTCTGCCCCGCTTTCAAGTCCTCTTGGCAGCCTTACTTCAGTCTATTTTTGGACGATAGCTGTCATTTATAACTCTGCAGGTTTGTGAATTACAGTGCCCCTGAGCTCCTTTCTTCAACTCGCTTTCTTGTGACCTGGCCGCAACACCGCAGGATGGCTTCAGGCCCTA